>NC_053447.1:62201415-62517614 GCF_007990345.1 Gossypium hirsutum
CTCTAAACTTAATGTAAAAATGAAATCTTCATATATATATATATGATAAATTATTTTATAGATTGTTCCCACCACATCATCCATGATCCCTTTTCAATTATTTAATATTTCAAAAAAATTCATATCATTAAAACACATAATTTTAGTAATTTTTTTACCCAGAATCCTGAACCCAAACCTTGAACCTTGAACCCTGAACCATTAATCTTGAATTAAAATCATGAACCTCGAACCCGAACCCTAAACCCCGAATGAGTAATTTATTGAGTAATCAAAATGTTGTCAACAATCAACCTTCTTGCTATAAAACTAATTTGGTTAAGACCAATGTTAAGTATGACTTCTATTTCAGTCAAATTTGAGAAATAATCTTCTAGTTAAACTCTGTTTATTTGCTTCAATCAAACACTGATTAGTTTAGATTATTTTATTATTATTTGACATATGAATTTAGCTTATAAATAGGCTCTTTTACAACTTTGAAAATACACCCATTAGATATTAGAACTCATAACACATTTAGAGAATTTTGTGTTTACGTTTTGAGGGTTCTTTGTTTTTGGGTTTTTGAGGTTTAGTTTTTATCTCTATCTTTTTGTAGTCTTCATTTCTTTTGCCATTATAGTAAAATTATCTTTACCCGTGATTTTTTATCCTCTTTGAAGGAGTTTTTCCACGTTAAATTTGTGTATTCAATTTTTCAATTTCTTCTGCTATTTTTACTTATTTCTTGCTTAATCAGGTCAATCTCTAACAAGTGGTATCAGAGCTAGTTCAATTTTCATAAATCAGCCCATTCAGATATGGCAGCAACAATGTTTGAATTTGAGAAGTTCGATGGTAAGACAAATTTCAATCTGTAGCAAGTTCGGATGATGTCAATTCTAGTTCAATCCGGTTTGAAAAAGGTTGTTACCGAGAAAAAGCCTGAGAATTTAAATAAAACAGAATGGGAAGAGCTTGATGAAAAGGCTTTTTCTGCAATCCAGTTGTGCCTCGCGAATATGGTATTGTAGGAGGTATTGATGGAGAAGACCTCATCTGCTTTGTGGAAAAGGTTAGAAACTCTTTATGCAACTAAGTCTCTAGCTAATTGTTTAGTGTTGAAACAACGTCTATTTACGTTTCGCAAGAACGAATGTGAGCTTCTTAGAGATCACATAAGTCAATTTATTACTCTTTTAAATGATTTAAAGAACGTTGAGGTTCATATTGATGATGAAGATCAAGCTATGCTACTATTGTGCTCTTTACCCCCTTCATACAAGTCTTTTAGGGAGACCCTGATTTATGGCAGAGACAAACTCTCGTTCAAAGATGTGAAGAGTCATTTGTTGAGTAGAGACAAACTCGACAATGAGCTTCATTTCGATAGCAAGGCAAATAGGCAAGCTTCCGTTTTGATAGCATCAAAGAAACGGGATAAAAGGTGTCGCTATTGTAAGAAGTTAGGTCACATCAAAGTAGATTGTTATAAACTGTAAAATAAAAGAGCTGCTGAGAGTAACGAGGAAGATGTAGCTGGTGCTAATTTGGCCAATGAAAGCGGTGATGATTTCTTGTTAGTGCCAACAAGCGATAACTCCAAGCTCACGTCCGAGTGAATCCTAGATTCGGGATGTTCTTTCCACATGTGTCCTAATAAAGAATGGTTCTCCACATACACTTCAGTTGAAGGTGGAGTTGTGCGCATAGGAAACGATTCATCTAGTAAGGTAATTGGTATTGGTGCTGTTAAAATTAGGATACACGATGGGATGATTAGGACACTCTCAGATGTCAGGTATGCACCTGATTTACGAAAGAATCTCATCTCCTTGAGTATTCTAGACTTGAAAGGATGCAGAATCAACATCGAGTTGAGCGGCATTAAAGTATCTCGTGGAGCTCTCGTTTTGTTAAAAAGGTAAAAGAACTGGTAGTCTTTATATTTTGGAAGGTTCTACAGTGACTGGTGAAATCGGACGTCCCTCGTCCGTTACAGAGTCGAAATCAACTCGTTTGGAGCAGAGGCAACTTGGTCATAGGAGGGAAAAATGTATGACCGTTTCGTTGAAGAGAGATTCTCTTTTGGATGCAAGTTTTAAAAAGTTAGGGCATTGTGTTCGTGAAAATCAGACCCGGGTTAGTTTTGATTTGGCAGTGTACAAGTCGAAGGCTAGAAGTCATCTAGTTTCTAAGCACAAATTCGACTCAGTTAATTCCCTGCATAGTTCAAGATAGGCTCGTGGCGAGCTTTGGCAAAGATGGCGTTGTAGAAATATGAGTCAAGGTGGAGATTTGTTAAGTATGACTCCTATTTCAGTCAAATTTGAGAAATAATCTTCTAGTCAAACTCTATTTATTTATTTGAATGAAACACTGATTAGTTTAGATTATTTTATTATTATTTGACATATGAATTTAGCCTATAAATAGGCTCTTTTACAACCTTAGAAAATACACTCATTAGACATTAGAACTCATAACACATTTAGAGAATTTTGTGTTTACGTTTTGAGGGTTCTTTGTTTTCGGGTTTTCGAGATTTAGTTTTTATCTTCATCTTTTTGTACTCTTCGTTTCTTTTTGCCATTATAGTAAATTTATTTTTGCCCGTTATTTTTTATCCTCTTTGGAGAAGTTTTTTCACGTTAAATTTATGTGTTCAATTTCTCAATTTCTTCTGCTATTTTTACTTATTTCTGGATTAATCAGGTCAATCTCTAACAACCAATAATACAAAGCATAATGCCCTTAGGCCTATTGACAATGACTTTAGCAATGAGCTTATAAAGCACTGTACATAAACTACTCTTAGTTTTGGGAATAAGCATAAGAAGTGTCTTATTGAACACAAGCTCCAAAAATTTGTCACTGAACACTTCTTTGATCATCCTGCACACATAAACATCCACAGTATCCCAATTATGTTGGAAAAAGTTGCACATGAAATCTATCTATGCCTACTGCCTTAATAGGAGCCATGTCAAACAGTCCTTTTTTTTTTCTTTATTCAGCATTAGAAATACAACAATTCAAAAAATCCATACCGTTGTCATTTGTTTTCGAAGTGCAGTGACGCAACAAAAATCTACCCACCACATTACTCTCAACCTTGTATAAGTTTTGGAAAAATCGGATTGCCTCATTTTGTAGAGCTTTCTCAACAAAGCACCACTTGTTCGAATCAAGTTTCAAAGCCTCGTTATGATTCTACCATATAGGTATCTCTAAAAGATATTGTTGTAATGGATTTAAGAATTCTTTTTATAATATTGGTCGATTGCATCATCACGTACAGAGGTAAAGTCAGGAAAAAAAAATTTAGAGGTGAAATTAAGTTGTATATTTGTACTTAGTAAAAATATAATTTCACTCATGTACAGATGGTTATTGCAGCATCATGTTCAGTGGGGGTCAAAAAGAAAAATTTCCCAGACCAGCTCACTCGTGTTTATACATTCATTCTCCGTCCCGATGCTACCTACAACGTCTTTATTGATATGTTGAGAAACAAACTAGTAGCTTGTACCCCGATTGTAAGAGAATCGAGCAGCCTGAGGCCAAAAAGGTAACCGGTCAAACCTAATCTCAATCGATGTCTTTTCGGTGTATTTTATTCTCATATGAATTTCGAGAACAATTTGCATCATGGACAGCCTGAATACATCCCTGATCAGTTCATTATCTTAACATGGTTCTTTGGTGTTGTATTGCATGGCAGAGCACTCAGACTTGGATGCAACTGTTTCAAACAATAATTATACTGATTCAATGTAAAGCTGAATTGTTCGGATAACTAATAGAGGGAAAAGGTGTTTATTGGGTGTTCTAATCAAAATGGGGAATCTAAAATTGCGTCTGGTTTTAGAATTTTATTACATAAGGAAATTAATTGGATTGGAAGTCGAACCTTGGGCTGAATTATTATATATTTTATTATAATTATATAACAAATTCTGTGGATGTACTTTATATTTCAGATAATATAATAAGTGATGTTCCGACAAGATAAAACTTGTCATTACAATGAGCAATTGATGTCACGATGAAAAGAAAATCGCCGTCTTGACAACGCATAAACCACGTCACGATGTGACGATGTGATCCTCAAATTTCTCGATTTTCTTCCCTCAATTAAACTCTGTTTGAGTTTTTCATTTAAACTCTGATTAACCTAAGATATTCTAGTCATAAAAGCTACGAATTTCAAGTCTTAGTATACAGATTGAAAGAATTCTGTGTTTTTTAGTTTGAAAAGTTTTTCTTTCAGGGTTTCGAGTCTTTTTTTTATTTGATTCTCTCTATCTTTGTACTTCTTTTATATTAGTAAAATTCTTTTTCCCCGTAATTTTTTATTTTCTTTGAGGAGTTTTTTCACGAAAAATTTGTGTATTCGATCTTTTTATCGTTATTATTCTTGTTCGTTGCAAACACGGGTTTATTCCCAATAATGTATAATGGGACTCTTTTTAATTCAAATATGAAAAGTACATTCAGAGATAAATAAAACCTTATACAACAAAGTAATGAAGCAGACAAAGATATGAGAAAAGAAAACCAAGAACAGAAACATACCCACTAAAGTGAAATTTGTACATAAACAAAGCAAAGTATGACTATGTAATCCGAAATTTCAATCATTTGGTTCCACTTGCAGAAGACGAACATGTGGGCTTCTTAACAATCAAAACAGGGCACTTCACGTTTTGTGCACAGTGATTGCTTACACTCCCCAAGAATGCCCTGTCATTAATCCACAATTATTTGTTCAAATATTGCTCCAAATATAATTAAAAACTGTTTAGCACTAAACACTAATTTCAATCACATTTTTTGTTGTTTTAAATTGAGCTGTAATAGACTATAAAGTGTGAGAAAGCAAACAAATTTTCACATAAGGGAATCCTTTTTGCCTATCTGTTGAATTCTTCTTTGTACTATATTAATTTAGTTCAATTTTCGTTGATTGGTATGAAATATTAAAAAAAAAACCCAAAACACGAAATTAAGACCAAATCATATCAAATTAAAGTATAGATTAAATAATTAAGTATAGTACAGGGACTAAAATTAGAATTAGACCAAAATTGAGAGAGATTGGTCACCTCTTAATCAGGCCATAGCCATGGCTTCCCATAACAAGCACATCAGCATTGATCTTGTCGGCAACCTGGCAAATCACGTCCCTTGGATCACCGCTCTCTATTATCACCTCTACTTTAACCTAATTACCCAAAACGTTCAATTTTGGTCCTCCAAATAAACAAGGGGTACTTTTACAAATACCACAATTACTCAGTAACTCACCTCAGGATCACCTTGCTCTCTGCACACCCTTTTGGCCTTCTCGATGACACAATCCGCCACATCGTTGCTGTACTTGTCCATGGTGGCCAAAATATCAGAAGAAAACAAATACCCTGAAACCAAAAACCACAACGGAATTTGAAAAAACTTCTCATTATTGCTACTGAAAACCCACATAAAGAAAGAAAGAAAGAAATACCCGTGCCATCTAGGGAAGTGTATACGGCTCGTGGAGGTTTAGCGTAAAGGAGGACAAGGGTATCTTTCGAAGTGTGAGAAATCACGTTCTTGAGGCACCATGAGAGAGCGTTCGTGCTCTCCTCACCTTCATCGACGGCCACCAGGATTTTGCGATCCTTAGCTACAACGTCATCCTCGGCCATTGAATCTATGAGTTTGGATTGGAACAGTTGATAAAAGAAAAACAACCTTGAGAAATTGAAGATGGAATTTTTGAGTGTCTAATGTGGATTGGAGTGTGTTTTATAGAGGGGAGTGTTTTCGGGTTTGGGTAGGGAAAAACTGTGGGTTTTATGCTTTGGGGTCGTCCGGTTGCTGGTTTTGAAAGACAGGACAATTTTTGGCTTGGTTTGACTGTAATGTTGTACGTGTCGACACTAAAATCTATCTTGTCTCTTTATTTTTATTTTATTTTTCTAATTTGCATTGATTGTGAACGTATTTCCGAGTTCGCATTTTGTTCCCTTCATAAAAGAAATTAATTAATTAATTTTTATATATTATTAAATATTAATTTTTCTACGTCATAATAAAATATACTTAGCTCATTTTTAATAATTAATTTATCTATTTTTAAATAAAGAAAAAAAATGTAATATCATTATCCTTTTACCCATATTTGAATAATTAATTAATGGTTTAGATATAATCAAAGTATTTTAATTTTAAGAGTAAGAGTTGCAGTAGATAATTACAAGTTGATATCCTTAATTGATTTAAGCTTCAATAAGATATTTTTATATAATAATATTTTTATTTTAATATATATATTTAAAATATAATTATATGTTATTTATTAATTCTGCTTAAATAATTTAAAAGTTTTATTGTTAGATTATGGCATAGCAAGGGGATTAGGAATGGTGTTCTTAGGTGTGAACATTTGATTAAATCAAGTTACAACAAGTGGGAAGTTTCAAGTTAGTTGAGATGACGAATCTTATTTTATCATTCTAGCTTAATTTAAATTTTTTGAATCGAATCAGAGTGAAATGAGATTCAAGTCGAATAAATTTATTCGAGTTAAATTAAAAAATTTAAACCAGCTATATAGAAATCTTGTTGTCAATATGACTAAATTCCAAGTTAAAGAATATAAATACAGTATATTTTTAAAAACTCTTTCAAAAGAAAAAAAAAGAAGAAGAGATAAATAGTATGATAAATTTGATTTGATAATTCACTTATTTAAGACCTCAAATGTATCATTTTAGAATTTTTTTAAATATATATAATTTAGCATTTTTATTTATTTTTTTATAATTTTTAATTTATATATTTATAAGATTTTAGAATAAAAATATTTTATAATTTTTTTAGAGGGACCAAGTCACATATTTTTGAAACTGTCAAGAACCCAAGGGGTATTTACATAAATTTGTTGTTCGAGTTGGTATCAATATATAACTTACTTTATAAAAAAGAATGATTATTTTAGTCATATTTCAACTAAGTTAGGTGTCACGAATTTGATTGACTTGTGACACTAACTCAATTAGGAGCTTTAAGTAAAATATAGAATTAATATTAATTATTTATATTTAGCCAACAAGTCTAACAAATATGGAATGCTAGAATAATTAGATAAAATTACATAGGATGTTTATTTTTCTTGTTAATTTTATTAGCAATCGTATTGTCGACTAACTTTCTAGACTAGCATATTACATATAATGATTCAATTTTAAGTTGTCATCTGTTTAGAATTTTTTTTCAAATATTAATAATATTTTTTTATAACAATAATTTTTTAAAATTTTCTTATAATTACAAAAAAAATTATAATTATTATCATAATAATTACATTTTTATTTAAATATTTTGTGATGTACAAACACACCTTAAATATATCTTAATTTGTCATTAAATAACTTTATTAATTATTCCGTGTAAGCCAGTTGAGTTTTAGCTCGATTAGCATGGATATTGTTGTCAATGCTAGAGGACGTGAGTTCGAGTGCGCTGAAGTGCATTATCCTCCTATTTATAAATTAGGAATGTGTTATGAATAATTTTAAATATTGTGTCAAAAAATAGATATGATCAGAACATGATGTGAAAAAAAAATAGGATCCATCAATTATTCACCCATGAGAATAAAGCAAGAAGCTATGTCTATTGCAACCACATTCTACTATTATCTAAAGTGCATTTAGCTTTTTTTTTCGCATTGTTTAAATATTTAATATTAGAACGATTCTATCCTTCATCAACATAAATTATGAAATGATGATTCCCTCCATAAAGCCACAGTGCATAAACTAATAAGTGATAATGAGGTGGGGTAGAAATTAAATTATAAATTATATTTAACGAATTAAAATATAATTTTATTTTTATTAATTTAAAATTTTTAAAATTTTAAATTTTAAAAAAAATTAAAATAAAATTTTTTTTATTTTAGGGGCTGGTGCTGCCAACCCCATATTCGCCCCTGATCAAGGATCATATATTTATCTTTGATTCAGATTTTCTCATTTTGAAAACAAAGGTGATACTTTTTCTAGAAAATGGAAAATGACTTAAATATATAAATATTTTATACTTAGAGTGATTCGGATGAATGGTAGCCTAAAGCATTTTAATATATATATGTATATATATAAAATTCATCCTTTACACCACAAGATTATGGAATATTAGTTGAATTTTTATTTTGAACTGCATTGCTTATACGAGAAGAAAAATAAGCAGGGTTCTTGATTTATGTGAGGTGTTTTGCCAGAAATTGTTAATGATGTTGGAACACTCTTATGTAATATTAAAAAATAACTATGAGAATTATTTACTGGATTTTTTATTAGTCGGGTTAAGTTGGGTTCTAACAAAATTTAAGGCATAGTTGATAGGTTTGGGTCTTGTCGGTCCGCTCATATTAAATTTTTTTATATGAAAAAATAAAAGTATAATATATCAAAAATGCTAAAAACATTAAAATAAATGTTTCTTAACAAATTGAAAAAAAATCTTTATACTTAAATAAGACTAAGATAGGTGCAATTTGACAAGCAAATGTCTTTAAAATAGTAGTAAAATTAATAATAAAACAAGAATCATATAATATTCAAACAATAACAATAAAATAGTAGCAACATAATAGTGAAATGATATTAAAATAGTAGAAAAACAACAACAAAACAGTAGAAAAACAACAGTAAACTAGTAGTTTTTTTTTTTTGCAAATTGGGGCGGAGTTTACCCGAAATAGCCTTGTTTTTTATTTTTTGCCCAAATCCTCCCACTTCTCGGGTGAATCTTAGGTCGAATCAAGTGACCCGACCCATAGATAAATCTATTGTTTATGCAATTTGATGAATATATCTATTTAGATAAAAAAAAAATTCGTTACCAACTTAAGAATACAACCATCAATTACAACCTATTAATCGTAAGATTGTTCATGCCTACTTTTTGTGCACCCTCAAGTCATGTCATCAATGGAGGATGTTAGTCCATAAATAAATGATAAGGATTAGTTTGTGATATATTTATTCTTTGAATTTGGTCGTGCTTCCTTTAAAATAATTCTTAATTTTGGTAAGCATTTGCATCTTAGAATTGATATTCGTGAGCTAAGTCACCAAATGAGGTATTACACAAGCTAGCTATATGCAATCGGATGCCTACTTGTCATGAAACTTCACTGGAAAAAGGATTCAAGATGTTGCTCTTCAAAATGTTTAACCAGATTATGAGACATGCTGACATAGATGATGTTCGTTTGGAATTACCTTTTCCCATTAAGTACTCATTGGATTGAAGATCACCAAAACCGATGATTATCACTTAGAACAGAAATTGTGTTCTGTGCCAACAATGACACAATTTTTTGACTAAGTATTTGTATTATCATCTCTGATGTATTATGTAGCAAACATTGTCCTAAGGTTTATGATTTTATTCCTCAACTTATGTTCTTTAGCTCACTGTGATAGCATTACCCAAAAAAGAAAAAGAAAAAAGCTTACAGTGACGGTATATATCTATTGTAATAATCAAAGTTCAGTTCTTGACATTCGAGTATGAAAGTACAATCAAAGACGGAAGAAAAATATAAAACTTTATACAACTAAGAGAAATTATGAATGTGTCCCAAATCTCAATCATTTGGTTCCAGTTGCAGAGGAGGAAGATTTGGGCTTCTTCACAATCAAAACAGGGCACTTCACATTCTGTGCACAGTGATTGCTTACACTCCCCAAGAATGCCCTGTCACCCAAAAATTGTTCAAACCATATATTAAAACCTATTTAGGCCTAATCACTAATCCCTATCACATTCATTCTTGCCGTAAATTTGAGCTGTAATAGAAAATAAAGTATGAAAAGCAATCCATTTTTCACATGCAAAAGGGAACATTATGATTATACTATCTTTTCAACCTAATCAATGATCATACTCAGGGCCTAGTTATTAAAAAGAAGAAGAAAAGAAAACTTTTTGAGTAAAATTATGGTTTTTGTCTATATAGTTTTGACATAATTTAATAGTTCTAGTAACTATAATTTGACTAAAACTGAGAGGACTCACCTCTTAATCAAGCCATAGCCATGGCTTCCCATAACAAGCACATCAGCATGGATCTTGTCAGCAGCTTGGCAAATCACGTCCCTTGGATCACCAGTCTCTATTATCACCTCTACTTTAACCTAATTAACCCCCCCCAAAAAAAAACACACAATTTTGATCCTCCAAATAAACAAAAGCAAGAATTACTCAGTAACTCACCTCATTATCACCTTGCTCCCTGCACATCTTTTTGGCCTTCTCGATTATAGAAGACGCCAGATCATTTCTGCATTTGTCAATGGAGGCCAACATATCAGGAGAAAACAAATATCCTGCAACCAAAACCAAAACAATTAAAAAAAAAACCATGTCTTTAATTTTCGACATTAAAAAAAAAACAACTGTACCATCTGGCGAAGTGTATACGGTTCGTGGAGGTTTAGCGTAAATGAGGATAATGGTATCATTTGAAGTTTGAGAAATCAGGTTGTGGAGAGACCATGAAAGAGCGTACATGCTTTCCAAGCCTTCATCGACGGCCACCAGGATTTTGCGTTCCTTAGCATCAGCCATTGAATCTAGGTGTTTGGGATTCGAACAGTTTAGAAATTGAAGTTGAAATTATGATAGTAAGGTGTGCAGAGTGTGTAATGGATTTTATAGAAGGGAGTGTTTGGGTTTTTGGGAGAGAAGAGAAAACCTGTGGATTTTGGAATTCTGGGTCGTTTGGTTGCTGGTTTTGCAAGACAGGACAGTGTTTGGCTTGGTTTGACTTAAATGCATATCCAGTTATGTATATCTACTGTTGTCGTCTCCTCCTTTTTTTTCTAGTTATGTTGAGGCAACACGTGATGGTACACGTAATCGAATGGATAATTTTCATTTTAGTTTACTTAATTTAATATCGAATTTTATTTAAGTTGTAAATTTTTAAGTCGTGAAGTTATATTATTAAATTTTTAGCTTTAGTAAATTATGTCCTTTATCCTAAAGAGAATAAATTATTTCTCATAACAAAGATTGAATTAAATATGTAAATAACCTATTGAATCTTAATTCGATTGACATGGATATTAATATTAATATAGAAGGATATGAAGTCAAGTGCCCTAAAGCGCCTATTTATGAGTTGGGGAAGCGATATATGTAAATTTTGGCATTACGTCAAAAGAACATATATGATTAGAAGGATACAACGCATTGAACTACCCATAATCTCTCTCCAATACTTAAATAAGAGAATAATTTACTTCAGTGCACTCGAACTTGTGACCTCCTGTATTAGTAACAATACCGATATCAATTAAGTTAAAACTCAATCAACTTCTTATAATAGTTTTTAAATTAAACAGATTTAAATTAGTGATATAATTTATTAATGATAAACATTTATGATATAATTTAATGAAATTACTTTTTCTTTAAAGTTTTACCCAAATATATGTCTGATCAATTAAGATGTAGAATTCAATCAGTACAAAACACAAATTAAAGAATTGGAAAAAAAACTAAATCAATTTAAAAAGAATTCGGCAAAACTCACATATGACTTACACACATAACGAGACTAAAACCTACAAATTGTTATTGCTTATGATAAAATTCAAACATAAGTACTCAAGAAACCAAAACCTTTGCCATAACCAACAAACCAATATTTCATTAACTAATTTAATAAAATTAACATATTATAACTAACATAAAATTTGATATTAAATTTAATGACTTTATTTATTTATTTATTTCCTTTCATATGAGTGTAGTATCACGATTCTTAATTTTTATTTTTTTTATACCATGTCTAGAACTATTCATAGCCTCTCCTCAACTCTGAAATAAGAGGATAATGTGCGAATTCACGTCCTTCTATGTTGGTAACAATGTCGATGCCAATTAAAGTAAAACTGAATCGACAATGACTTTAAATGTAAATTCCTTATTAAATATAAAATATTACTAATGAGAATGTATTTGTATGGTAAGTCATAGTACATAAATAAGGATATTTGAATTTCCATTGGAAAGAAAAATTACAATACAGCAAAAATTCATTTGGAGGAAATTCCAACAATCCTTGTTATTGATTCTTTTTGCTATCCAATCAGCCTTACCTCTTTTTGAAAACATGAGAAAATCCCAAATCCTAAAGGAGGAAAGTTAGAGGTGAATATCATCAATGATAGCCTTAATCTCAACATTGAATCCTTTCAAATCATTGATAAGATCAACTGTCTGATTCCGTAACTATAGATTGTCATCCATGACTTTTAATCGATTAAGAACCAAGCCTCGAAGCTTGGGCTTCAGCCACTGATGCGTTAAGCCTTTGCCTCTAGACAACCTCATCATCGCATCTATGGCACATACAGGAGAAAGATCATCGTTTTCTTTGGATGCAATGGCGTTTGTAGACATTCTCCAAATAAACATTTTGACTCGTGGGATTTCGCTGATTCCATATTGATTTCCATAGATCGCTTCGATTTCTAGCTTAGCCTCATGTTCCCATCTTAAATCCACTACATGGATCATCAATCAGCACCCTGTAGCAGAATATTTTGGGACATCTGAAAAAGTATATTCAACTTTACATCGATGAATGTCGAGTTCAATATTTAGTTAATTATTGAAATGTGCATTTCAATTGGTCTCATCTAAATCTTTTTTTGGTTTCTCCTTCGACAGCATGTCACTCAACAATTGATCACATTGATACTCTGAATCGATTGCACTAGAAGGCCAATTATTAAAGCGACATTTTCAAGCATCATGATTGCTTCCTTGTGCAAAAAAAAAATTAGAATTTAAACGTTTCCAACCTCCATCTTTCCACCAAAACAGCAATTAAATCCAAAACGATGAAAATCGTAGATGCCACATATAAAATGACATCCTTCAAGCGTTCATCAATACGAGGATCAAGCTTTGCAAAATGTAAATTATGTCGAATCCAAAGAACTTGATCTATTGATTGTTGAAAAACAAAAATAATATAATTAAATTTCAAAAACCATATCATTTCCACAAATATTTAAAAATAGAAAGAATTGAGTTGGAAATTTCACCATATTCACAATGTAGTTGACAATGTCTTCTATCATTTTCTCTTGAAAAAAAAAAGAGGAGAGTTCAAGGATGCGAGAGCTTGAAAGAGTTGAAGAGTTTTGAAAAAAATTGGATGTGAAGAAAGGAGTAACAAACAAGTTTTTACAGGATAGAAGTCACCAACCATGAGAGTCAACTTTCACTGTATTAAATTCACTTGGTTGGGCTAACAACCAAATAAATATCTCCTAACCATCAGCTCGACACTTATGGATGTTGAGATACTCAGACAAGTACTTTTACAAAACTTCCCTCCTAATATGCATAACATGAACTAATGTAATGATTTGACATCACATTGAACTTGACACTCATGGGTGTCGAGGTACTCTTAGAAAAACATATTCAGCGGAATAATTATTCTCTAAACTTAATTTAATAAATAATAAATTATATAATTAAATAATTAAATAAAAATGAAATTTTCATATATATATAGATCAAATTTCCTAGGAGTAATTTTGAGAATTATTTCAAAATTTAATTTGTTAGTATAAAGTTTCTTTATCAATCAGCTACTCGTCCATTAAGGGAAAACAGGCCAATTTTACACTGTGATCCAAAATCTAAAAAAATCCATAATTCCATAAATCGAACGGCCCAGATTTAGCCCATCGTGGCCAAACCCCCGATCCAAAGCACCTGATCGGTGCGAGCTCGGATCAACTTACCCAGACAAAACTCACCAACTCGTGCTCTCTTTTATACCCCCATCCATTATCACACACTTTCTCTTCTATCAGGCAACCCATTTTGATTCTTTTTTTTTGTTAATAAGAAAGTTTCTTTTACTGAAGGAATTAAATCATGTTTATCTTCGATTGGTTCTATGGGATCCTTGCTTCCCTTGGTTTATGGCAAAAAGAGGCCAAGATCTTGTTTTTAGGGCTTGATAATGCCGGCAAAACCACGCTGCTTCATATGCTCAAAGATGAGGTATTTATTTTGTCATAAATGAATGATGGTAAAATCATATTAAGAATTAGATTTGTGTTAATATTGTTGGTTTTAATCTATTAAAGTTCTAATATTTCTGATCTAAATTGATTCAGAATGCTAATAAACGTTATATTTGAAGGTAATTAAGGCTATGAAGCTTGTTCTCTCTTTAACAATTTGATGGGGTTTGGTTGAGATTAGTCGTTTTAGCTGGAAGGGTTTTTTAATTGTTATTGATATATATATAAAAAAAGGGTAAGAAATGTGAGGGGATGGTCGATTGCTATCTTCAGCAATAAGGTGATTGGAATCTCGTCTTTAATGGAATGTTGGTAATGGGATTTGGCAGAGATTAGTTCAGCATCAGCCAACACAGCATCCCACATCGGAAGAATTGAGTATTGGGAAAATCAAGTTCAAGGCTTTTGATTTGGGAGGCCATCAGATTGCTCGAAGAGTTTGGAAAGATTACTACGCTAAGGTACATTTCCTCGAATTCTTCATTTTTATTGAAGTATCCATGTCCGACGCAAATGCTCCACGCACGAACATGGTGATATGACCTCCAAGGATCCTTTAAATACTTACAAAAATCTAACCATACCATGACCGATATATGCTCGTTTCTGACACTCACTTAGTCAGAGTAACATAGCATTTCTTTTACTTGAAAATCCCTGTGATTATGTTCAGTTTTCAGACAAAAATTATGCTCTTCTCTTTCAGTTTGTGGAGAATTGATTCCATTATTATATGAATGATATCTTTAATGAATTGAACAACTGGTGTCAAGTATAAATAATCAAATTGGGATTGTAAAATTTAGTTGTATTAGTCATCTAGTGGGTTACATATTTCATTTGAGAATCTGGCAGCTTGCTAGAGTTTCTTGTTATAGTCATTTTTCTTGAAAGTGCCTCTATAATCCCAGATAATAGTTCTTGTGATTATCTGATTCATGAGGGGCTAAGAATAAGGATGGGGAGTTCGCTGATAGCACCTTTATTTTTGGAGAAGGTGTCTTGATAGTACCTCACCACACACTATATACTTACATTCCATTCTTTTTCAAGATTACATTGCTGGGAGAAATCAATAACTATTTTTTATATACTCGCTCTTATTCTTCTTTCCTTGGCTTGTTTGGTGTCTGGTCTGGGGTCTATTACACAGAAAAGGTCCTGCAAGTTTTCGGAGGCTCTACTATACCAAAACATTCAATCTTTTTCTTTTTCCACAGAGCATAGCAAAACTGATATGAAATTTGTTTGTAGGTGGATGCGGTTGTGTACCTAGTGGATGCTTACGACAAGGAGAGGTTTGCCGAGTCAAAAAGGGAGCTGGATGCTCTTCTCTCAGATGAAGCTTTGGCTAATGTCCCGTTCCTCATCTTGGGCAACAAGATCGATATACCATATGCTGCGTCAGAAGATGAGTTGCGTTATCACCTTGGGCTCACCAATTTCACCACAGGCAAGGGTAAGGTCAACTTGGGAGACTCAAACGTTCGTCCCCTCGAGGTATTCATGTGTAGCATTGTTCGTAAAATGGGTTATGGAGATGGTTTCAAGTGGGTTTCTCAGTACATTAAGTAGGTGGCTATAGGAAATTTAGCATGCTTTGGTTCTTAATGTTATTTTTATACTAAATTGAATTGGATCAAACACGTTGAGAAATTGTTGTTACATGTGTTTCAACCCCCCTGTTACCCTACCTTTTTCCCTCATCTCTTGCCCCTTTCTTTTTCTTTCCTTCCATTTTTGTTTGAATCGGTAAACTTCGTTCTTTACCAGTCAATGAATGAGACATACAAGTAATGATGATTTATTCTGATTGATGATTTGGGACCGAATGTTAATTTAGAGTGTCTTGATTTAGTCATCTCCTAATTGTCTACTGTTGCCTTATCAAACTAACGGTATATTTATTGTTGTGATTCAAGCAAACGCATTTAACAGACAGAGCTTGCACCCTTTAAGTTCTGCTATTGGACTCACATCATCCGTCCAAGCATGTATCTGCTTAATGGCTGTGAAACTTTCTTATGTTTTTCAAGTTTTTAAGATGATTGAACTGTCTGGTTCAACTTGTAGAACAGAGGATTTAAGGTGCAGCCGATTTGACTTCTAGTTGGACTTTTTCATGTGTTATATTTTCCAGCTATTTTTCTTGTTGGATTTCATGTTTCAAATAGCAATCATCAATGTTTTTCCGCACGGTTTAACCAATTGATGTTAAGAAAAAAGTGAGCTGGAAATGAAGTGCAGGTGAGCAAATTGTTAACTTGGTTGGTTTGATTGGTTTTTATACTTTGTCAACTTAATTGATCATGCTTTTCCTATAGTTGAATCGAGATATTTTTCCATAAAAGTTTAAAAACTGTGATTACTTGAAATCAAAGTGTTTTGTTTTTTTATTTAATATATAATTAATTTTAATTTCATGATATAAAAACTAATCGAAGTTGTTGAAAAATTATTTTTTTAAAAAATATTTATGAAAAGGACTGAAATTTTGCGAAGTCATGAAGTAAAATTTATTTATCAAAATAGGCTTAAAAATCAAAATAAAAAATTAAACTGATGAAAAATTTTAAAAAACCCAACAGAATTAAATCGATATCACTTCTTGGGCTTAATTGACCTAGTTAAATTAACTTAACATCAATTGGTTCATCTATTAAATTGGTTATTTAATTTATCATTATTAATTTATATTTAAAATAATTAATAAAGAAAATGTTACGTAATATTAGATTTTGTCACATTGTAAATGTAAGTGAAAGAAAATATTTTATGTTTAAAATTTTTTTAAAATTTTTTTTAATAATGAATATAGGTGTAATGGTAACGAATTTACATTTTAATATTATTGGAGGAGTGTTAATTTTTTTATTATTTTTGAATTAATTTATTTTAAAATTATTTTAAAATATGAAAAGAATAAAAGTGTCATCATAATATAAATTATAAGTTAAAAGAAAATATATTTTTATAATTTTATTTATGAAAATATATTTTTGTAATTTTATTCCTAAATTGATAAATGGATTAAGACTTACATAAAATAGGAATCAGAAAGGAGCAATACTATCAATGAAAAAAATACTAAGGGAATTTTTAATACAATTTTTATGGTTTTTTTTATAAAATTTTATATATATATTTTATAGTTTTTAATAAAATTTATGTAACACCCCAAATCCGGCCTAGACGTTATAGCCGAATTTGGGAGTGCTACGAAGAAGGGTTTTGAAATCAATCTTATTATATTAAATTTCTCGCGTTTAATTGTTATTAAAAAGAATCTACATTTTATCAAACATATTATTATTTTCGTTAAGGGAAACATCATTAATTTGCTCTTTTAGAAAACTTATTTTGCAGCGGAAGTATGATATTGTTATAGTTGAAAACCGAGTTTGTGTTTTCATAAAAATATTTTTTACGTAAAACCGTGATTTTGTCAAACACCGCAATATAAAAGTCAAAAACACATCCAAAACCAAAATTAAAACAAACAGTCTAGAGAGTCCCAAAATTACAAAACTCTACAAAAATAATCTAGAATTTAAATAAAAACTGTTAATCAAAACAGTTCGCAAACTAGGGGTCACTGCTGAGACTCCGTCACACCGACCCGCCTATGTTTGAGAATTACTTGAACAGAACAGACAAATAAATGTGAGTTTTCATAAACTTAGTATGTAACTCAACGGAAACATACATGCATCAAATTCAGATTTCCAGTATATCAGAATAGAAGTGGACATAAGTCCTTAACAGAATCAGATCATATCAAAATCAGATTATTAGAAATATATAGATATGCAAAGTCCTACCCCAATCCTCTACACACCATCTTCGACCATCCTAACACACTACGTGGGGTATAAAATACTCACCTAGCCCTACACACCACATAGTGTCTGTACGACACTTATCAGAATACTTTGCAGCTGTGCTGCCAGAATAATGGCGAATTATCATCTCACAGAACACTTTCTCCAATAAATAGAACCCACCCTATATACAGATACAGAATATAAATATACAAATATAGCAGAGTTAACATGACTAGCATGCTCGTATACAAATAATATACATGTTTATGCAAAACAATCAACATACATATCAATTTTCCTAAATTCAAATCAGGCTATCAGAATATCAGATTTCATGCATTAGGGTTTGGTTAGCCATTACCGAGCCTACGGAAGGCCCACGGTCGACCGGAACGACATGTGCAACCCTAGGGAAAATTTCAAAACTTTGAGCCCACACGTTCAAATCGGCCTAGGCCGTGTGACCTACACGGCCACACATACTCCCGTCACATGCATTATAAATAAAATGCATTATATATTATTATATTAAAAAATCACTTATCTTGAGAAATAAATTTTTCAGATCATCACTAAAAACTTTATATTCCAAATTTTTTACTTTTCTCCTTTGTTTTACTCAACGATGATGCTGACCTTTAACTTGGTTATCACTCGACCTTTTCTCCCTCCCATCAACCATCTCTTTCTTTTTTTCTTTTCTTTCAATCCATGTGTGTTCATCTTTTAAATTCGTAGATCTATTTTGTGAGTATTTTTATTGTTTTCACAAACTGTGATAGACAGATGATGGTGCTTGTCATTACTAAAACTCCATCGGTCACTGACAATTTCTCTTGGAAAGTGGGTGGCTCTTTGTCGACTTCTTACTTTGTTTCTTTTTTGAGAATATTTCAAAATAATAAATTATTTCACAAGTCAATTTGGACCTGTGTTGTATTGAGTTTTATATGTTTTTTTGTTTGTTTTTATTGCTTAATAAATCTTCACATTTAGAAGTTTTTGTCTGCTATTATAATACGATTTTTAATTTTACTTATGCATGTAGTTTTGCTTTTGCAAGTGATTATGGGGATGGTTCTGTCGTCATCCTCTACAGTTTGGTGGATGCTTGGTTTTTTCACCCATTTTGCCTGCCGACCGCTTTGGACCATCCGTGACTGATTTACTTATCGTGATAGTTACTTGCAATCACGCTAAATATGTCGTGCTTGAATTGTGATAAAGTTAATTGTTAACATGTTATATGTTTTACTAATATTGAGGCTAAAACTTTTATCGTGTTGATGGAATTTATCTTTCACCATTGATAATGAATATTTATTAATTTTTCAAATTTTCCAATAAAAACAATAAATTGTGGGTACAAATTTAAAGTTAGTTTAGATGAAAAAACCAATCAAAGATGTACCCTTAAATATTAAAATTAAAAGATTTGGGCTTTGAATTCCTAACGTTGGTGTGATTCTTTTGACAATTAAAGCTTGCAGCTTTTAGACCTAATCATAACTTTCAGCTTGAATTTTTAATTTAATCTAACCTTAATATTATAAGTTAAAGTCCTTCGAATTCCTAACGTGAGATGATGGGTTTGCATCAAGTAATCCTTAAGCCACATCTCTAGAACTCACGATGAAGTTGCAGATTTTATAGTTAAACATGCTGCCCAAGTTTCACAAGCATTTAAGTGTTTTCCATCCCTCTTTAAGCTATAAGGAGTTGATTTTATTATAATCGCTTAATGTTGTTTATTATTTATTAAAAATGTTCTTAATTGTTAGTTTATCGAAACAAATTCATTTTTATTTAGATTTAACATCCTTTACTTTGGGCCAAAGTATTTATATATCAGGTTAGGTTATAGATAAATCAGTTGGCTGTGATATATTTCATTTAAATTATCTATAATTCAATAATAAATTGTATTGGTGTCATGATTTTTAAGTATCAAAATGTATAATTTTTGTTAAATGTAAGTACTACATCTCACAAAAAAATAACACAGTACCACATTAAAAAAATTATCAAGTTTATGCATTAAACTATTTATAAACCCAAATAAATTATTAACATATTTGCATGAGTAATTTAATTTTATTAAGAATTTTTCTAAATGTGAAAGTTTAAACTTTTCAGATCATAAAAGAAAATGTTACATAAATTACTAATACTAGATTTTGTTGCACTCACAATGTGAGTGAAAGAAAATGTTTTTAAAGAAAATGTTTCCCATTCTCTATCTTTCGCTTTCTTTAATCTTAAATTTCTACATTTTCTTTCTTCTTTCACATGGATATCACCATACCTCCCTGCAATCATACATCTCACTTTATCAACATAACTCTTAGGGAGACTAAAGAGGATCGTTGTGAAGAATGCGGAGGGGAAATCTCTGGTACTGCCTTTACTTGTGATTGCTGCAATGTTTGGAAGCACATTTCATGTGCCGATAAATTGAATCGTGATCTGCCTCTTGAGATTATTCACCCCCTCCACTTGCAACACCGACTTCAACTACAATGGCTTTATTATTGGGATTTCATTTGTGATAAATGTTTGTATATATCTACGGGTTATAGATACAGATGTTATTCATGTGATTTCAATCTTGATCTCACATGTGCTTCTTCGGTCAGTGGTCAGCTGCCTAAATATCATGAGCCATTGAGATTTAAAGATGGAAAGAAAAAGACAATCTTCCACTACAGCCACCATGAAGAGTTGAGCTTCTTCAAATATAGGAAGGTACGCAAAGAAGACTATGAGTGTTTTTGGTGTGAAAAACATCTACTGCCATCGGAAGTGTGCTATGGTTGTACATTTTGCAAGTTCTATCTCCATCAGGTGTGCGGTGATAAGATACCCATGACACTTTCTCATTCATTTCATCCTAAGCACCCTCTTCGCTTAACCTATCCCTTTGTCGTTTGTATTTATAAATGCAATGTTTGTTCAAAGTGGTCTAATGATAATATCCCTTTGTACGTGTGCGAGAAGTGCAACTTCTGTCTTGATTCTGACTGCGCTAAACACTTGCCTTCCCTAAAAATTGACTGACACCATCACCTTCTCACTTTTTTCAAAGATTTTAGTAAGTGTAAAAATAGAATATCGATAATGATAATATATCACAAAGAAAAAAAAATAAAAAATAGACATATTTTATATGGAAACCCTTTCGGGAAAAAATCACGGGCAGAGAAGAAGAAAATTTACTATGTCAAATTCAAATTAATTACAAGAGGAGTAGACTATGTCTATTTATAGGCTTGTAAAATCATATTCTAATAAGAGTGTAATAAGATTGAAACACCTTATTCTAATCAATATCAAATAGATGGAGTTTAATAAGGTTTAAAAAACCTTATTCTAAAAATAAAATAAAAGAAATATAATTCTATAGGGATTTTACTTTTATTTTATTTTACCACTGTTTAAATAAGGACTCGGGTCACTTAAATCTAACAATCTCCACCTTGACACGAATTCTTAATGAACAAGTTCTTCATCGCGAACTCTCAACAAACAAGTTCTCCACCTCTTCCATAAAACCCCTTAAGGGTTTAACTTTAACAATGAACACCAACTAAGTCTAAGCAATGGTCAAACTTGGTTATAGGAACTGACTTAGTCATCATATCTGCAGGTAGGGGTGAGCAAAGCTCGATTCGACTCGAAAAAATAAAAAAAAATTCGAATTTCGAGTTAAACGAATCAAGTTATTCGAGTTAATCGAGTTATTCGAATCAACTCAAATTTTTTTTTGAATTTCGAGTTCGAATCGAGTTGAGTTTTCGAATTCGAATAACTCGAATAATTCGAATATCAAACTATAATATTTTACATTTTTACCCCAAACTCCCAAACCTTTTTACTTTTCCCTCAAAACTTTTACTCCTTCCCACTTTCTCCCCAAAACTTTTACTCCCCTCCCCTCCCAACCCCCAATCTACCCAAAATCCATTTCCCACCAAAATTTTACTCTCCCATTTATTTTTTTCTCAAAATTTTACTCCCAAAAACTCTCAAAACCTTTTATTTTCCCCCAAAATTTTTACTCCCTCCCACTTTTCCCCTAAAACTTTTATTCCCTTCCCATCTCACCTCTCATCTATCTCAAACCCTCCCCCTCCAATTTTTTTAAATATTTTCCCTCCAAAATTTTACTCCCCCTATTTACTTTCCCTCAAACTTTTATTCCCAAAACTTTTTTATTTTTCCCCTAAACTTTTACTTCTCACCCTTTACTCTCAAATAAAAAATCAAAATTATCCAAAAAAAATCACTAAACATAAATAGTAATAATTTTATTTATATCTACTATTTATATTATTAAATTAAATTTCACATTTTATATTATTTATATTATTGAATTGTTTAGTCATATTTATATTAAAATTGAATTATTAATTATGCTATAAAATATTCGTGTTAAAATTTTATATTGGTATCAATTTCACTTTTTATTTTTAAAATAACTTTTATTAAAAAATCATATTTTTACATTTAATATATTTTTTAATTCTAAAATACATAGTGACAAGAATCTGAAGATAATTGAAACAACTAAGCAAGCAAAGAAACTAACCAATATATAAAAAATTAATAAATAAATTATGAAGTGATGAAAGTTAATAAAAATTTTGATTAAGGTGGAAAAATTTTATTACAATGGGTGACAATGGTTACAAGGACCCAAAATTATTTTTTAAAATTTAACTCGAACAAATATATTCGATTCGATTCGATTCGAATTCCATCTCACTCGACTCGATTCGAGAAAACTTCAAATAAAGTTAGGATGATAAAATGAGATTCGAAAACTCGATTAACTCGAAAATTTTTGATTCGATTCGATTCGATTCGATTCGACCGAATGCTCACCCCTATCTGCAGGATTTTCATGAGTACTAATTTTGCTCACAACAATATCACCACAAGCAATAATATCACGAACAAAATGATACCGAATATCAATGTGTTTTGTTCACTAAAGAGTCCGTTCAACCAAATATTTGATCTTTTGTAAGGAAGATGACACTATGACCGTCACAAAATACTGTATTGATTTGAAGGTCTTCATTGAGTTCACTAAAGAGTCCATTCAACCAAATAGCTTCTTTACAAGCCTTTGTAATCGCCATGTACTCAGCTTCAGTGGTAGACAAAGCGACTGTAGTTTGGAAAGTGGCTTTCCAAATGATTGCACAACCTCCGATTGTAAAGATATAACCTGTGAGAGATCTTCTTCTATCGAGGTCTCCAACAAAATCAGCATCAACATACCCAATGACTTCATCTCTAGTTCTTCCAAACTGTAAGCAAACATCGGTAGTACCTCGTAAGTATCTTAAAACCCACTGAACTGCTTTCCAATGTTCTTTACCGACATTCTCCATGTATCCGCTAACTGCACTGACTGCATATGATAAATCTAAACGTGAGCAAACCCTGGCATACATGAGAGATCCCACTGCACTAGAGTATGGAACATGTGACATGTACTCAATCTCATCATCTGATTATGGAGACAAAGCCGATGAAAGTCTGAAATAGGCTGCTAAAGGAGTACTAACAGGCTTAGCATTCTGCATATTGAATCTGTAAAGAACATTTTCAATGTACCCCTTCTGACTTAGGTACAATTTACTTGCTTTTTTATCTCTGAGAATCTCCATGCCAAGTATCTTCTTTGCTGGTCCCAAATCTTTCATCTCAAATTCTTCACTTAGTTGGGCTTTGACCTTTCTTATCTCTCATTTATCTTTCGCTGCTATCAACATGTAATCAACATAAATGAGTAGATACACAAAAGAACCATCACTATTTTTCTTAAAGTAAACACAACTGTCAAAGCTACTTCTTTTAAAATTATGAGAATTCATAAAGGAACCAAACCTCTTGTACCACTATATTGGTGACTGTTTCAAACCATAAAGGGACTTTTTCAGCAAGCAAACATAGTCCTCTTTTTCAGAGACTGTAAAACCCTCTAGTTGTTGCATGTAAATATCATCCTCAAGTTCTCCATGCAAAAATGTAGTTTTTACATCTAATTGCTCAAGCTTCAAATCATGCATGGTCACAATACCAAGCAAAGCTCGAATCGAACTATACTTCACAACTAGGGAGAACACATCTATGAAGTCCACTCCTAGAATTTAACTGTAACCCTTTGCAACAAGCCTTGGTTTATATCTGCGTTCTTCAACTCTTAGAGTCCCCTCTTTCTTCTTAAACACCCATTTACAATGAAAAACCTTTTTACTTTTAGGAAGTTTCACAAGATCCCATGTTTTATTTTTGTGTAGTGATTCCATCTCCTCTTACATAGCAAACATCTACTTTTCTGAGTCTTCACAACTAACCGCCTCAGAATAATTAGATGGCTCTTGGTTTGCATCTATATCTTCAGTCTCGACATACTTCTTTGGAGGTTTAATTCCTCTTCTAGGTCTATTTTTGGCGATAGAGTATTGTGGTGAAGAAGCAACTCTATTTTGAATTTTTGTACTGGCTTCAGTAGTCGACTCTGTTGTAGATTCTGGATTAATCTGATGCCCCACCTGTTTTTGATTTTCTTTATTGGAAGATCTTTAAGAGATAAGTTAGGTAGCATAGCAGTTTCATCAAAAATAACATCTCTGCTAATCACAACTTTTCTATTTTCAGGACACCATAACTTATACCCTTTTACATTAGCTTTATATCCAAGAAAAACACATTTAATGGATCTTGGTTCTAATTTTCTATTATCAACATGAGCATACGCAGGACAACCAAAGATCTTTAAATCAGAATAGTCAGCAGTATTACCATACCATACCTCTTGTAGAGTCTTTCTCTCAATGACAACGGATAGAGATCGGTTGATCAAAAAATATGCAGTAGAGGCTGCTTCGGCCTAAAATGACTTTGGTAAGTTAGCATTTGACAACATACATCGAACTTTCTCCATGATCGTTCTGTTCATTCTTTCTACAACGCCGTTTTACTGTGAAGTATGACGAACTGTCAAGTGCCTCACGATCCCTTATGACTTGCACAATTTATTAAACTCATCAGAATAGAACTCTAAACCACTATCTGTACGAAGATATTTTATTTGTTTTCTCGTCTATTTTTCAATAATAATTTTCCAAGACTTAAATACGAAAAACACATCGCTTTTCTGCTTCAGGAAGAACGCTTACACTTTTCTAGAAAAATCATCAATAAAAGTTAGCATATAATTAGCTCCGCCTCTCGAAGGCACTCTGGATGGCCCCCATAGATCAGGATGGATATACTCCAACGTTCCTTTCGTGTTATGGATTCCTCTGGTGAATCAAACTCTCTTTTGATTCCCAAAAACGAAATGCTCATAGAACTTCAGTTTACAAATTCCTTGCCCATCAAGAAGTCCTCTTTTACTCAATCCTGCCATGTCATTCTCACTCATATGCCCTAGGCGCAAATGCCAAAGTTTAGTAATATCATCATCTTACAAGGAAGAGGATGCGACAGCTACATCACCGGTAATAGTAGTACCCTACTAAACATATAACTTGGCAATCTTTCTCTACCCTTTCATCACAACGAGGGAACCTTTGAAAATATTCAAAACCCTACTTTCAGTTGTTTATTTGTACCCTTTTGAATCAAGAGTACCCAACGAAATTAAATTTCTCTTCAATTTTGGAACAGGTCGTACGTCACTAAGTGTTCTGACAACTCCATCAAACATCTTAACTTTAATTATTCCAACACCTGCAATTCTACATGAAACATTATTTCCCATCAAAACAACACCTTTAGACACTATTTCGTAAGTTGTAAACCAATCCCGATTAGGACTCATGTGGAAGGTGCAACTCGAATCAATGATCCACTCATCGCTCACTTTAAAATTGTTGACAGAAGCGACTAGAAGTTCAACATCACTGTAGTCTTCTACAATATCAGCCTTACCAGAATTTTCTGGTTGTTTTCTATTTTAATTCACAGCCTCCCTTTTGATTTTGTTTTGTAGCTTATAGCACTCAGATTTAATGTGCCTTTTCTTCTTGCAGAAGTTACAAGTTTTACCTCTGTTTGAAGACTTCGATCTACCCTTAGATTTACCGTGAGGATTTTGTTCTTGTGTCCTTTCACAATCATCATCAATATTTTGATCTTGTCTCCCATGAACAATAAGACTCTTTCCTTGAGAGTCGGTTTTAACCACAAGATGCTTCATCTTAGCATACAAGGTTAAAGAATCATAAACCTCATCAACTGTGAGAGACTCGCAGCTATATAAAATTATATCTCTAAAGGTTGAATAAGACAGGGTCAACGAACAAAGTAGAATCAATCCTAGATCTTTCTTATCATACTGAACCTCCATAGCCTCCAAATTTGAGAGAATTTCTTTAAACACTGTCAAGTGTTCATGCACAGATGCACCTTCCTTCAAACGATGAGCATAAAGACGCTACTTCACATACAACTTATTAGTTAGAGTTTTCGACATACATATTTGTTCCAACCTTTTCTATAATCCAGCGGCGGTCTTCTCCTTCATCACATCCTATAAAATTTTGTTAAACAAATGCAGATGTAACTGTGTTAACGCCTTTCGATCATTGCATTTCTTCTCTTCCTCCATCAATGTTGAAGGCATCTTATCTACCCCTAGTAGGGCTTCCTCTAAGTCCATCTGTGTAAGAGCTGCCTGCATCTTTATCTACCACAACGCGAATCTGGTGTTGCTATCCAATAGCGAAATTTTATACTTCAAAGATGCTATTATCGTGATTGAGATAAACAACCCGGAAGCTCTGATACCAATTTGTAAAAATAGAATGTCGGTAATGATAATATATCACAAATAAAAAATAAATAAAAATAAAGAACACAGATTTTACGTGGAAACCCTTTCGGGAAAAAAACCACGGGCAGAGGAGAAGAAAATTCACTATGTCGAATTCAAATTAATTACAAGAGGAGTAGACTATGTCTATTTATAGGCTTGTAAAACCATATTCTAATAGGAGTGTAGTAATATTGAAACACCTTATTCTAATCAATATCAAATAGATGGAGTTTAATAAGGTTTAAAAACCTTATTCTAAAATAAAATAAAGGAAGTATAATTCTATAGGGATTTTAGTTTTATTTTATTTTACCACTGTATTTGATTTAAATAAGGATTCAGGTCACTTAATTCTAATAGTAAGGAAGGCGAGGAAGGGTAAGATTCATATTGCAAAGCATGTGGCAATCATTGTGGTGGTGGTGCTAGCACTTATAGTTGTGTGGAATACCATTTTAGTCTCCATTTAAAATGTGTTGTACCATCTTAAGCTACACATAAATATCACAGACATCCACTTACCATGATGGAATTGATTAAAGAAGATGATTCTGAAAAATATTATTGTGATGTTTGTGAGAATGAAAGAAATATGAAGATCTTGTGTATTATTGTCAAAGTTGCACATTCATAGCTCATATTCAATGTGTACTTGATCAGGTAATAGGCCTTTTTCACCATTCAATTTTACTTTCACAATCAAAGGGAAAATTTCTTTTTAATATTTATTGATGTCTTTGATTTTCTTTTTTTGCTATTTTTCTTTTAAATTTCTTTGTAAAATGGTAAAATAAAAGTTAATAGTAAAAATATGAAAAAAATTTGTAAAGCTCTCCGCTTTGATCAGTGTAGATGAAATAAATATTAATACATATTTGGTTTATAGGATAACGTTGCATCGGGAAAGGTCCCATCCTTATCACCCCCACCCATGGAAAACAAAGTTTTGTTTGTGGATGAAATGGAGCAGAATGAAGGGACTAAATGTCATCCACACTCTGGTTTGTAACCATATTATGAATATATTAACAAATTTTTATTCAAACTACACAAAGCTTAGAGACTCACTTGTACAACTTGATTTGAAGTCAACACTTTCGTTATTTATAATGAGATTGATATGTTTCAATATTTTTTTCTCAGTAAAAATTGATACTTTTATTAATAAGGAAAAGGCATCAAGATGACATACAACCAATAACCAAACACTTAACAACTACTCAAAAAACTTAACCCAACGTTTTATGTAATTAAGAAATATATATAAGTATTAAGAAACGAGTTTGCTCATTCTTTGATTTTTTTTTCTTTGTAAATGTGCAGAGTTTGTTTCGACCTATCATCCACCCTCACTAGATGTATGAAGTAACTGAAGAGTTAAAAGGAGAAAATTATTGCAGGGGTTGTCGTCTGGTACTTAATGGTTCAACCTACTTCTGCAAGACATGCCCTGGTTTTTACCCGCTAATTTGTCATATGAGATACGACACCCTTTTCATTCTAGCCATCCTCTTAACCTCTATACTTCATATTATCTGGGTGGTCAATTAACTGCATGTGATAAATGTAGAGACATTTGTCGTGGCTTCATATACTTTTGTGAGCAGTGTAATTTCAAGCTTGATATGAAATGTGCAGCTTTAACAACTCATAAAACGGGGGTTTTAGAAGAGAAAAAGATGGATAGAGTAACTGAGTTGCACCATTTCACCCACCCCCATAAGCTTGTCCTTGGCAATCGTAATTACCCTGATTATAAAACACAATGCATCATTTGTAAATTGCAAATATTAGGTCTAGCCTATTTTTGCCCAACCTGTAATTATATACTTCATGAATCTTGTCATAGGTTGCCACAAAAGATTCAAGTCCCATTTCATCTAAATCGCATGTTGGTTAGTCGCATGCTCCCTACTTTTGGTTCATCTCAACGGTGTTATGCTTGCCCTTTGTACTTAGAACTGGGTGGATTTGTATATAGTTGTGAACATTATCACTTTAACATCCATGTTACATGTGCTAATTCCTTAAGGCGACCCTTGAAATGTGAGTTTCAACCGAATGATCTTTATTATTTTGGGAGAAATCATAAATCACTCTTTGATTATTGATTATTGGGGTATAAATTTTGATTGTTATCAATGTGATGAAAGTTGTAAATGAGAGCCCCGTTATTATGATCTAAAGTGCGATATCAGTTTTCATTTGAAATGTGTTCCCATACTAGATATTGTAAAATCCAAATATCATAGTCATCCTTTAATCTTAAAAGATTCTTTTATTGAAGATGATTCTGAAAAGTATTATTGTGATTTTTGTGAGGAAGAAAAAATTCCAAATGATAATATATATTATTATGAAGAATGTAATGGTCAAACAATCGCTCACATAAAATGCGTGTTGGCTAAAGTAAGTTAATCACATACTTAAATTTTTAAATATAAATGTCCGGTATTTTTTTGCTCTAACATGATATTTACTCTTGCTGTTAGGTAGAGGATAACATAGAGATTAGGAAGAACAATTCCGAAGAGCATTTGCAAAAAAAGGTCAGTTTTCCATTTTTATTGTAAACATTTCCAAATTAGTTGTTGGTACGTGCATGATAAACCAGAAGTAATTAACATGCTTGTTTATTTAATTTTTGTTTGTCATAGTTATTTATTTAATTTTTATTGATTGGTTCTGCTTGCGACTTGATTGAGCATTGGGTTGTTCTTATCGTGTTCCACTCCTTAACTACAGCTGGAAAATTTGGTTGCCAGTGTTAGGTCTGATAATAGTAGTTTGTAGCTTCAAGCAATCACTCGATTTACAAAATTTCTCTCAAAAAGTGAGAAAATTATTTTGTAATAAAATTTATTTAAATAGTGATATAAAGTTTAAATTATTCACTTCGATATCTTTTGCCATTTATCACAAAATATAAAGCACCTATTGAGGAAGTGATTCAAGCTAGAGTGGTTCCTCATTTTATTGAGTTACTTGGTTCCCCAAGTGATGGTGTTCGTGAGCAAGTATGCATATGTAATGAAATTATTCTAATTAGGAAGCAAGATAAATTAAGTTTACTTAGCAAAAGTTGGGATGGAATATTTTATAATCTTATGTATTCTTCTTCTTTTTTCTTTTCTTTTTTTTGAAATTCAGGCTGTCTTGGCATTGCAAAATATTGTTGGTGATTCTCTTAGATGCCGTGATCTTGTCATTGGCCATAGTGCTTTGCTTCCTTTATTGGCTGTGGAAGTTGTCAAGACATATTGGTGATGCTACTCAAACAGGGTTCCATTTTGCAAAGGGTGAGCTCTCAGTTTCTTCCAAGGGATTCAATGAAGATCTCAAGATATTATTAATCAAGACTATTGTAATCTTTGTGCCACTTGAATTTGAAAGACTGATTAGGACCATGTGATTTTATTTGTTGTGTAAATTTCTTTAAATTTGAAAATAAATGATATTCAGATAATTTTTTCCATTTCCAAATTTTACTTGTAAGTAGATTGTATAATATCAAATCACTCTCTGATTCATGGATTATAAATTTTGATTATTATGTATGTGATGGAAGTTGTGAAGAAGAACCCTTATTGTTGTCTAAAGTGCGATACCAATTTTCATTTGAAATGTGTTTCCATATTAGACATTGTGAAATCCAAATATCATATTCATCCTTTGATCTTAAAGGATTCTTTTACTGAAGATGATGCTTGTGAGAAAGAAATAATTCCAAATGATAATATATATTATTGTGAAGAATGTAATGGTCAAACAATCGCTCACATAGAATGCATGTTGACTGAAGTAAGTTAAGTACATACTTAACTCCTTAAATATAAAGGTCCAATATTTTTTTTCTCTAACAGATCTCTAACATGAAATATGCTCTTGTTTTTAGGTAAAGGGTAACATAGAGATTAGGAAGAATAATCACGAAGAGCGTTTGTAAAAAAAGGTCAGTTTTCCTTTTTTATTGTTAAAGTACAATGTCAAGACGGTAACATTTCCACATTAGCAAATTTGTTGATTGGTTCTCCTAATTTTGTTCTTAGTTTATTTATTTTATTAAGCTTAATGATCAAAGTGTGAAGTCGATTAAGTGCTTGTTCTTTAATTCATCAAAATAACACTTTTATATTTGTGTTTGGATTACAGTTTAGCTGTTGGCATGTGCATGATAGTTAACATGCTTGTTTCTTTAATTTTTGTTTGTCATACTTATTTATTTAATTTTATTGATTGGTTCTGTTTGTGACTTGATTGAGCATTAGGTTATTCTTATTTTGTTCCACTCCTTGACTACAGTTGAAAATTTTGGTTGCCAGTTTATGGTCAGATGATAGTAGTTTGCAGCTTTAAGCAATCACTCGGTTTACGGAATTGCTTTCAAATAATGAAAAAATTATTTTGTAATAAAATTTATTTAAATAGTGATATAAAGTTTAAATAGTGATATTTTTTTCCCATTTATCACAAAATGTAGTGTACCAATTGAGGAAGTGATTTAAGCTGGAGTGGTTCCTCGCTTTGTTGAGTTGGTTGGTTCCCTAAGTGATGATGTTTGTGGGTAGGTATGCATATGAAATGAAATTATTCTAATTAGGAAGTGAGATAAATTAAGTTTTACTTAGCCAAATTTGGTATGGAATATTTTATAATCTTATGTATTCTTTTTTCTTTATTAAATTTAGGTTTTCTAAGCATTGAAAAATATTATTGTTGATTCTCTTAGATGTCGTGATCTTGCCCTTGTCCATGATGCTTTTCCTTTATTGGCCCAGTTGAATGAGCATGCTAAAATTTATATGCTGATAATTGCTACATGGACACTGTCTTTAACAACTTATTTTCAGTTAAATCAGAACAGTGGTTTCGAGACCACAAATTTGAGCCCAAAAAAATTATTTTAATATTATTTTATGGTCTACTGTATGATAGGAATATCATATAAAAATTCTGTTAAGAAAATTTTACCAATTATATGATTAATTGAGAAAAGGACCAAATTGCATAAAATGCAAAAGTTGAATTCTAGTAGCTATAAGTATTAACTAGCTATGGAATTCAAAAGTTGAGGTCCTTATATGGCAAATAGACCATTAAGAGGAGTTAGTAGATAAGTATGATGATTCATCCATGGAAAATAAAATAAAGAAAATGACTAAATTAGAAAGAAAAAGATGAAAAGATGATAAATAATAAAATAACATAAAATATCATCATATTACCATCTTTCCTAAAAAAAACATGGAAACCCTAGCCATGGAATTTTGGTTTTGAGAAAACTTATTTGGCTCAATTAGGTATGTTTTCTTGTCCCATTTTTAGTAATTTTTATATTTTCGAGATCGTAATAGCGTAATCTACCTATCTCGGGGATTAATTTGTAAAATTATCAAAGCATTAAAGCTTTTCCATGGATGAATATGCATGAATTATGAAATTTATGGTAGAAAATGAAAATTTGTTGATAGATAAACAACTATTGTAAAGTGAATTTTGATGAAATTATGGTTTAGGGACTAAATTGTAAAGATGTAAAATTCATGAAAAAATTCTAAATTTTATGAATTATATGGGCTGCAAATGTCACATGTAAAAATCGACTAGGCTTGGAATAAGGATTAAATTGCATGTATTTCATTTTCCAAGCCTAGGGATGAAATTGAAATTAATTAAAAGTATAGGGGCAAAATGGTAATTTTACCTAAGATGTGAATTGAATTGAATTGAATAAGAATTGTATTAAATTGAGCTAAATTTACTCGTATAGATCCGAATAGACCAAATACAGAGCTAGATCGAGGTAAAAAACGGATTAGTAGCATACAAGTTCACAAACATTGTCGAGGTAAGTTCGTGTAACTAAATTGTGTATATTTATATGTTTGAATTGAATGTTGTGTATGTGATTGTATTGTTGCTATGAATATGAAATTAATATTATATCCGACAATGCCTGACAAACATCAAGTCCCGATTTCTTGTACTGGTTGTGATACTTCATATGTTGTGGACACACCACAACTCTAAAGGGTGTCCCGTTAATTACTGTCTCGGGCTTTCCGTTATATGGTTCTTGTGAGCTTCCTGTTAATAGCTCTTCGGAGCATCTCGATTGGTTGTGATTCTGCATGTGTTGTAGACACGCCACAGCTCTTATGAGCGTCCCGATGTATGGCTCTTCGTGAGCTTTCCAATTAAAGGCTCCTTGTGAGCTTCTTGATTAATGGCTTTCCGAAGCTTCCCAATATGGCTCGTTTGAACTTCCCAATATATGGCTATCCAGAGTTTCCCGTTAATGGCCCTTCGGAACTACCCGTTATTGGCTCACATGAGCTTCCCGATTATGACTCCTATGAGCTTCCTGTTACATGGCTCACATGAGCTTTCTGTTATATGGCTCGAGAGACGGTTTCCCGATTATGTGCTCTAATGAGCACTCCTGAATATGAATTGTCAGATTATAATTTGTACACTTCGTGTGTACTAACTCTTCCCCCCTTAAAAAATATTTCGTCCTCGAAATTTCTCACCTGATACAAGCTATTAAGTTAAATCTTTCTTCCACTTTTTTAATCGAAGTCCACAAAATTTAATCATAACTCATATTATTTCCGAACTTATATCAGAACTCATTTTAGAACTTGATACTATGTCTGAACTTAACTGAGTAGCTCTGATATTCTCCTGTCATCACTTTTTCACTAGTAGTATAACTACCGAGAACTTTCCAGTAATCGTCTGTCGAAACATAACTGAGAAACCTGGATTATCAAACTCTGATCGATGTTTTTGACATGGTTGCATCTGTAACTTTCAACAGATATTTGTTTCCCTTTTTCCATAAAAGCGTCAAGCAATATCATTTTACACAACTACAATAACTTTGACAATCGAGACGACTTTAACCCATAATAACATTTCCCGATTAGAACTGACCTGATAGATATATTTCTGTATCAAGTCTTCTAAAATCTGAATTTCTCATTCTGATTGTCCATCTATTTACCCATGAATGCACAAAATTTATTCCCGGACCTGAGAATAGACTCATATGCATAACAACCAGTTGCCTACGGATTATCCTTCATCCTTTATCACAGCAGAGCCATCTCTAGCAATCTATGACCCTGAACCTAAACCTGAACCATTTTATCTAATACCTTCAAACGAATACCTTGGAAACCCATCCAGCCAGAAGAAAGCAGATAATTTAAACCCATTGTAGAGACCCAAAATGTACTGATTCCATAACTGATTATAACTCAATTAACTTTTCAATGAATAACCCACTCTGATTATAACAACTGAGTCAATTTTATCTATCAGATGATAACATTCCAGAATAATACATTCTTCTTGTTGTCAAAACATTCCAATTATACCATATACCATATACCATATACCATAATCCTCTCGGAATATCAACCAAAAATTACAACAAACTGCATTAACTCAAACGAATTATGACATCTCATTATTGACTTGTTGACATAATTCAGGATTACCTTAGAAGTGAAAACCAAAATACAAGTTTGAGCTCATCCCTCCAACATCTACTCTTTTGCCGATGTCAACCCTTTCACAAAAACTGGAAAGGAATTATATATAATAAAACTATTTCAATTATAATCATCGAAGCTTTGAACTATACCGAAGCCACAACCATCAGATAGATTAAAACTATAGTTCTATAATAAAACTGACGTTTCAACCTTATAGATAAAACAATATCTCAACATCAATAGTGCACTCCAAAATAGATGAAGAAAACAGAAAGTAGTCCCAATAATAACCAATGCAGTAATACAACTTCTATAATCTGATATCCATATTACTGAGCTCCCATGATTGATCCAAGATTTATAATAGTAATAAATATATTTACCTCCGGCCAGTGAATATCTTTTACAGACGAACCATGGTTAATAAATAAGATTAGAACATAGGAATAATAAGAAAACCGAGATAATGAAATCCAAGATGTGAAGCTATACTGAATTTTTGAGAATAAAAACCTCATTGAATGATAAATAGATCGATGATATCCTAGAGAAAATCCAAAAGAAGAATATCGCTCGTACGCACTAGAAATAGTTGTGATTAAGACAATGTAAATTGCATATATGTAATTCGGAGCTTCAACCAGTAGAAATAGAAAATAACTTCATATGAGTCTTATCATCAAATCTTCTATCGAACATAATAGATTAGAAAACCAAATAAATATAGAGCAATACCGATCATGAGTTAACTAGACTAACAATACTTCCATTCGACGTTATGATTAACCAGCCTTTCTTTATGATAAGAATCATATTTGAAAATAAATAGTTGCATATACCTCTGAAGAAATCTTTGTAAGATACCTGACTATAACAACTGCATTCAGATATGTTTGCAATTTTCAACACTATCCCACTAACTACTAAAGTCATCAATGATCTCACATTATCCCAATCACTAAAGAAATCAATTCAAAAGAAATTCTGATTAACCCGCTCTTTAAATTCTATACCCGAATAAGTCGATTACTTGTGAATAACTTCTTCCTTAATAATGACATTGCGTATCTCGAATAATGTTTAGAAAAAAATCTGATATCATTTATAGAACTCTCTTTACTTGTTATCCCATCCTCAGTTGTAACCGTACTGTTAATCATTCAATTATTGAACTCTTCAATTTCACACTTGTAAACTTAATGAATATAAATCTTGTAAATTCCATTGTACAAGTGAGGGGGTGAAGGTCGTAAAGCCTCAAAATTTGACTCTCATATATATACACGTATAACATAACATTTATCATCAACATAATCATCATAATCATTCAACATTTTCAATTATAAAATAGAAACAAACAAATATATAAACATCCAATCCCGACTCAATTCGACTTAATTATGGCATGTACCTCTAAACTCAATTCCGAACTTGATTTAGTCCGAGAATCTACTAAACCTGCAAAGCTCTGATACCAATAAATGTAACACTCCCAACCCGTATCCCTTGCTGAAACTGGGTTACGGAGCATTATCAGAGATTACAGATCAAACAGACAGAAATCTCAAACATTTTATATCATCAAAACAAGTATCAAATCATCGTTTTAATCCGAATCGTAAACTCTCCAAAATAGATCTTATAAATTCATTTACAATCAAACCATAAAATAACTAATATTTAGACACTCTAGGTACATGTCGACACAAAGAAATAAACATCGTCATATTTGAGTTCGGGATCGTTCTTGAATGCTAAATCAGCGATCAAACTTAAGTACTTAACCTGCGCACGGAAACAAAACCGTACGCTGAGTAAAAACTTAGTGGTATTTCTATAATCTGAATATTTTAAAAAATAAAACAATAAAATATGTATAATAAAATGTTAAGCACAATTGAACATTTAAAATCACACAATACTCAATTTTCATCACTTGCTATATATAATACCTTTCCATAATTTATTCACGTATCATTTAAACAATGGCACTATCCATTCCACAATCAATTTATGAGTATATAACTCATGTATTCCATGTATTTACAACATATTTCATATTTTATTTTCAGTTTACTATCTCATATTCTTATTCTTAGCCCAAAGTAGATTTTATAGAACACACCGGATATACGGAACAAATACAGAGGTGCATTGTTATGCACTAATGAACAGAGAGCATTGAAGTGCTATACAGAGAGCACAGATGTGCTAAACAGAGAGCACTGACGTGCTAGTAATCAGATAGCACTGACATGCTAATAATCAGATAGCACTGATGTGCTAATAATCAGATAGCGCACTAAGGTTCCCTAATGGCATGCCGCTAATATCCCAGTAGTTCTAAATTCCGTCTACTTCGGCATTAAAACTGAATTTTATACATATAAAAAATAATTCAATTATCATATTTGCACAATTTCACATTTACACATATATATTCATAATATATATATTCCAATTTAATTCAACCAATATAATTTCATCACATACCAAAATAATCCATTTCAATTATAAAACACAATAATTCTCACCTCAATCACTTACCATAACATTTAATCAAAATACAACAATTAATAATTAGATTCGGATTATAGAAATACAAACCAGGAATTTCGAGCTATTCGACGTCGACTATATTTTTCCCCTTTTTAGTCGAGAATTTCAATACGACTCTAGCCACGAAATTAAAACAATTAAAAATCATCAATACAACACCATTCAATCTCACATTAAATATTTCAATTTTTACTCAATATTTGCCTAAATTCCAATTTAGTCCCTGAACCGAGACTAACTTTTATTCTCAAAACTAATTTCATATTTTCATTCCATTCCCACTTTAAACTAATTTAACTCTCTAATTTCACCATGAATCCTTAATTTCAAAATTCTCTCAATTTAGTCCCTACTATTCAAAACTTATGTTTTATTTTACAAATCAACCCTTTACTAACTTCTAACTTGAAATTCAATCAATTTAACCCCTAATTCTTTCATTTATTCAATATAATCAATGTCTAAAAATATAACAACTTTCAAAATTTCAACATAAACCATGAAATATTTTGTTCTAGAACTCTAAAAACTCAAAAAGTATAAGAAAATGACTTAATTTGACTTACCAATTGAGCTTGGAACCTCAAAACCTTAATTTTCCCTTTTCTTTCTTTCTTTTCTTTCTTTCCTTCTTTCCTTCTCTGTTTCGTTTGCCTATTCTGTTTCTATTCTCTTTTTCTATCTTTTATTTCTTTTATTTAATTAATAATAATATAATAAATAAATATCTTTTACTTAATTAATAAGTATGTACATATATTAATTACAAATGTATACATATATTTATTACACATGTATTTATAATTACCACACACTTGTCACTTTTTATGGTTTAATTATTAGTTTAGTCCTTTCACCTTTTTCCATTTTATAATTAACTTTCACACTTAATTCAATTTAGTCCTAATACTCAATTAACTTTAATTTAACAAAATTCACTTAACTAAAATCCAATTGGTGATATAACTAATTCTATAAATATTTTTAATAATTTTTTTACGAGTTAGTTTTACCAAGACGGAGACCCGATAATTCACTAATTCAAAAATATTTCTAAAATTAAGCTTAACTTATAATTATTAATTAATAAATTTTTCTAACTTTTTCATCGAATTTAGTGATCTCAAATCACTATTCTGACACTACTGAAAATTGGGCTGTTACAACCCGTGTATCCATCGATATTTTAAATGATTCAACAGGCAAAGTTTTGACATGAGATAACATGAAATTGAAATAAATTTACCAGTATATACCCGAAATATGTGAAATTGATGTATGAATACAAGATGTGGAAAGTTAATGAACATGGAAATTTGATATTTGATGAGCTCATATATGTTTCTTGAAATTCATGTGAAATACATGACTAACATGTTTGATGATGATATGTGTATAGGCTTTTGGCCAAATTGCTTTGGATGTATTTTGTATGCTTGTTTTAAATGTAAATGATTGGTAAGTTAATTTCTGTTATACGAACTTATTAAGCTTTAAAGTTTACTTTGTTTATTTTCCTTGTTTTATAGTATTAGAAGCTCGTAAAGGTTGGAAGTTGGTCGGAGCTACATCACACTATCCATCAGCCCAATTCGGTATAAATAGTAAATTACTTTTTGTTATAATGACATGTATAGGTTAAACTAGTCAATGTTGGCACATACATGTTTGGTTGTAACTAGCCATTTGAAATGGCTTGTGATATATATATTTTGATGTATATATAAATGTGTGTCTTTATCTAGTTAATATGTATAGTAAAATGATTAAGGTTGAAGTGAGGATGAATTATGCTTATGAATATTTGATCAAATAGGTAAGTAAATAAGTTTGTATAATTAGTTATATGAGGTATTATATAATGCATAAGACTTGGATTTGGCTTGGATTAAATGTCTTGGATTGGCTTGTGAATGTGTTAAAGTGTTAATGTTGGTGGAAGACCAATTGGGTGAGAGACATGGCTTAGAAATGGCCTTATTTTGTCCACACCGGCAGAGACACGGGCTTGTGTCTCAGCCGTGTGTCATATGGGTGTGTGTTTTGGCTATGTGTCCCTTGCATCTTAAAAATTTCAAAACAGAATGCTCAAAATTTATCACACGGCCTAGCATACTGGCGTGTGACCTACGTAAGAGAGTTACACGGGTATGAACACGGGCTGAAACACGGTCGTGTCCCCTATTTCGAATGCCCACACAGCCTAACCACACGGGCGTGTGTCCCCTACACCTTGGAAAAATTTTGAGATTTTGCGAAAAATCTTTGATTACCCGTTTTAGTCCTGACTTGTTTCTAAAGTATGTTTTGGGCTTCGAGGGCTTATATAAGGGACTTTATGAATAATTTCTGATCTAAATGTTAAATAATATGAAATCTCTGTATTTAATCTATATATTCTGGTAATGCTTCGTAACCCTGTTCCGGCGACGGATATGGGTTAGGGGTGTTACACTGTCAATGTTTCGTAAGCCCCATTGATCAGGTTTGACCCTAAGTCCCTTCTCTTTTGGGAGCTATTGTTGGTTTAACAATTTTTTTCATGTACAAATTTTTTTCCTTGCCTAAAAAGCAACTGCAGTAACAATTTACAATAGGGTAAATTACATCAACAATCACTTAACTTTGATGTAGCTGATAAAACAATCATTTTGATTTCAATTCAATAACTCAATTTTCAAAAAATAACAAATCATTTGTACTAACCATTTTCCGTTACAAACGTAACAGAAAAGTGGCTTGGCATTTAACCGGCCGCTACATTATTTCGAACCGAATATATATAAAGGTAAATTATACCAACAGTCACTCAACTTTCAAAAAATAACAAATCAGTTATATTAACTTTCAAAAAACTAGACACCCAAAAAGAACAAATAAAACACTTGAATGAATTCTTCTTGTTCAAGAAGAAAGCTAAGAACCATAGCTTTCTCATTTTCATTACCCTAAAATACCCTTTTCTATATCCTTTCTAGATCATCCTTTAGGTCCGTGACCCGTTTCAAATCCCTTTCCAAGTACTTTACTTACTTCACCTCGACCATAATTTTCGTTGCCGACCATCTCCGCCGCTTTTCTTCTGATCCATCTCTCATCCTCCTTTACTATAATACCCAATCCGATTTCGACCTTGGGATCTTGCTAACCACTAACCTGACCTAAAATTTCACTTGCCGGCATTTGGTTGCCCTTTTGAATGAACCACTTCTTTTGTTCCCAAAAACCATAGGTTCAATCGATTGTTTGGTTTGTCTGGATGTTCCCCTTATTTTGTTTCTGATTTTGTTTTATGCAACTTAATAATGTTGGTAATGGAGTTAGTGTTGTTTAGCTTAATCGGCGACCCTTTTGTTTATACCATCATATCCCATGAAGATCTTGACCAGTCTGAGTCGTTTTGGTTCTTAAATTGCTTGAATGTTGCTTTGGAGTATGTTCTCCTTACCGATTTTGTTGTGGGTACTGATAGTTTGACTCAAAATTGTCTCAAATCCCATTTCAATCTGGTTTTTTCAAAGTAAATGGCTTTGGGCAGCATAAAAAGGCAGTCGGATCCCAACCATGGTGGCTATTCTATTGTGGGTTAAAAAAGAAGAAAAAAAAGATAGAGTGGTAGTTTGAAAGTCAACGATGGTGACACTAAAGATGGTTATGGTGGAGGCGATGACAACGAGATTGTTGGGATGAAGAAGAAGAACTATAAACATATTAGGTCATTTACGCAAAAAGTAAAAATATTGGGTCATTTATTAAAAAATGAATGGATGAAAAAAAATCACTCAACTTTACCTCGTTTAACATGGCAAGTTAACTGGCCACATCAACTAATTTATTGGTCACGTCACCTTTTCCGTTACGCCTATAACGAAAAATGTTAATGAGTGACTAATTTGTAACTTTTTGATAACGTTAGTGACTGTTTTGTTATTTTTTTGAAAGTTAAGTGACTGAATTAAAACTTTACCTTGTCCAATGTGGCAAGTTAATTGACCACGTTAGCCAGTTAACTAATCACGTCACCTGACCCCTTAAGTCTTTAATAGAAAATGTTAATGGGTGACTGATTTGTCACTTTTCGATAATGTTAGTGACTGATTTGTTATTTTTTAAAAGTTGAGTGACTGAATTGAAATAAGAGTGATTGGTTTGCCAGGTGCATCAAAGTTGAGTGACCATTGGTGTAATTTACCCTTTACAACATACTTAAACAAATCATGAGCCAAACAACATACAAAAGTATCCAAAGAACAAAATAGGAATGTAACGACCCGATAGTCACAGGTGTCGAAAAGTGTATTTTCCGGACTTCGTTTTCCAAAAACAAACTCTAATAAATATTTACGAAGTTAGTTGTGTAGTTAATTAGGTTTTGGTTAGGTGAATTTGCATGAAATAAGAGTAATTAGGTATAATGACTAAATTGCATAAAGGGTGAAAGTTGAATTATAGATTAAAAAACAATTGAAGAGACTAAATAAGCAATTATTCCAATTGTATTAAATGAGGCGGCATAAGTGTATTTTATTATAAAACTTAAAGTTAAAATATATAATATAATATTATAATAAAACTTAAATGTTAAGTGTATATATATATTATTATATTATATTAAATAATTAAGTAAAAGAAAAAGAAATAGAAAAAGAAGGAGAGAAAGAAACGAAATATAGAAGGAAAGAAAGGAAATAAAAAGAGAAAGAAAGAAGGAGAAAAGTTAGGGTTTCAAGGGTTTAAAGCTCAATTGGTTAGTTAATTTAGTCCATTTTCTTGTAATTTTTATGTTTTTGAAATCTCGGTATTAAATACTATCCAACCTATGTTGAAATTTTAGAAATTATTGAATTTTTAAATGTTATTCATGTTGAATAATTTGAGTATTAGGGACTAAATTGATAGATTTTTAAGCTAGAAATGAAAAATGATTGAATTGTAGAATAAATTATAAATTTTGAGTATTAGGGACTAAATTGTAAAAATTTTGAAATTTAGAGATTTAAGTGAAATTAGAGAGTTAAATCTAGTTTAAAGTGAAAATTAAATGAAAATATAGAATTAATTATGAATAAATAAAGCTAGTCTCGGTTTAGGACTAAATTGGAATTTAGGCAAATGTTGAATAAAAATTAAAATATTCAATGTGAAATTGAATTGTATTGTATTGATGAATTTTAATTGTTTTAATCTGTAGCTAACATTGTATCGGAATCTTCGACTAAAAAGGGAAAAGATAAAGTCAACGAGGAATAGCTCAAAATTTCTGGTTTGTATTTTTATAATTCGAAGCTTGTTATTAATTGTTGTAATTTTTATTGAATGTATATGGTAAGTGTTGAGGTAAGTAATTGATAAATTGATAATTGATTGAATGAATTGAATTGGTAGATATATACATATTGAATGAATTGATTTTTGAATTGAAATGAATATATGTGCAATTATATGATTATATGAAAAATCAGTATTGGATATTGATTATACTTGAAATGTGAAATTAAACCCTATTAACTGTATCGGGCTGAATCGGATATAAATGGCATGCCATAGGATTGGAAGAGTTCAGAGATTTCTTCGACTTATAGTCGATGAGACGTTGGGTGTCAATTTATTACTTCGGATTAATTCGATGAGGCACTGGGTGCCAATTTACTTCGGTTTAGCCAATAAAATACTGGGTGTCAATTTATTACTTCAAATTATCCGATGAGGTACTGGGTACCAAACTGGTGTGTTTTGGTTGGATCCGTGTATGCATCAGAGTCCGAGTCGTGTTAATAGGGGTAATTAAATGAAATGATACTATGATTGGTATTGGAAAACATTGAATGTGAAATGAAAATGAGACACATGAATTGTGTATCATATTGTGAAAAGCTATTTGTCTAGCAAGAATGAGATTTGAAGTAGCAAGTGATGAGAATTGAATATGTTATGAATGATGTGTTTATGAATTGATGAATTGAATGACTAATGTTATTGTGTGATTAAATGTATATATTATAATATCTTGCCTTTAAATATTTGGATTATAGAAATACCACTGAGTTTATATTCAGCGTACGGTTTTGTTTTCCGTGCGCAGGTTAGGAACTTGATCTGATCATCAATTCAGCATCCAAACAACGATCCGGATTTCAAACATGGTGATGTATATTTCTTTTTGTGTCAGCATGTACCTAGGGTGTCTAAATGCTAATCATTTTGTGGATTGATTGTACATAAGGTTATAAGTTAATATTGGTTGGTTATAGACACAAATATGTGTTTATGTTGAGGTTATAGTATGGTATGTTTAAGTTAGTGTATAAATGAACATGATATAGGTAAATTTGAAATGAAATTAGTATGTTTTTAAATTGGATTTTGAATGATGCCTTATTGATATGTTTCGATAATAAAATTGTAGTACCTATGAGGGTATATTAATTAGGCATCTAGGTTGATTGTTTTGATATGTTTTAAATATATTTGATTGTGTTTTGAATTGGTTGAAAGGAAAAAAAAAAGGAAAGTGAGACATAAAAGAAAAAAAATTAAATTGCTCAAAACGAAAAAATATGGGGACCAATGGTAGAATTTAACCCAAAATTTTTGTTTGAAATGATGATTTAACGTGCCATGTCAGCTTACCATTATACCATTAACCGTAATTAAAGACTCAGTGACTAAAATGTTACAACACAATAACGTAAGTGACTAAAACGTAACATTTCAAATATAAGCGACTAAAATGTAACATGAGACAAACAAAAGTGACTATTTTGATATTTTACCCTAAATCTAAATTTGATAAATTTTTCAAAAAATCTAAATTTGTAATACTAAGTATTGTGCATTCATTCAAAACTACTTTCAAAAATATTTTTTAATATAATTTTATTTGTATCTGAATTAAATAATTGTTATGGATAATTAAAAACATATTTAATTTGTTTAATTCTTTTATTAAAATAATGTATTATCCTACATTGCATGCATGAACCTAATTGATCATGTTACAAAGGGTAATTAGGCAAGGGACAAACAAAGGAAAATCAAAATCAAGAGTGGCTTTAGAGCAATTATATCATTGCTTACAATTTCTATCCTCTTTCATTATAGAAATCAAATTTGTTTCTGTGAATACCAGAGATATTCCCTAAACTATGAACCAACAACAATTCTTTAAAATTCTTTAACAGCTTCACTTAAATATCTCTACCAAATCTTAGATTTTTTATTATTAACAATATAATATAAAAAATAAGCAATTTGTACATTTACTCATTACACTTTAATTTATTATTAATCTTATGATTCTATTATTGTTAATGTATTAAACACAAATATCAAACGCGACCGGTTTTAAAAGAAATAAAGAATTCAAGCATCGTATCTTCTTTAATTGACAGAACTTTAGAACGTTAAATTAATGATACTTGGTTGTCAAATAATAGATTCTAAAGAACTTAATCTTAAATTAAGGAAGTCGGTGTATTATTCGAGATAAGTTCAACCATAAATTTAACCTTCAAATTATATTTTTTATTTCTTAAGAACAATTTTTTTTTGTTAAAATATACTAAAACTATCAAATTCTTCTTATTTTACTCATAAGGCATGTAACATCCCATAAAAATGTTAGGTAAAATAATACAATTAATAGTATAGATATCACTCTTAAAAAAATTAATTACAGAATTAGTATATAGTTTAAAGACCAGTTTTGCATTTAATCCTTCAAAATGGTCAATCACACTTAAGAGTACCTTTTTCCGGAAAACAAGTAGAAACACATATCAGATGCATTCGTGTGTATGTATATATTTATGATATAAGAGCTGGTTAACAAGACTTATAACCAAGATATAATATTAATAGCAATAGAGATCCTGTTTTAGAAGTAACAAGTTCCTTTAGTCAAACTTTATGATTTTGTGCATGTGTCTACTTCACACAACATAACAAGCTTTAAACTACCAGTTTTGAATCTCAAATGTTGCAGACGCAAGTACAAAGTTGGTGACTTGTTTCACCAACTTACACTCAACGCCATTATATTCATTTTTTCCAACTCCTAAACACCCTTTGGCAAGCTACCAACCATCACCTTATTCAAATCCAGGTGGTCTACTCTTTTGGTTTCTTTCCCTTTGCTTTTTTTTTTCTTGGGAGGGGGGGGGTTACCAATCCCTCGAGTATCAAATAAAACCAGTCTCTCCTCCAAGCTATTTGGTCACAGCTGCTGCAACAATGGCAGCTCCTACTTCATCAAACCTCAAGTGTTTCAAATTCATTTTCATTGCCATATTCTGCTGCAACGTTAACTCAGGGAATTCTCAGAATTTCCCCGCACAATCCCTTGCAAAAGCGTTCTTTTGTTTCAACAACAAATATGTAAGATTTTAATGTACTGTTTTGTTTTAATGTAAATATTCATTGGTAATTTTCTTTTTTATGGATATATATATACAGATTTATACTGGCTGCGACGAGGCTTATAGATTGAATGAGAGTGGTAACCTTAACGTACCACGTGAAGCTACTGACATCTTCTGCAATGGACCTTGCTTTGCTGAGACACAGATAGTGCTTAAATGTGTTGACAACATTTTATCAGACTTCATATTTTATAACAAGGCCACCATTGGAGACGTCACAAATGTACTCCATGCTGGTTGCAGCTACACAAACAGAAGAGGTAATGTCATTGATTTTCTCTTATTAAAATGTCATATACTATCTATATCAGGATTCCATATATTATTCTTCCTTTGTCTGAAGCTTTTTCACCCTTTTGTCAGGGAATTTCGATGTGGGAGATTATTTTCAGGGTGAAATAAGCGAGGCACCAAGATTGCGCAGCTTTATCATCAGCTTGTCTACATTAACACTAATCATTGGCTCTTTTATGTTTTAGTCTTATATCTGCTCTACGGCGAATTGGCATTGTATAACATGCATTATTTCTAATATATATACACATACTGGCGGTTCTTTCCAAGTTATATGAACAATAAAATAGATTTTGTCTGATATCATAGCATTGAAGTACATGTTACTCACTGATATACTGGAATCAAGCAGGATTATAGCTTATAGATTTTGGAAACTAAAGCTTAACTTGTCTACGTGACATCAAATTTGCAGCGACACAGAGAGATTAAAACATAATATATTAACTGTATATAAATATATAGATATGAAGATAGCATGTGATATGCCCTCCCCTCAAATTCAGTTTCAAGATATGATAAGGACTAGCTACCCCACCACAACCAAGATTAGGCTAAGAAGGCTCATCCTTTACACTGGTGGCCTCCTTTTCTTCCTTCTTTGGTGTATTCACCACAGCAGCAGCATGATGGTTTCCCTTGGTGATATATGGTTTCAGATCTTCTTCCTTCTTTGGAGTGCATACATAGATCCTATATCCACAGAAACTCTGCCTTTCCATTTCTGCTCTTTTCTTTCCCTGCTAGCTTCTGGGGTTGGGAGGTTAGAATCAAAGCAAAGGGCAATTTATGCAACTATGGATGGATGGATGGATAGAATGGAGTGTGGAGTAGTAGTAGTTTATAGAAGCAGAAGAGACCAATAAAATTCCTATTGGATCCTTTCATCTTTCATGAAACAGTAATCCCTCAATGTCTCATTAATTAAATTGAGTGCAATGTATAATCCAAAGAGGATTCATAATATGCTTCAAATCAAGTGCATCATAATAATGTTTCATGGACAGTTCACAAATTTTTTAATCAAATTAAACACTATTTCCCATCAATGTATCACCAAAAGACTTGCACTTCACTCTCAAGCAAACTAAAACATATTACTTTTTTCCTATCCATTTTTCCATCAGCAATAAGCACTTGCTGTACACTCCATTAACAAACCAATTCTTGTTATCTTGATGTACCACCGGCCGGAAAATCGGAAAACACGATCTTGCATCCGCCTGTCTTTGGAGATTCCCACAGTTTCCTCCTCAAGTCCATACATGAAAATGGAGTGACAATCATCTTTTTCAATACCTTTCCCTCATGCAGAAGATATAAAATCAATTCAATTTCGTAGCTTGTTTGGCCTTCAGGTGCAATGATTTCTACCGTTTCGAGGTGTGATACCAAACACGGTGGGACTGGCACCAGAGGACTCCATGTCATTGGTCCGGAGATGAAGTGATCCTGAGGAAGATGAAGGGGGAACATTACACTTATTCTAAGTGATCATGAAATCCTCAAAATTGAAACTTACCTTATCAAAGATCAAGTGCTTCAAATGAGGTGAATGTTGAATAATGGAAGAAACAAAATAAAAGTCTTGGCAACTTCCTATTTTCAAATGGGTCAAATTGCAGAACTCAGGTAAATTATCAAGCTCTACCTTATTAGCCATCTGGATATGAAAACAGTAATCATATTTAATATCCATGTATGTATGAGATATGATCAGCATAGTTAAAGGTTAAAACAACTTACAAATGTACGGTGAGTGGACCATTCAAGTTTTTGAGCATTGGAGATGCCTTGGAAAAGCTTCTTGACTGATATATGGCCATGATGACCGAAAGATGAACCAATATCCATAACAACAGAAACTAAAGAGGGTGAAACACTCATGCTAAAACCCAACATAGAATGTTCCACAAAATGAAGATGTTCAAGTTTTGGTGCTTTAACAACAAAATAACCATGAAACCCTTCTTCACGTTTCCATCTTAGTATCTTCAATGAAGGTGAAATAAAGTAAAAATGCGGGATTGATTTAAAACCGGTATCCCCGGGTTCCATGTATAGTTCTTCAAGAACAGGACAGCCTGATAAAAGATTCTTCAACGTGTTTTCTTCCTCGAATCGGACTTTAACAAGACGGAGATACTTAAGACTCAATAAACAGGCAGTTTCAAGGACATGGAAACAGATAAGAACTCTATTAATGGACTCTAAACTTAGTGTTACCAGATTTTGGCATTGAAACAATGTAGGAGGCATATTGAGAACCGGAAATGTACAATCAATCGAAATAGAAAAATCAAACTTTTCAAGATCATTTGTACTTACCGCATCAACCCATTTGATGAGATATGGGCTGTGTCTATGCCTAATGAAATCTGCATAACCAAAATAATATGAAAGGGTGAAGGCTTTTACCGGAAATATCATGTTATCGCCAAATAAAACCCCATTGATGAAGTTAATGAAAGTAGTTCTTCGTCTAATCTCTTTGTCAAGAGACAAGCGTTGATCGAAGCGCCTCACACATGATTTATTATTCAAGTTGATGCTATGAGTCAAAGTCCAAACCTTTTCCCATCTTTTTGATAAAATCATGGTTTTGAAAGCATCCCTTAGTTCCAAAAACGACAGAATGTGAGCCAAAACATCGTCCGAAAAGTTGCTGATCCTGTCTTGTTCTTCGTCCATCATCGTCTGCCTCTCTCTTTTTTCTAAGTTCCTATGATGTTAAAGGCACATAGATCTTTTGGAGGCATATAAGATTATAAAAGTTATACCCAAACGTTAACTCTCGTTAAAGCTAAACTCTATCATCCTTCTAGAGATTTATCCGATTCGTCATGGATTATCTTTAATATTTAGAGGACTTAATTTATTGGGTAAACTATCAAAACATTCACTTTTACTTGTCTTATGTTATATTTTAGCCGCTTATGTTTAAAATGTTACGTTTTAGTCACACGTTATCGTGTTGTAATATTTTAGTTACTGAACTGTTAATTGACGTTAACGGTGACACAGTAAGCTGACGTGGTACATTAAATCATCATTTCAAATGAAAATTTTAGGTTAAATTCTACAAGTGGTCATTGTATCTTTGATTTTGAGCAATTTAAATTTGTCTTTTATGTTCTTTTAACTTTTTTTTTCTTTATTTTTCATTCTCTTCTGCTTCTTTCTATTTACCTCCCTTCTTCATTTCTTTTAACTCGTTCACAAGCTTGGCTCACTTGAAAAAATTAAATTGTTCAAAAAAATAAAAGTATAGGGACTAGTTGTAACAAATGGAAAACAAAGAAAAACTAGGTTGAAAGAAATGGAGAGAGGAAAACAGAGGGAGAAGCAAAAGAGAAAGAAAAATAAAGTTAAAAGAAGAAAATTAAATTGCTAAAAATGAAAAAATATGGGGATCGATTGCTTACCGTTACACCATTAACAGCAATTAACAGCTCTATGACTAAAATATTACAACGCGATAATGTAAGTGACTAAAACGTAATATTTCAAACATAATTGATTAAAATATAATCTAAGAGAAATAAAAATGATAATTTTAGTAGTTTATCCTATTTAATTTCCCACGGAATAAAAAAACAAGGTGACCTGTTTGCATTTTTTATAACTATCAAAATCATATGATACAAAGATACCACCCTATTACTCTTTGTCCCATTGCTTTCGTGACACTTTTTTTCTCATGCATCCACCACGTGAAGGAGATCAACCATGCCAGCAATTCATTATTAAGTTGGGCCAAAATAAAATTTTATAAATTTGAAAGGTCAAAATAAAAAAAAAATTATGTTCAAAACAGGCTTAAATTGAATACCTCATAACTAAAATGGACTAAAAAAGATATTATACCCCTTAACTAGGAGTGTCAAAGGCACTACCAACCCTCCGAATATAAATTGCCTAATTAAATTACAAGAGTGAAGCAACACAAAAAACTAGAATTCCATCCTTACTCAAATTTCATGTATTATACATATAAAGGACTTCATTAATAGGTATGCTTTTATATGTTATTCTTCCCTTTGTATTTACTTTTTAACCTTTTTTTTAATAAAATTAAAATAATTATTTAATTATTCATTGGAATCCATTGTCAAAAATTAGATAAAACAAATTAACATAATCTTTTAAAGATTAAAGTTTTTTTTTTATAGAAAAGATTAAAGAGTTTTAGTTCAGATAGGAGTATTACTGAAACATGACAATATACTTCTCAAATAGCAGTGAGAAGAGAAGCAAGTTTTCAACTATACATATATATATATATAATGATGACTAGTTACACCCACCACAACCAAGATTAGGCTTAGAAGGCTCATCCTTAACGGTTTCATTCTCTTCCTTCTTTGGTCTTTTCACCACAGCAGCAGGTACTGGAACTGGTGCAGCTTGATGGTTTCCCTTGGTGACATCTGGTTTCACATCTTCTTCCTTCTTTGGAGTCACCATTGCTTCCTTCTTTGGAGTGCATAGATAGCTCCTATATCCGCAGCAACTCTTCCTTTCCATTTTCGCTCTTTTTCTTTCACTGCTAACTTCAAGAGTTGGGATGTTATAAAGAGGGCAAACAACAAGTTTTGCAACTATGGATGGATGTATGGAATGGAGTTAGGAATAGTAATTTATAGAAGTAGCAGAGCCTAATAAAATTCCTAACGGATCTTTTCATCTTTAATTTGTTCATGAAACTAAAATTCCTCAAACTTAGTGTCCCATTAATTGAATTAGTACAATGTACCTTGCAAATTTCCTCGTACAGGAAGGAACCCAAATAGGATTCATCAGCTCCTATCCATTTGCTTGTTAACCCCTCCCCTCTCTGCCCTATTTTTAGACCACCAAGCTTTCATGCCAGTTAACCTGAACCCAAAATCCAAATCAGACTCAAACTTACTCAGCCATAAAAAGTTAAAAATCCAAGTTTGTCCAACTTGAACTTGAATTACGACTCAAATCTGAAACTGATCCAATTCAAGAATACTCAAACTCAGAATGACTTGAACCTCAAGTGGTCAGAATTCAAAGTGACCCGAACCAAAAAGAATTCAATCTCAAATCCAATGACCCTGAACCAAACTGACAAAAAAATTAAACAAGAATAGTTCCCAGTCAACTAACACGAGCTGAAATGATCCAAAAATGTAATCACTCAAATTTATCCAATCCACTGACAAGTATATTTTCCTAACTATTTCCATTAGCAATGAGCACTAGTTGAACACTCCTTTTAACAAAACAACTCTTGTTATCTTTGACATACCACCATCCGAGAAATCGGAAAACATGATCTGGCATTTATGAAAACAGGGTGATAGCCATCTTTTTCAATAGCTTCCTCGCATGCAGAAGATATAAAGTTATAACGGATAAATGCACTTTATGCTCAAGGGAAAAAGACTATTCGATTATTGGGGCAATGGGCAATGGGCAATGGGCAGTTTATTGAAGCAGAAGGAAAATTAGATGTTTTTGTCAGCATTCCAACATGTGCTAAAATAGTTTCTGATGTATTGCTAGTGTCTGATATTGATTAGAACTTACTCAATGTTAGTCAGCTTAGGAATTGCATGATTTATTATCCATATGGATGTGAACCTATATTTGTTTCCATGAATCAAAGAAGTTTTGTTTTAATTTGGAACTTAGTAGCTTCTAGTACTTATATTGGTAAAGTTGAGGAAAGAAATTTGTGGCACAAAAGGTTGAGGCATGTGAATTAGAAAAGCACTTTGTCATTTGTACAAAAGTGATCTTGTTTTAAACATCAAAAGTTCTTGAGCATGGTGAAATCCTTGGAGTGTGTCAGTTGAGGAAGCAAAGGAGGCTTCCATTTCTAGCAAATAAAGCTTGGAGAGCAATAGATAAATTGCATCTCATCCATAGTGATGTGTGTGGAGCTATGAAAATACTAACACTTAATGGAAGCTAGTACTTTATCTTGTTCGTTGATGACAGTACCAAATTTTGCTAGGTTTATTTCTTGAAGCAGAAATCAAAAGTTACACTTCTGGAAATTCAAGGCTTTTGTGAAAAATTAGACTAATTGCAAGTTAAGAATCATTAGATAAGACAATGGGACTGATATACGTCTCACATGTTTGGAGAGTTTTATGAAGTAGCTAGTATTGAGCATCAATTGGCAAATACTTATTCATCAACAAAATGGGGTCAATAAGAGAAAAAAAAACAGGATTGTTATGGACAAGGCATGATGCCTTCGGTTTAAAAGGAACTTGCCTAAGAAATTTTAGGCAGAGGCTGTAAACACCCTCAATGTCTCCCTTAAAGGTTTTTAGATGCATATGTTATGCTTATATTCCAGAAGCCAAAAGAGATAAGATGGAAACTAAATATCAATTTGGAATCTTCGTTGGTGACACCAGCAAGAAGGGTTATAGGATTTTTTTATCCTTTTACTAGCAACGTGTTTGTAAGTAGAGGTGTTAACTTCAGTGAGCATGCATCTTGGAATTGGAGTAAGTCTGAAGTTGAGCATTTTAAGGAATGTCGGTTTGGACTTGGTTTACCTCAAGATCAAGTTGAAGTTGAAAATAATGAAAAATCTGATGATGAGCATCCTATAAAAGATACTGCACCATTTTCAAATGTTTATTAAAGATGCAATATAACAGTTTTAGAACTTGCTAACTTTGAGGGAGCTATCTTTGAAGGTTAGAAAGAAGCCATGCAAAATGAAATGTCTATGATTCATAAAAATTAGACTTTGGGTGCTACTTGATAGTCCAATGCATAAGATCGTTGTAAGTGTTAAATGGATGTTTAGAACCAAGCTAAATGTCGATGATTTTGTCAATAGATTAAAAGCAAGACTAGTGGTAAAAGGATATCATCAACAGTTTAGAGTGAACTATTCTGAAACCTTTGCACCAATGGTAAGGTTAGACGCCATTAAATTGTTGCTAGCTTTGGCAGCTCAAATGGAATGAAACATCCGTTAATTTGATGTTGAATCAGTGTTCGTAAATGGTTTCTTGAAGGAATAAATTTATATCGAGCAATCACCAGGGTTCATTGTCGAGGGAAATGAATCAAAATTCTATTAGCTTAAGAAAACCTTGTATGACCTGAAGTAGACACCCAGAGCCTGGTATGAGAGGATAGATAATCACCTGCTGAAGTTGGGTTTTGAAACGAGTCTAAGTGAGCCTACCCTGCAGGTTAAGAAATCAGAAGAAGAAACTTTGTTGATAGTATCTTTATATGTTGATGATCTCTTGGTAACTGGGAGTAGTGAACAATTGTTGATATCAAACTTTTAAATCATGCATATAAACTACTTTTACTGAGTTAGTATTGGACTCGTAAAGCTAAAGTCTACCATCCATTTAGAGGTCTATCCGATTGATAGTTAATATTGAAATGCATTGTCAAAAATTAGATAAAACAAACTAATGTAATCTTTTAAAGATTTAAGAGTTTTAGTTGAGATAAATAGTAAATAAGATGTTATTCTCTTACATGATAGGATGAGGCAGCTTATACCCTATAGACTTCGGTAACTAGACCTCTTTATATCAACATTTGTAATTTGAGGGGTATTACTGAAACATGACAATATTCTTTCTAAAATAGCAGTGAGAAGCTAGTTTTCGACTATAATATATTAACTGTATAAGAATAGCATGTGATATGGGCTCCCCTCTAACTTTGTTTCTAGATATAAAAATGACTAGTTACACCCACCACAACCAACATTAGGCTTAGAAGCCTCATTCTTAACACTGACGGTCTCATTCTCTTCCTTCTTGGGTATTTTCACCACAGCAGCAGGTACTGGAACTGGTGCAGCATGATGGCTTCCCTTGGTAATATCAGGTTTCACATCTTCTTCCTTCTTTGGAGTCACCATTGCTCCCTTCTTTGGGGTGCATACATAGTTCCTGGAACCGCAGCAGCTCTTCCTTTCCATTTTTGCTTTCACTGCTAGCTTCAGGAATTGAGACGTTATAAATAAGGCAAAGGGCAATTTTTGCGACTATGGATAGATGGATGGAATGGAGTGCGGAAAAGTAGTAATTTATAGTAGCAGAGAAGAGACCAATACAATTCATATTGGATCCTTTCATCTTTCATGAACCAAAAATCCCTCAAAGTTGGCGTCCAATTAATTAAATTGAGTGCAATGTATAGGAATGAATCAAAAGAGGATGCACCAGGTCCCCTCTATTATCTTATGAACCCCTCCCCTATGAATTGATAAGCTCTTAGACCACTAAGTCTTGAAGCTCTAATTCCCCTTTAAGTCAAGCAGAGTAATACCGTTTCCTATCAATGTATCAGAAAAGAATTGTACTACATTGGAACCGACCCTGGAGACCTCTGGGTTAATGGCCCATGGATGAAGTGATCCTGAGGAAGATGATGGGGAACATTATAAGTGAAGGATAAAAAACTATTAACTCATCCAAAGTGAAACATGAAATCCTCACAATTAACTTACCTTATCAAAGATTAAATGCATCAAATGAGGTGAATGTTGAAGTATGGAAGAACAAAATGCATATCTGGGCAACTTCATATTTTCAAATGGATCAAATTGCAGAACTTGGGTAAATTATCAAGCTCTTCCTCAACCATCTGGAGGAAGCCTGCCACATATGAAAACACTAATGATATTAGTATCAAGCCACATATGAAAACAGTAATGATATTATCAAGTATGCACGACATAGCTATGTTTATCAAGGGGGAAGTTAAAGAACTTACAAATGTAAGGCGTGTGGATAATTCAAGTTTTGAGCATTGGAGATGCCTTGGAAAAGCTTCATGATTGATAAGGTAACCCAAAAAGTTAAAGAGGTTGAAGCACTCATTCAAAAACCCAGCAGAGAATGTTCCACAAGATCAAGATATTCAAGTTTTGGTGCTTCAACAACATAAAAAACTACCAAATCTATCAGAATGTCCTAAACGTTGCCATCTTAGAATCTTCAATGCAGGTGAAATAACAGAAAACTTCTGGTTTTTACTAAAATCAGATTCTGATTGTCTGAGTTCCATACATAGTTCTTCAAGAACCAGACAGCCTGATAAAAGATTCTTCAATGAGTTTTTATCCTCAAATAGGAGGACTTTAGCAAGATGGAGATTCTTAAGACTTCAAAAACTGACCTTTTGGGGGGCATCCAGACAGATAACAGCTCTATAAATGCAATCTAAATTTCAGATTACCAGCTTTTGGCATTGAAAAACGGTAGGAGGCATCTTGATAGCTAGAAACTTACAATCAATTGCAATACGAAAATCAATCTTCTCAATATCATTTGTACGTGCAGCATCAATAAATGTGATAAGATATGGAATATTTTTATACCTAATATGATCTGCATGACGAAAATAATGTAAAAGGCAGAAGCTTTTTACAGGCAGTATCCTGATATCGCCACTTAAAACCCCATTGACGAAAGTTAATGAAGCCAGTTCTCTCAGAGACTAATGTTGATTGGTTATTCTTGCTGATATTCTGTGTCAAAGTCCAAACCTTTTCCATCTTTTTGATAACAGAATGGTTTCCATCTATTTATATGATGTTAAGGTTAGGATAAAACCAATCACTTTATAGATCTATACGATTGGTATCCATGTGTGATATTAAGGCCCCGCCTAATTTAATTCTCAGAGAATAAAACAAGGAAATCTCCAAAAGATTCTACAGTTTAAGCTTTTGGCATTTGGTGGTGGAACAAAATATAAAGTATCTAAATAGAGGGAAAGGAAGGCAGGTTCAGATTCTATAATTATCAAAATCATATAGTACAACGATTAGAATGTAATCACCCTGTCATGCTTTGCCCTACTGCTTTTTTAACACTCTTTTCCCTCATCAATACTCTTATTTTCTCTACTTCATCCCATCTCCCTTCTTCTGCATAAATGTTTGACAACAACACATAATTACCTGAATTCCATGGTTCAAGATTGATAAGTTCTTTAACAGCAAGTTCTGCAAGCTCTAGTTCACCATAAGTACGACAAGCACTGAGCAAAGAACCCCATAAAGTAGCATTAGGCTGAATATGCATGCTCCTAATCAGGTCATAAGCCATTCTCACGCATCCACCGCGTGAAAGGAGATCAACCATGCATCCATAATGCTCAAGTTTAGGATCAATATGGTAATTTTTGCTCATTAAATCAAGCAACTCTTGCCCTTTTTCAAGCAACCCTGCATGTGTACAGCATGTTAGCACCCCTATAAAAGTCGCATCATTAGGCCTCTCGCCATTGTTTATCATCTCCTCAAACAACTTCACTCCAAGTTCTCCTCTTCCATTAAAAGCCAGACCTGAGATCATGGTATTCCATGACACAACGTTCTTACAAGGCATATCTTTGAAAACCTGAAGGGCCGTTTCCAAATTTCCACCCTTACTATAAAAATCAACCAATGCATTTCCCACGGAAATCACGTTTCGATAAAGCTTGCTTGACTCGGCATAAGAATGAATCCATTGACCAATATTAGCATCCCCTAAATGAGCACAAATAGGCAAAACAATAACCACGGTAGCTTCATCAGGTTGGAACCCCAGCTCCCTCATTTCGTGAAAAAGTTCCAAAGCTTCACTATGCCTCCCACTCTGTGCTAAGTAAGAAATCATCGAATTCCATGAAACTACACTCTTCTCGCTCATCTGCCTAAATAAACTTAACCCCAAATCAACATCCCCTCTCTTGCAAAACCCACGAATCATCAAATTCCAAATGATGACATCCCTTTTAGACATTCCATCAAACACCTTCTTTGCTTCCTCCATTCTCCCACTATAACTGTATAACTCCAGAACCCCAACCTGAACAGAGCCAAAAAGCTCGAACCCAGATCTAAGAACTTCCCCATGAATGCATTGTCCGATTCTTACATCACAAAGACCCGAACATGCCTTCAGCAAAGGCGAAAACGAGTATTCATCGGGAAAAATCCCGTGAGCTTTCATTAAAGAAAACAAGGTAACAGCTTCTTCAAAGGGACCATTAAGGGAGTACCCTTTGATCATGGAGTTAAAAAGCAAAATGTTGGGGTTGTGGGTCTGCAAAAACACAAGGTTCGCGTAGTCCATTTTGTTGAGGTGACCACAAACAGATACAAAATGGGAAAGGATTTGGTTGGATTGGTGAAGACATTGACGGATGAAATGAGCATGGATTTGCCGGAGGTTGCATCGAGTTTTCTGGCCATGGAGGAGGCGAAGGATCTTGCGCTCCACCACTAAGGATGCTCTGCTCATCATGTTATTTCTAATGGCATTTGAAGCTATGTCTTTTGTATTCAGTCACATGTATGATATGGGATATATTTTGTGGGCGAATTTGCATAAAGTAGTGAAGAACAGCTAAATAAATAGTCAGAATTCAAGTATTTGGTTCCAACCGTTGCTATTGTTATGAGTTTCAAGGTGGAGGTAACCTGGCATTAATATTCTTAGTTCTTTTCATTTAATTGGGATACAAGTTAATTTATCCCGACCAAAATATAAAATTTACAAAGCAATGTTTACAAAATCGAATTAGTGGTCAAATAAATCAGGTTACTAATTTCATTAATCCATTCAATTCGATTGAATAAATATTAAAATTTTGGTTTAACCAATTCAACCACTTGATTCAATCAGTTTTTTGTTCGATTTACCCGTTCCATACCGGTTCTCGAATCAATATCATTTTTCGAAGCAATACCCCAATCCATTTTCGATTCAACCGGTCTAGTCTGGTTCAAACAACCTTCGATACAAGTTAAGGTTGATAAGTTGACTTCATTTGTTTGTGTTTCACTCATATGGTGATGATATACATGGGTCCGTAGTTGTATCCTAATTTAGGTATAAGATCGAGTTTGAGTCAAATTCATATACTATATTAATGTTATACATAGTTAAGTAATTTTCTTGGCCCCATATTATAGGTCTCAAATCTTGTCCATATTTGTAAATAGTTAACTCAAATCCATTTAGATCGGCTTATATTATTGTTCTATTTTTAGAATATAATTACTTTTATTTAATATTTAATAATTATGCATATTACCATCATTATATAATTTTTTTAATTAAATTTATAAAAGCTTAACATGTCGAGTTTGGTCAGGTTGGGCATTGAATTTTAAAGCTCAACTCATATTTAAATGGGTCTAATTTTTTTACCTAAACCTATCTTTTGAGCTTAGTCCTACTTTTCATTGAATACACACTTGGCACCTAAAATTTCAAGTTTTCATAAAAAAAAAGTATCCTATTTTCTTTTTCCACTTCACTTACCCAGCTATCCTCATAGCAACTTGTTGATACATAGTATCAGTGGAGGTAGAGAAGGAGGAGAGGGGGTGGCGTCGAGGAAGGCCGGTTCACCCATTCTCGGGTCGAGAGCCGAAAAAGTAGAGGCACTCAAGATGAATGCTTAATGCATTAGGATTGATAATGGAGAGGAGTCCCTCTACAATGTTGATACATTAGGTTATTTATAAGTAAGTGATGGCTCTTACCTGATTATGCTACTTAGTGGGCCCTGAGTGGCCCAATAGAAGGTCTAACCGGGTCCAAGTTGAAGTAATGATATAACAATAGTTCATCTCATAATCGAGAGGGTAGGTTATAAAGTGATCATGCCTCGAGACCATCTACAGGGTGGAGGGTACAATTTATTAGTTGGATGACTCGGGAATATACGATGACTCGAGAGGCTATTAAAATTTATTCGTACTTATAATAGTGCATTGGCGGATGGTGTTTCTATTCATGGTTGGCTCGTATAAATTTCGCTTTTGTGATTTAGTGGGTGGTATGTCTATTGGCTCGACAATCCGAAAATGAATAACATGTACTCAAGTAGTACAATTGTCAATTAAACGAATCAAATTTATACAATAGAGACGTGCCGTATGTATATCATGGATGCAATTATTAAAAATGTAATATAGAGGAGGTTTAAGCCATTCGTTAGTAATATAAAATATAAGAGATGCAACTCATTCATTAATAATACCAAACGTAAAAGAATACATACTATCCGTTAACGATATAAAATATAAGAAATATGTAAATTACCGTTACACGTAAAAAAATGCATAATCCCGATTTGTAATTTAATTTTTTTTCTTACATGGGACTTCTCCCACTAGTTTACACTTTCTTGTCACAAGAATTTCCTTTTTCCCATTTTAACTTCCTCAAATACGAAAAAAAGCTTAATTGTTTATTTTTATAAAATTATTTTAAATTTTAATTTAATATTTTTTTTAATTTTTAAATATGTAATTATTTGTCAAATCGCTTTAAAATGATTGAAAAATTAATATCTATTAATTTTACTAATGTGGCATCCACATGACAGTCCATGTATATGCGACGTAAATAATTAATTAATTTTTAAAAAAATGAAAAATATTTTTTATTTTATAATTTTATTTTTAAATGATTTTCTGTCATATTAAAAATTTAATTAATTGCTGACGTGGTATTCAAGTGTATGGTCAACAAAGTTAACAAACATTAATTTTTTCATCCAAATAAACCATTATAACTTAAAAAATAACATCGTATAGCTCATAACTTTAAAAATATTTGAATTTAAAATATTTGAATTCATAATAATTTCAAATTCAAACTTAAAAGAAATTAAAAATTAAAAATAATTTAATCCGAAATTTAAGAATAAAAAATTTTAAATTTTAAAAGCACTTGATTTAACTCAAAATTAATTTAATCCGTCAGATCTAGAGATAAGGGATTAAATATTTGATGGGAGAAGGAAGAAAAATTAACATCGTGGACTTATTGTACAAACCCATAACTCAATCTACATGAAAAGCCCGTCCTCTATAAGGGGACTTTAGTTGATGTGATTTTGCCCCACATATTGCTGCTGGAATTGGGACCTTATATGCTACTTTTGGCTTCTATTGGCAACAGCTAACCCAAAGCTTATCTCCAAACTAGATCTAATTATAGATTGGATCACTCTTTTAGGTCGGAAAGTTTATCCGAAAAGTAAAAAATTTTAGATAAAAATATAAGCTTAAAAAATAGATTTAGACAAAAAGTAAAAATGAGCCGAGTTTTGGGTAGGATTTTTTGATCCAGGTTTGGTCGAATCAACCTAAACTTTTTTTTTTGTTATTTTGCTATCATTTCACTGCTATTTTGTTGTCATTTTACAATAGTATTGCTTCTATTTTGTTATTATTATTTGAATATTATATAATTCTTGTTTTATTGTTAATTTTACTATTATTTTAAAGGTATTTACTTGCTAAATTGTAACTATATTAATATTATTTAAGTATAATTTTTTAATATTTTTTCAGTTTGTTAAAAAATATTTATTTTAATATTTTAATATTTATTTTTATATAAAAATAATCTAAAGAGAAATTATACAGACAAACCGAATCAAGCTTAGCTTAATATTTTTAACCCGAGTTGAGTTTGAAAAAAATTAAATTCAACCAAACCGAATCCAAACTTAAAATATTACATTAACTTGACTGGACCGGTTGGTAATCAAATCTACTGCAAACCAATTATATGGATAATGATGGACGTAAGACTATTGGGAAAGGCATCGAGGTGATGGGTTTTGTTGGAGTTTTCAATTCCCCATTGTCCTAAAACGACAAGATGATCATAAGATGGAAGGAAAAGAAGCCAAAAGAGTATTAATCCAATGCCAAAGTCCCTTAATCTTAACCTCCTTTATGTCCATTGTCTCGTCATCCCCTTTCATGTCTACATCTACCTAATTACTTCTGCATTCCGAATTTATATGTATTATTTAAATGAATGAGATTAAATAAATTTTAAATATAAAATAATTATTAATAAATTTTGGAATATTTTTGGATGACCACAAATAACTCGAAATTTAGGGCTAAAAAGGGGTGTTTGAGATGGATGGTACTTCAGTTATTCCTTTTATTCAAGTAATTTCAGTAGAACAACATCATTTAATTGTATTACGAGTTATTAAAAATTTATTCCAACTATTTTGAACAAATCAGGTTACATATATATTTAGAGAGGATAACCGGTAGTTGATAGCTTGACATGAATGGCATCCTCAAAACCTCTGGATAGGTATATCTACATGCAACTGTCAGCTACAAAAGTATGTAAACTATAAAAACGGGTCAAAGTGGATTGTCGCACACTAGCACTTCCACGTAATAACTCTACCAAAAGCAATCATATTACCGAAATAGCTTCCGGAACGCCTGTTACGATTTTAGTTACCCAATAACCAATTTGGTCCCGAAGTAAGAAATAACTTGTTACGCCAAAAGATGCGATCAATACAACTAGAACTATGTCTATAACCCAAATTAATTCGTAATTCTTCAACTGTTACACAATAATTACTCTAAAATAACTCGTTCTCCTCTAAAAATAAACAAAAGAAAAAAAATCATTACATACTAGAAATTCCATAAAGAAAATACACGTGAAGCTATGTTTGTGAGCCTTTAAAGTTTTTATTGTTTATTACTATAAACAGTAAAAATAATAATTTTATATATTTTTAATATTATTTATGTATCGGTACACAATGATCTATTCAATGGGATCAAAATTAAGTGAAATAAATGGATGCAAACTGACTATTATAATTTTCCACTGATCTGAAATAGTGCCCACCCATCAATACAACCAGAACCGATGTGGAACCAATTATGTTGACTAAGGGTGGGTTTGGATGGGCGATTGGGTGCGGTGCGGTGTGTTTAGTTTACTTTTTGTCTCACGTTACAGTATTGCTACAGTGTCTAATCTCACCGTCACCACTGTTTTTACACTAACCGCAGGTAAACGCACCGCCCATCCAAACTCACCCTAATGCTTCATGTCTCCATTGAATAAAGCTCACAGTATTTTAACCATACTAGAAATCATCACCCCACAGATCATTTTAACTAATACTTTTTTTATAAAAAATTATATTTTAAAGAAAAATAAAGTAAGGGTTAAAAATTAAGAGGTAATAATTTTTAAGCACATGATTATTTTTAGGTGTAGTTACTGGGTTGGTTTTTTTTTTATTTAAATAATTATTTTTATTAATAAAAGAAAGAGTGAAACACCATAAAAAAAAACTTCAAACTAGTTTACTTCCAATGGTGCAAATAGTAATTAAAAAAGAGTTAGAATATTAAAGAAGTCCTTGAATATCTACCCAAAAAGAAAGTCCTTGAACTATGTAGTTTTATATAAATAAACCCTTATACTATTTTCCCTAAAAGCCCTTATAATTTCATTACATCCAGATAAATTATTGAACTTTAATTTGTATCAAAACATCATGTGATGACTTGATAGTTAGGGTATTCATCGTTCTAGATGTGGCCTGAGTTCAAATACCGAGTTTTGCCCTTTTCTTTAATTGGTATCCCTTCGTCTTTAATTTATACCTAATATTTCAGTTGAAATAAAGAATAATAGGGCTTATTTGGATAAAACAAAAGTAAATTAATTGAAGGGCTCTTTTAATAGGGTTTTTAGTTATGAAATGCCTTTTTTTAGGCAAAAACAAGTAAAGATAGGAGCAGTGTTGATGTGAATTCATATCTTTCCAAAATCCCAACAAATCCATCATGCAATACATTGAAAAAAAAATCATGTACATGTGCATGTGCATGTGTAAACCAAGAAGATACAAACAAAAAGATCCAGAGTTTTTTCATTTAGATTGAGGGTCGGTCAGGTCATATGGGGGGCCATCATCATGTGCTACTGCTGCTTTGGGTTTTCATATTTGCTCATCTGCCATCATATTGTAAACCAGGAAAAAAGGTTGAAACTTTAGATGCCCTGAACCCAACCATGTGTGTGATATTATTGCCTTAATGGATTACCCTTTTTAAAAATCTTACAAATGCATCAACACTAGCAAAATATACCCATTCTTTTAATAAGTTCATCACTGCAAAATACATGGAAAATATTGAACATTGCTTTACTCAATCATCATCATTTCTAAAGGAAAAGCTTCTCCTTTATCGCAAAAGAGAACTTAATCATAATATTTTCTAGAAGGAAACAAAACAAAACCAAAAAATCTTCTATACAATTAACTTTTCTTCTTTTCATATGGTAGGTACCCCTAATTTACCTGGAGGAAACAGGATTCAAAGCTTTACATAAGCCATTCATGGCACCATAACCTTTTGAACTAAACCCCAAGCAACCAAGCAAGCCTTGCCTGTAAGGCAAAAAGTCTTCTTCCTCATTTCTTCAGCTTGTGCTCTATTTGCAGTGTAATGCAACTCATGTGGTGATGGTGGAACCCTCCTCTTAGATATCCCGTTCATAGGCTTATTATTATTGTTCTTGTTGCTTCTTTGATTCTCTGATCCCCCATTTGACACATTATTGCTTAGCTTCTCTTTCTCCCAGGTTTCTTCTCTTTTGCCGGAGAGAATGAAATGGTTGACCAGAACTTATGATTGTTGCTTCTTCCTTCACTTTTGCTCCTTAAAAAATCTTTCAAAAAACCCATCTCTTTGAGCTTCTCCCAGCTGAAGAAGACCTTGAAGAAGAAGCTGGCATTGAAGCACTGGTTTCATTGCTGTCAGCTGTGTCAGCTTTCTTGTCTAAGCCTTGCTCTAAGCACATGCTTTGATTATCAATGCAGAGACCCAAAGTGGCAGTTCTCAAAGGGGACATGGATCTTGTTCTTCTCCTTAAAGACCTATCCCTCAACCACAGATCTCTGCTTCTTACTTTGCCATCAACAACTTCATTGTCTTCATCTTCATCTTCTTGTTCAAGATCCAGCAAAGGAGCCAAAACCTGAGGCCTTTCCAAATGGGTGCATAGCTTCATAGGTCTGATCTTTCCATTCAAGAACAGTTCATCAGCTGAGCTCATGGATCCTGTTTGACCCGACCCTGATGATGACCCATATCTTGCAGAGAACTCAAACTCAAAACCAAGGGGAACTGGGTTATTATCAGGAGAAGATGGTTGAGTTGATGCTACCATTGAAGAAGATACCGAGGTCATTGCAAAATGCATAGGACTAGCTGGTGCACTATAATAGAACCCACCATAACCATTGATGGAGCCAGGTCCTGGTCCTGGCGCTCGGCCAGGGCTTGAAGGAGCACTTACATAGGGTGTAGAGCAGGTACTGTAATAGTCTTCATGGAAAACTTGGGGCTCATCATGGGGATCTAAGGTTTGGCCGTTTGGGGTAATTTGTAGTTGTGATGCTAAACTTGAGTTTGATTTGTTGATTGGGTTTTGGAACTCCATTTTTTTTTTCTTTATTGGTGAGTGAAGTGAAGTGAAGTGAAGTGCGGAAGCTTTGGAGAGAGTTGTGTTGAGAGTACAAATAATGAGATAAAGAGACGAGAGGGCTTTTGAGTTTGAGATTTGTTCATCAATGTGGTTAATGAGTGGGGGGGAGTGCTTTATAATTTGTCAAATACCCAAAATGTCAATTTGGGGCTTCTTTCCATTTGTCCGTACTAAACTATGTGAATTAACATTTATTAATTAATTTCTCAAGTTTCATAAATGTTATACACTAACCCCCTTTCTCTTTTCAATGATTATTAATGATATTCCAAGTCTAGAACCAGAATAGATCCCACCCCACCTAATTAGCTCATCACTTCAACTTACACTTTTTTTTTCAAAAAGGATTTCCATATCAGGAAAGAGATCATAAACAACATTTTCAAAATATATATAAGTATGAATGCTTGATCGAAGTCAAGTCATACTAAGCAAAAAACATTTGATCTTAGGAAAAAATGTTGTAAAGAAACTCAACCATCATGGATGCACATCATATCATTGGACGCTTAGCCATCAGACCGAAATTCTCAAACTAATGTGTTGGATCCAATGCTAGCAATTTCGTGCATCTCAGTTAACCTACAAAACCTCTAAGAGTATTAAAATCATTAGATCAAATGTTATTAAAATCGAGTTGAACCAAACTTTGAGAAATCAAAATACAATGGATCTAGGAAGCATGAATCTTCTTCGACACAAGAAAACCTCCCTCAAGGATGAAGCTGAGGGAAAACCTTAACCAACATTATTATGCCAAAAGACAGAACCCTCTTATGTTGAAAACAAGGGTGGTTGGCAAAGGAGGAGGATGTGGTGGTGATGGTGGAGGATAATTGAAGATGAGGGTTAAAAGGATGGGGAGGGAAGAGCAGGTGGGGGAAGAGTGGAGGTCAACGAACTACCCGGTGTTCGACAAACACCAATTGATGAACGGTGGAGGAAACCTTTGATTTTACTCTCTTTTTTTATTATTAAGAAATAAGGAAAAAAAGAATCAAACTTTAATCGTCATATATGGATTTATTCCATAAATATTTTAATAAATCGTCTAAATATATGTTTTAATTTATGGATTTTAATTCAATTAATTCATGTAATGATATTATTAATGTTCCCTACATCCTTCTTCAACCATTTCATAGAATTTGAGGAAAAAACTATTTTGGTACAACATAATATTAAATAGTAGATTAGAAATGAACTAAATCCCCATTCAAATTCTTTTTAATTCAACTTCACCCCAAACTCAGAAAGTCAATGCCAATGGCAGCCACTCAATTAATTAAGAATACCCTGCTTGTGAGGGTGAATAATTGGAGCTGAATGTCTCAACTTGTTGAATAAAAAAAAACCTAATGCTACATCAAAAGAAATAAAAAAAAAACAAAACAAAAAGCAAGCATTGAGAGAAGAGTAGGGGAATTAGGGATCCATGTGATGTGGGGAATTGGAAACTGCTCATTCAAAATAAAAAACCCTAAACTACACATTGTCAAGTTACAAATATGAAAAAAAGAAGAAGACTTTACTGTGATGTCACCCCACCATTTCTCCCCCAACAGCCTCATTTGGTGTCACATGTTCTTCAAAAGGTAATGGGAGCCATTGGGCAATGCATCAAAAGATGAACAATAATTTTAAGGGCATAGGTACACGGCAACACCATGGGAGAACAGAAACTGTAGCTCCTCCTTTTCATAGGATCCTAATTTTGGGGCAGCTGTTCCTCCTAGGCTGTGAGGTCCTGCACTGTCACCTACATTATCCTGCCTACTGATTATTAACTAATAATTTAATCTTTGTTAGAAAAAACTTTTTTATTTAATATATTAAATTAAGGGTCAGAAGGATTAACGCCCTAATCATGTTTAGATTTTTTTCCCTTTTAAATTAATCATAAGGATTAAGATTTCTACATGCTAATCTGTAAACATCTCAGAAAACTCTCTTTTCAGTTCCCAATAAAGAAGAATATTGGTAGTATTCTGTAAGGCAGGCCATTTTCATTGCCAGCTATAGGAGAAAAATGGAATAACCAATGAACATGTGTTTCTCTTTAAGGTTTAAAGTTGAACTGTCATGGATTCATTTAGACATACTTCCAAGATTTTGATTTGATGGTTTCTGGGAAAATTAAAAAAAAAAAAGGATTAAACTTGAGTTCCAAGAGAAGTAAATTTGAATATGAGAATTTCAAGGTTTAAAGACAAAATAACCATATGATATTTTGTTCATTCTATTTTAGTCTCCAAATCTGCTTTAAACTTTGTTGTCATATAATGATGTGAGGAAATAAAAAGTTGCCATCGATTTTCATGGATGCAAAGTTCACAATTTTGAATTATACAGCAAGTATATATATATCTTCTTTCTGAGCAAAGAAGATTTTAACAATGGAACCTCAAAAAATACTAAAAAAGAAGAAGAGAGGCTACCTTAAAGCAATAATAATAAATCAGAAACTAATTCATCAACTAAAGAAGTTAATACAATCTTCTCAATTTCTACACCCTCTTCAAATGCTTCCATGTCAAAATCAAGCCATCTTCCATACTTTGTGCTCATGTCCTTGTCTACAAGATCATCCACCATGGTATCATCCAAGCTTTTCCAACCAAAAATTTCTTTGTACACCTCTTCTGCCAACCAATCCCTCTTTTGGATCAAAATTTCCCATTTAACCAAACCTTTGCAGCTTCCAACTGAAACCTGTCGGTACCTTGACTCCACGCATTCACTCACGCAATCAAGTAGAAGCTTTTGTTCGAGTTTGTAATCTTCTCCATTTCTCTCCGCTCCATTCAGATGCTCAAGCTGATTGGAAGCCTTCAGGGTCATAACCTTCTCAGTCTGACCCAATGCATATTCTGTAAATAGTAGCTCAGAATCTTTTAGCACCATTTTCACAAAATCGTTTTCCCAACCGGTTGACTCTTTACAATCTCCGGAATTTGGTGGCCTCGTTAAATGCTTTTTGCCCATTTCTCCTGAAGGTTTAGAAGATGCTGAGTCAGTTAACTCCATACCAAATTCTTGATCTTGAACCAACAGGAATGGTTTGGAGCCTGTGAGTGTTAAGAGTGTTGTATGTGGTGGTTAAAGCAACGATAACAGAGTTCCGTAATGTCATTCAATCAGGCTTTAGCTTATACAATAGTCACCGCAATAACATGGTTACTGAAATTTATCCATTATGAAGATATAAGCAAAAATATAAGTAAGATGCAAAATTCATAAACTAATCCAGATCATTCTAAATTCATGCACTTCACGAATAGCATTGCACTGCCTCTCAGACATATAGGGTGGGTTTGGATGGGCGGTGGGGTGCAGTGCGATGCTTGTAGCCTACTTTTTGTCTCACGCTACAGTATTGCTACAGTATTTAATCTCACCGCCACCGCTGTTTCTGCACTAACAGCAAGTAAATGCACCACCATCCAAACCCACCCATAGTTTACTATATTCTCTAGACTTTGTCCCAAGTTCTTAATCACAAAAATATTCCTAGTAGCTTCATATCTTTCCAATTCATATATGACGCATAAGAAAATGGGTTCAAATGGAAGAACTGTAGAACTACAAAAAAGAAAATAAGAATAAGACGAGTGAAGCTTACTGTTTCTGCTACCTGAGCAGCTACCACTCGTGACAGCATGTTCAAGAGTCAAAAGCGGGCCGGGATGTTGGTTATCAACTTCTATGTCATTCTCACTGCTGCTGCTGCCAGCATTTTGCTCTTCAATTTCTTCAGATAACTGGCATCATTCAAACTTAATTTTAAGTTATATGTCATCTTTATGTAAGATTGAAAACTAAGAATACAGTTTCTAGAGAGGTAATAGACAATAAACTGAAGAACGGTTGCATGAATGAAGAAGAAGCACAAGTCCCAGATACCAATAGAGGAACATCTATAATTCAAATAGAATCACAGGATGAAGATGCCAGGCATATGATAACAGAAAAAAGGAAGTAGAATTGAAATTGCAAGTTATTTGACAGTGCACTAGATCAGATTTCCATATTTCAACAAATCAAGAAGAATCCAACTTTGGAGAAAATGAAACCACCTTAAACAAAGTTCTCCATCAATTACCAACTTCTCTTTGTGATCACCATTCATAGCTCTTGCTTGCTCTGGCTTCTAACAATAAATCTAAAAGTTTCTACACATAATAATTATTTAATACTATTATTATTTATGTGGTTCAGGGAAAGCAAAAATCCAAGCAGATTCTATACTCTTGAAAAACCTTTTGCAGTGCACAAGAGCAGGAAAAAAACCAAGACCTGCTATTATGAGTATATCATAGCAGTGAGCAAGAAAAACAAACCTGCCACTTCCTTCCCCAATCAAGCCCCAGCTTGTCAGAAGAGTGATCAAAATCACCTGAGCTATATGAGATATCATGACCTAGATCCACCTGAAGAGTTTTTTGATGTGCTGCTGATGTTGTGGTTGCTGTACCAGATGAGGGCACTGAGTTTTGCAAACTTGAAGTGGGGCTAGCAGAAGTCCCCTCTATAATGATATTGCAGTTGGATGACTCGATTCTACATGTCAATTCTTGAAGCTTTTTCTCTAAAATAACACTCAGAGCATCCCCACCAATTACATTGAATCCAGGGGAAGAAAATGCCGAGCTTTTTAAAAATAGCAGATCATTGTCACTAGAAGGATCAGTATCAAAGCTGCTGCTCTGTTCAGAAGCTTTACTAGTGGAAGACACGTCGGGCATGGACCTTGATAAGGGGGATGTAAATGTAAATGAAATGACATCCATGCTTGTTTTCTTTATATCTGAATCCTGATTTAAGTGCCCATCAGTTGTAACATTACATTTTATGGACCTTTCACCACCATTTTTAGATGATATATCAGGAACAGTTTCTCCAACTGGAATATCCTCATTTACAGGACGTTTCTTTCTAGGCAAATTCTTTCTTCTAGACATTGGGACCTCTTTTGCAGTATCAGTTGCCACTGAAACCGTCTTCCTGGAGTTTACGGTCCTATTAAGCCCTGTTGTACCATTTATGGACCTACCATTTTTACCTTGTTGGTCCAAGGTTGAACTTTTTGATGTTGAATAATCTCTATTGATTATGCAATTCTGCTTCTGATTATTCTGCCTCAGCACATTCTTAGTCCTGTTTGCAGAGGTTCTTTTCTCCACTGTCCTTTGTACATCTGACACACTTGTAGAAAACTGTTTTCTTTTAGCATCATTCCTTTCCTTCTTGTTCACTACACTCCCATTAAAACTCGATGATGACCCTTCTTTCCTTTGAATACTAACCCTTGCTTGTTCTGCAAGTGAGACTGCTTTTCCCTTGTTCCTTGAACCATTAGAAATACTTTTTTCCGAGTCCTTAGTTATCCTGAATGTTGGTGTATAATCTGATTTACTGTGAATCTTGTCCTTATGCTGTACTTTCAAAGGCTTCACCATACTCTCACCACACTCATCGGCTCTTTGAGGCCTGGATGCTTTATGTGCAGCTTCAATTTTCTCTTTCAAGTTCTGCATTTTCAGAGGAACAGAAGAGGACCCAAATGATGGCACTTTACCTTTGGAAGTTGCCTGAGGACTAGCCTCAATAATCTTTGCAGCTGCTTCCATTATATAAGCTGCGTTCTTGGTTGGGGTGAATGCTGGACTCCTGATAGGAGACAAAAGCTTATGATGAGTGATTGGAATTGGCTTTGCTGACTTTGGAGGCAATATTTCAGTCTGAAATCTCTCAATTGGTCGGTTCTGCACCTTACAAGACCTTGGTTTAATGGGATTTGAAGACGACCTGTCAAGCTTGTTAGAAATGCTAGCGTAGTCTGCAGGTTGATATTCATTCCATAAATTAGGAGTATTTCTTTCATTCTGAGATACTCTAAGAGAAGAAGACCCTGAGTGCGGGATGGAAGAAAGCTCAGAGACATTCAACGTCGGCAACGAGTCCAACCCCATAAGCCTAGCAACAACCCCAGGCGCTCTAGATCCATATCCTTCATCACTAGTCACTGAAGAAGAAGAATTAAAATCACCACTTCGCGTATTATTTGAAGCGGCACTATACTCATCCCCCTCCCTCTGCTAATGCAAGAAAACCAAACAATACATCAGAAAAACTAACATTTAACCAGGATAAAAAGTAGAGCAAAAGAAGATTAAAGTGAGGAGAGGAAATTTACCACCGAATGAGGCGGCGGCGGCTTCACTGCATGTTCCTCAGCTTTTCCTCTCTTTGATTCTTCTATAGTAAAAAATGCAAACAAATGGTGCAGTGAATTACAAACATGTCCACGATAAATCAAAATAGGAACTTAAAAACACAAAAGAAATACATGCATATCCATATAGATGAAGAACAACAATGTACCTTGTAACTCAGAATTGTTTGAAAACAGCTTCTTTCGAGATTTACCATTCCAATCAAACAATTGAAAAAACCCTCCCTTTGCACGTTTCCTTTCAGCCTCCATTATCTTATCTAACACAAATCAACATTACTCAAAGATTTAAACCCAAAATGCAGAAAAAAAGTTTAATTATTTATCAAACAAGACCCTAAAAGTCAATCTAAAACGAGTATTATCCCCTTCACTAAAAAAATGTAGCAGCTCTTAAGGGAGTTGATGCGAAGTCAATAGCTAAGAAAAAGGAACGAACTCTAATTTCAAAAACCACATACAAACAAGCGAATCAGATCTCCACAACATGTAAATGAACCCCAGGAAAAATAATTAAAAAGAAAAAAAGTCACCTTGAATTCTTCAAAAGTGGCAAAACCCCATGATCCAGGTACCAAGCTCCTTCCTTGTTACAATGGGCTTACATAAAAGCAGCTAAACCTAACTGGGTATTCTTTAAATTGAACAATAAACTTGAATCTTTCAAAAGTTTGAACCTTCAAGCACCATTTTGTTTTCTTTCTTCCAAGTGTTGTAAGGCTGTCTTTTTTACTGCAACTAGAATACTAATACTAATGCAGATAACAGAAAAAAGAAATGGAATTTGGTTTTAGCAAAATGGACCAAAAAAGGACAGAAAAAAGGATCCATCACTGGGAAATATTTTAATGACATTAGCAGAGAGATAAAAGAGACAGATTTGTTTGATACCCAGAGATTTAGAAGCAAAAAAAGTCAAATTAAATAAAGAAAAAACAACTGGATGAGAAGTTTAACAGTGTAAGAAATGTCTGGTTTTGAGCATTAAATTTTTGAAGGAGGAGTGACATTACAATGCACGACCCAACTCTGCTGTTGAAGATTTAAAGACCCAAGGCTTTGTCTTGTGAAATAAATTAATTTTTTAAAAGGGGGAAAAACTTACTGCTTTGGTCATGTAACGTTCTTACTTTGTTACCATTGCCACATGGGGCAGTTTCACCATGGGCTTCGGACCTTCTCCATTAGTTGGACTCCACCTGCACTCCCACTTCACTAATTATTTTTGGTCAAATTCTGCTATTAATCCCTATACTATGTATAAATTGTGGATTTAATCTCTATATTTTAATATCGTCATTTTTAATCATACTTTTCGAATTTTAAAATTTCAATCCTAACCCAATTTCTATACTCTACCATTTTTAATAATATTAAGCAATAAACACATTATCACATATGTAATCAGGGGTGGTTTGTTTTGCCCCCAAAATGAAAATTTGTATTAACCCTTTTAAAATCCAAAAACTTACAAATTAATACATGATAAAATGGTATTTTGTCTCCCTAAACTAATAAATTTGTGATTTAACCTTTCTAAAAATTATAAGGTTACAATGAAAAAAAACATTTTAGCTCTCATAAAAATTTTAATTTTAATTTCAACCCCTCCATAAAAATCACTTCCTAGCTTCACCCCTATTTGTAATGTCATGACAACTTGTTATTTTTACATAATACTCACAAAAAGGCATGTTATTTTAGTTAATGGAACTATTGTCTAAGTCAAGACTGAAATTTCAAAATCTTTAAAGCATAAGGACTAAAAAATGATCAATTGGAGAATAATGACTAAATCCTCAATTCTTGCATAGCACGAGACTAATAACTAAATTTGACCTATCAGATTTAACTAATATTGTTTGGATTAAAATTGAAATTTCAAAATTCAAAAAATGTAAAAATGAAAATTAACCAAATTCAAGCAACCTATGATTGTACAAGGGTTAATAGCAAAATTTGACCCATTGTTTTTTATATTTCACCCAAAAACAAAAACACTTTAACTGAATCAAAATATTTACAACCGAACAAAACAAAACAAACAAACAAAAAAAATTAAAACTGAATTGTGAAATGTAACGAAAAATACCTTATTCACGTGATTGGTTTCTTCTTTATGAAGTTAAATTTCCTTTTTTAAATTTTGTTGTTCTTCCGCTTTCTTTAAAGCCTTTGGCCCTTTGCAAGTTTATAGTTGCAAAGCTTAAAAATTGTGAAATGGTAGTGCCACTGTGCCATTTCCATTGCAGGAACTGTGTTTGTCCTTGTAAGCAAAGAAGCAGAAAACAAACTATTTAATTCATAAGCTGAAGCATGCAATTGCAAATGTGCAATACAACTACATGTCATTTTGTTTTGTTCAGTGCTGTTAAGATTCCTATCCCAAGATTTTCTCTATCCTTTTTTGCCTGGTTTCTCCGACAACCAAAAAGGCCCAAAACCAAGTAACCTATAAAATAAACCCTTTATTTTTTGTCAAACTTTTCAACCAAAATTTTTTTTTTTTTATCAAAAAGTTTAGGTTATAGACAAGTTTTTACAATTTTAAGCAAAGGGGTTAGTCTGTTAGGCACATGATTATGTAACAACAATACAGGGTAGTTGACATGTCAATTTCAACGTCAAACAACAATACATAATCTCTCTTAATTGAAGGAATCCTTCCCTGTGAATGTGCTGTGCTGAATGAACCAGAAACCCTACAAAAGACCATGTTTTTGGCTGTTGTTTTCATTGGCTGGGCGCAATAGCAACATTATCATTAGTGGTAGCATACCTCCGGTGGGTCTCTCAATTATACGCTAAACATACCTCAGCTGTAGGACTTGAAACATGTTTTTCCATTTAACCTCACAAATCACGACAAATTCATGCAATAAAAGATCATTTCTTCATCCAAATTGAGAAGGTAAGGGAAGGAAATAAAAAACCTCCATGCCTATGGTCATTAGGAAGTTCTGAGACAATTATCACAAGGGTTTGAACCGTTTTTACAAGCTTTTCTGTCAAAAGACTCTCCAAAGTGTTCGAGTAAGATTTTTCTCCGGCATTCATCCTAGAAAAGACGAGTTTCAGCGTAAGTTATGGTATCAAGAGAAAATAAAAGAAAAAAGGGTCACTGACAAACCTTGAGTTCACAGTACTGCCGCATTTTCTGAGCTTGAGCCATGGCTGTTTTAAAGCTTTGGCTCTTGCAACCTTGCCCGTTTCGTAACATGCATACAACCCGGCTGAAATCCTTCTTCTGGTATAAAGCAATGCATACAGCACTGCAATTATCTCTTCCAGCCCTCCCGGACTCTTGATAATAACTTTCAATTGATTTGGACATTGTGTTGTGCACAACAAAACGCTGAAAATAGTTTTATAAGAAAAAGAATAAATAAAATTTATATAAAAAACTAATGAAACATAAAGAAGTATTTTAATATCAACTACCATAAATCAGGTGCAATTATTTTAATTACAATGTTATATAGCTACAAACGTGAAAATAACTGGAACAATCAAAGCAAAAACAGTAATTAGGTTAAATGTTGTGTTGAATCTTATTTTAAAAATTGACTAGACTGGTTGATGAATGTAATTATGATTGTATAAAGCATAGATAGTTTTCCCATATAAATCAATCACCTACCAAATAAAAGTTTCCCCCATAACGCACTGTCTAATATGGTCCAATTACACAACTGGAAACGTGCACAGCCTAGTTTATAAAATTTATAGGCATGATAGAGTTAAATTGTAAATCTTATCTGGACTTACAACATCTGGTTTGTCGATTCCCATCCCGAAAGCAATAGTTGCGCATACAATCTGGACCTCTCCATCAAACCATTTCTTCTGAACAGTTACTCTTTGTTGAGAAGCCAAACCAGCATGGTAATATACTGTTTTAATCTTGCATTTCTCATTCAGAAAATTTGAAACCTCAGCACATTCATTTTTTGAAAGGCAATATACAATCCCACATTGATTCTTAAAACGATCTTGCAGAAGCTGACCAAGTTGTTTTAATGAATCCTTAGCCTTCCCAATCACCTCATACTTCAAATTGGGTCTATCAAAGCTTGTCTTGAGGACTAAAGCATTAGGAATTCTCAACGCTTTAAGAATATCCTGCAAAGCACCAATGGAGACAAAACGAAAACTTATTGTTTAATTTATTCAACAATTAAAAGAAAAGCCCAACTTAACTTTAAGTACCTCACGGACTGAATGGGTGGCTGTGGCCGTCAATGCTGTCACTGGAACATTCGGAAAATGCTGCTTAAGACATCCTAGTCCTCTGTAGTCTGGACGAAAATCATGACCCCACTGGCTGGAAAGAATTTAAAGCTCGTAATTTTCTTGTTATAATAAATTAATATAACAAATTGCATAGTTTGATCATTGATTTTTGCTGCTAAGGCACATACTGTTTATCACCCAGGGATACAGTTGGCCTGGGATGTATTGCTTACTATGTAACACAATGCTAGTCATAGCAAGCTTTGTAGGATGCAGGTTGGTTATTCTACAAAGAATCTCACTCATGATTCCTCCGTCCAAAAAAAAAGAAAGCACATAAAGAAACAAACTATAAAAGGCCGACATAATTTGTTCATGATGTGGTCTTTTACACAGAAACAGAAGAATTAGGCTTATGCAGACAATCAGCAGTCAAACAGAGAGTTCCTACACAACTCTTTCATCTCAGCTAGGGCCATCTCAGATGCAATGAAAGCCTTGGTGTCAAGTGAAATAGAGAAAATATACAAATGCAGTCAATGGCTGAGAAACATGGATAATCAGCTTGGAAAAAAAATTGTATTTGGCAAATATCAAAAAACACTTATACCTACTAATTTTCTGACTATGATAATTTGAGATACATTTTCTTTTGAGTTTGGTTCCCATGAGATATTCACTTTTCATAGACTCTTACTTTTCCATAACCACAATAGTATACCAAGTTGTGTATTATCAAATCTCCGACTTACATCAATAGTTAGGTCTTTGGACCTAGCACAAATGTTTGGTATTTGGATCATGACAGAGCACGGTTTGATGCATGCAGAAACCAAATAGCAATCAGTGAGCTGAGTTGATTTGAGTTTTGAAAATATTTTACAAGAGGCCTTGAACAGTTCACAAGTTATGTACCAGATGCATATCAAACATGGGAGGAATAAAGCTTCTTACATGACATATATTCTAAGAGTAGAATCAAATATCAAAATATGCACGTCAAAACCATCAATAATAACCCAAATTTCTGTAGTATAAACCAAGAAAAGGGCAAACCTCACACAATGTGCTTCGTCAACAGCAAAACCTGCCAATTGTCCCTACATGAGAGAAGAAATTACAATAGCAACTAAAAATTTCGAAGCTTAACATGTATTTCAAAGCTTAACATGTTTACATTCATTTAGTAAGAATGTAAAACTCACCTTTCTATGCAAGCATTTCAATACCTCAAGAAATAATTGGTTTCCAGCAACCCTTTCTGGAGTCACATATAAAAGCTTGCATGATGGATTATCTTTTCTACAAGCACAAAAAGAAAACATAAATGGGAAAAGAAATAGCTAGACCAAAAACCTTTTCAGTGATCACTGTATCTATAAATTCAGAAAAAAGAAAAAGAAAGATATTTCCTAGCCAAAAAAATAACTTGCCTTAGCTCATGCAGGACAGCTGCTGCTTGAGAAGCAGTTTGTTGAGAATTCAAAAATGTAGCGGGTATTCCAAACTTAAGGTTCAGTGTAACTATTTGATCCTGAATTAGAGATAGTAAAGGAGAAATGACCAGTGTAACACCAGGTTTCAAGGTCGCCGGAAGCTAAACAAAACATAAGATACATCACAATGTTGAAAATAAAGATAAAAACTAACTCAACTAGCCAAAACAAATAAATAAGTAACAAAAATAAAACAGACGGAGCAGGTCTGCCCTATCCAAGTATCCAAATAAAATCCCAGCATTATCTAAGTGTATATTATTCCATGTTTAGTTTAGACTTTAAATTTAAGAGTCAAAACAAGTTCAACATTCAATTGCAGCTGTAAAGGTCAGATCTTTCATCTGATTACTTCTGAAACTTTGCAAATTTAATAGAGATAGTTCACAATTATCATCTTTAGAGATTTGACCTGATAACAGAGACTTTTACCACCCCCGGTAGGCATGAGAATGAAGCAATCTCGCTTAGCCAGAGATGCTTTACAAGCCTGACGCTGCAATGCTCGAAATGATCTGTTACCAAAGATAACAACATTTGCTAATTCAACGTCATCCAAAGCCTGCAATTCCTCATAACTCAGAGTCCCATTGCCACCCATTGACGTGCTGAAGAACTGCTTTTGACCAGAAATTGAACCTTCAGTCACACTACTCCTACAGCCCTTCAAAATCAAACCAACTAATTCAGTATCTTCAAGTGTCTTAACTTTAACAAGAAACCAATCATTGTGATTACTAAAAATCTTATAGTGAAAAACTTCTTACCACACGACTACTTTGATCCTGACGAGAAGAGAGGGTCGAAAAGTTACCCTTTTTCTTCGAAATCCATACGTCCAAGCTCTCTTCGTCACTGGAAGAATCCAACTCCATCAAATTTGTTTGCTTTTTTCGTTTAGGCGAATCATCTATGACGTTGATGCAGTTTCCCACATTGGTATTACTGTTACTCCTAGTATTGGAAAGGGCATTTTTGTCAAGCATATTATTCAAAGCTCCACAAGCTTCTGATTCCATAACCTGTAAATCATCATCCCAATCCTCACTATCTTCCATTGTTTCAGCCAACGCCACCAGAAAATCATCTCCACAGTGCTCCACAGTAATAAAATCTCGCCCATCATCACCTTCAGAAATTCAATCAATTTTTAAATCTTGCACTATATGTTTACTTGTTCTTCTCTTAATTTCACCCATAATTTTATTTATCATTTAATATTACTAAGAACCATTTCTTTTTTTTTCTATCGAATGAAAGAAAATAAATAAGAAAATTCGAAAATTGGTCCAAAAATTAACCCAAAATCAGGCAAAAAATGAAAAAAAAAATTATGAGAAGTACCGTAGAGAGAGATCAAACGATCTAAGCTCTTCTTTGCCAATCGTTCGTCAAAGCCGAACTCAAGAGCCAGGCTCAGCAACCGAGCTTTCTCCAGCTTGAAATCGTGATCTTCCATTTCCTGATTGACGAGCGGTGAATCTTGGGAGGTTTTTTTCTTTTCTTTTCTTTTCTTTTTTTAATCAAGGCAGAAGCTAAAATTAAAACTCCCGCGCTATTGTGCTTTTAAACCTAGAATATCCGGCGCCTGATTTGATGTTACGACGTCGTGTTGCTACCACAATTTAATTAACATAAATGAAAAGGTTAAAATGTGCTTGAAGTCCCTATACTCTTCATACATCTTTAATTTAGTTTTTCTACTTTTATTTTTAGGGATTTAATCTTATTTTTCAAAATTTAAAATTCAAGTTTACTTGTTAACCTATTAAAATTATTCTGTTAAATTCCATGGTGAAATATTTTGAAATAAACAATATTTACTTAGTAGCCTTGTAAACAAAAAAAAAGGTGTTGAGATGAATTTGAATTTAATAGAAGAATCTTAACAATGTTAACAATTGGACATACATTTTAAAATTAGAAAATTTGAGAAACTAAATTCCTTAAAATAAAAGTAAAAATACTGATTTCAAAATTACAAAGAATATAGGGACTTAAAGTATATTTTAACCAAATAAAATGTTAACCTATGTCATATTAAATTATGTTTCCATAAAAAATCACTAGATTATGCGCCCATGACTTGAAGGAAACTAAATTCTTGATGTCAAATTTTTTTTTATCGATTTTAAATTGGATAAAAATAAAAAATACCGTTACAATAATATATATCTTTTAATAAAAAAAATTAAACCTTTAACATTGTTAATAAAGATAATAAAATTTGTATATGATAGACAAGTTTAACAATTAAATGTAACTTGCTATATTTCTCATTACAATTTTTACTTGTCTAAGTAAAACTTAAATAGAAGAAAAATACAACCACTTGCACTACTTGCAAGCCTAGGAATTTGAAATGTGCAACTTGCTCACCGGTATCTTATCAACTTTAATAAAATTAATTAGCAGCAACTCTAAGTAAGTTGACAACTTATTAGTTTGTATCAAAAACATCAAGATAGTTCGCATGTCAATTCACAAGATAGCTCACGTCTTGTGTATCCGCGAGCCTGTTCGCATTTTGACAATCCGCCAAATGGTTCGCACTTGGATTGTCTTCACATTTGGACTGATACAAACTCGACCAAGGGCTCAACTGATGCCATTCGTGATCCAATCGAGTTACCAGTTGGTCCAATTACTCGAACTCGAGCCAAGCAATTTAAAGAAGCAATTTCGGCCTTAATTGAACGAGTTTGGGAGGAAGCTTCAATTGGACTCATCAATCGAGCTTGGGATGGCTTATCAACTGCCCCTTGCATTCTACTTGAAACTGGATTTCAATCTAGCTAGCTAATCAGCTGCTAAATAAGACTTAAACGTTTCTTAGTCATTTCAATTATATTAACTATGTTTTACTTTCCTACAGCATTATTACATGTTCTGTTTGTTTTTGTTAAAGTCTATTAATTGTGTCATTGTTTGTTCGACATTTATATTTGTCTTAGTTTGATTTATGTCTATTAAGAATGTTATAATTTGGACAGCAACAATGCATGTTTTAATTCAGACAGCATCAATGCATGTTTTAAGTCAGACCTATTAACTATGCTTTATTTCGGACAACCTTAATGCATGTTAATAAATCAGACTCTTTAAGTGTGTCTTAGCTTATTACACATTTAATTTGTGTTTTAGTTTGTGTTATTGATGCTTTTAACCAAGTTTAAATTTGTCTTGCAAGTTATTAAATAGCCGGCTGCACATTCATGCATTTTCCAGATTCATTAAAGCTTTTTTAAGGAGGATCATGCACTCGATTATGCATGAACTTTGGGAGCTGTTTGGTGTATTCATTCAGGTGACCATTCATGAAACGAAGAGGCAACAAATGTGAGTTGATCAACCAGCACCTCAATTGACCATTCAGTATTTGGTGTTCACACTAAAGAACTCTCCAAATCCAAGTATTCACACCTAAGGGTCATTCGTTTGCCACCAAATACATTCACCAGCTGATTCTCCATTCGGTGAACCTTAAAACATTAACTCTAGCTCATAATAATATTAACCGTCCAAGTATCAGCTTCTTCAGCTCAACCATTAAGTCTTCTCCAAAGGCTGTTCGGGAACACCAATTGACAAAGCTTCAAGTCTGTTCGAGAACTTCAATGGACAAGCTGATCATTAAGCCATTTAATGAAATGTTCAGCTGAATTAAGTCAACTAGCTTCATTTAAAGTTGTAACTATTCTCATATCCATTCGGCTGGACCTTTAGCAGCCTATAAATAGCTTGTTTGTAACTTGTTAAAAAAACTTTTGATCCTTTTTATGAAATATATCATATTTGTGAGTTGTTCAACTCTCGTTGTTCTTGGTGATTCAAATTGATTTATCTAGCTTGCTAGTAGCGTCAATCTGTTTCCTTTCTGAACTTATCACTCTTTGAGTGTGGCGTTCAACCCCATTGATACCGATTGGTTCCTATCTTCCTAGATAGTGGGTCACGGTCCTTTACCATCTATCCATCTATCATCTTGATAGCCTTATAAGATTCGGGTCTCTATTCTTTAATAAAGGTTCTTTCTTTCGCTGTTAAGTTCACATTCCATCATCCATCAACTTATCTTTAAACCATTTTCTTTGTTTTAAAACTATCAGCCTTTACAATGTTCATTTTGTTAAACAAAAACCAGTTACTTAATTTTACAATCGGGAAACAAACGACTCAAATTCGACAACGAATACGAGTTCGTATCATGGACTATTCGTCAAATGACTTATGCTTAGATTGCCTGTCAGGTTGCTCACACTTGGACTGTTCGCCAGATTGTAAGCTTTTGCATGATTGGTCATCTCGCAACATAAAATGGATGATTTCACTCTAGCGGTTACATATGAAATTGCATCGACCAAATTTCTTCAAATGACCGCGATAAAGAATGCTGGGAAGTTCTTTGGAGAACTAAACTTCAACAAGATAAAATTCTTCCTACGAAAATGCACCCACAAAGTCTTACCCATTGAAAACCTCCTTAACTCACGAAGGATGATGTTCAAGATAGGTGCCCCTTTTGCGGCAACCACCCCAAAAGCATCGAACATACCCTTAGGGATTGCCCTTCACGAAACAATGGTGGAAAGAATGGTTGTATGAAAACCTATGTTCCAAAGTCTAGATTCGTAGGAATAAAGTTGTGGCATATGGTCTTCACTCATATGCTATGGGAAATATAGCTATGGCACAATGGTATTATCTTTGGAAGAAGTCTGTAGTTAATCAAGCTCTTTATCGAACTGATGGATACTTTGCTCCATTTTGAGAAGACTCTTACACTTCTTTGTTCCTATTACCTAGAAAGCCACCAAGAGAGATAGGATGAAACTCAACTCCTATGGGTCATTAATTAGTAGCAAACCTCGAAAAAGTAGGTGTTGAGGCCCTCATACGAGATCATAATGGTAACTGGATTATAAGCTCCTACAGACATATCCACCGCCAATGTTGAGGCTGAGCTCGGGGAACTCTGAGATGGACTCAAGTTAGCTATGGACTTGAACATTGATAAACTTGAAATTGAAGTTGATGTTACCACTGCTATTAGCTTGCTTTCAACCAACTACAACACTAGTATTCTTTTATCTACTTTGGCTGATGATTATATATAGGATGCTGCTAATTCCTATCCAGTTTAGGACTCTCACATGAATCATGTAATTGAAGTCCTTTAATTATATTTAACTAGATTTATTAATTACAATAGTTATCTAAAATGCCACACATTTGTGATTATAAAACAATTGCACGTAAACAAATGACTTTTCAAATAATAATTAAAAAAGCTAATTCAAGTACTTGTTAATAGTTGAGCAAAAATAAAATTATTAAATTATGGTATGTAACAAATATATTAATAAAAAATAGATATTAAAAAATAAATGGATGAGTAATATAAACTCAATCAATACTTTAAATATAGGGTAAACTATCAAAATAGTCATTTTTGTTTGCCTCATGTTACATTTTAATCACTTATGTTTGAAATATTACATTTTAGTCGCTTACGTTATTGTGTTGTAACATTTTAGTCACTGAGCCGTTAATTGCCGTTAACAGTGTAACGGTAAGCTAACGTGGCACATTAAATCATTATTTGTGGAAAACATAAAAACTTACGTTAAAAGAAATAGAGAAGGGAGGAAAACAGAGGGAAAAACAGAAAAGAATGGAAAAAAAAAAGGAAAACTAGAAGAACATAAACGAAAAAAATTAAATTGCTCAAAATTGAAAAAAAAATATAGAGACCAATTATAAAATTTAACCTAAAAATTTTGTTTAAAATAATGATTTAACGTGCCATATTAGCTTACCGTTACACTGGTAATAGTTCAGTGACTAAAATTTTACAACACAATAACTTAAGTGACTAAAATGTAACCCGAGGTAAATAAAAGTGACTATTTTGATAGTTTATCCTTATATATAACATAGATATATTATTTACTTATTCAAATTAATAAACAATGTATTTGTTACAGTTAATTTTAACTTATATATAAACATAGATTAAGCAAACCCTTAAGATAAAGATTACAACTATGCCTTTCTTTATTAGAGACAAAAAAAAGTTAAAATTAATATTAACCATCGAAGCCTAAATAGTCATGAGCCAACCTTTCATTCATTCCTCCACCTCTCATTTCCGTAGTCAAAGGAGCTTTCATTGTTATCCTCTTATCTCTTCTTATCAACTAAAAAGCTTGAAAAAGAAGAAGAAGAAAACCAAGAGAGAACAAAGAAAGGGTTCGGGGGCATCAATTGATGGAGGAGTTTCGACCCTCATCCTACCAAGAATACGGTGGTGGCGATGGCGGTCGAAACCTCGAAATCATAGATGGCAACGTGTTGAAATACGTGCATAAGCCTTGCTACGCTTCAACTTACCCTCCTCCTTTTGATCATCATCATCATCAAAAACAGACTGTTCCTAAGAAGAAAAAGAAGTCATCGTCTCTTTCAATCAAGTCATGGTGGAATGATCCAAAGATGAAAAGGAAGATGAGACTTACGGGCTATAAAATGTACGCCATTGAAGGGAAGATCAAAACTTCTTTGAAGAAAGCACATAAGTGGATCAAGAAGAAGTATCGTAGTATCGTGCATGGTTACTAATATATGAGAGTGGGAGATATATGTGTTTGATCATAAAGAAAACACATGAGTGTTTTCCATTTTTTTTGTGTTCTTGCTTTGATGTGAATCGTTTTATATTTATATTTTTTTCTTTGTTGTTGTTGCTACACTTTTTAGACCACTTGTAATAGAAAGAAAATTTATGTGTTTTCTTTGGTCATTTTCTTTCATGAAGAACTTGTAACGTGTTGCATGATGAAAATATATGAGCAATATATTGAAATTATTCACATGCAACCCCTAACCATGAGTCCATGAATTTAATATGCTTTTCTAACTGTACAACGAAATGATGAAATTATACGCTAACCCAAGTCTAATTACTATTCAAAAAAAAAATTTATACTAGAAGTCATAAATGAGAGATTACCTGTAAAAAGAGTTGAACCGAAACGATGAAGACCACTAGAAACACCCTCGCTCAAGATAAGTTTTGATGCTGCTTTTCAAAGCTATGCAAAGAAATCATGCTCGGGGATAGCGGGCAAAAATTCAGAAGGGACGGTTTTGGGTTCGAGAATGATTATCAACAATCACGTACTTACTCTTTCGCGGCAGAAGCGCTTGCATGCCTCCAGACAATTCAAGTGGTCCTTGATCTGGGTTACAGGGATGTGGTAATTGAAGGGGATTCCCGTACTATAGTAAAGAAACTACATGCACAAAACGAAGATGGATCTGTCATTAGTGCCTATATTACAGATGCAAAATCTTTGAGTGAAATCTTTGACACGTGTATCTTTAAACATGTACTAAGGAAAGAGAACGGATTGGCACATCTCCTAGTTACGGAAGGGATTTGAAGGGGCGAAACAACTTATTTGGTGGAAAGGGTGCCTTTGTTTGCTGCTAGTGCGGTGGAAAAGGATAGGCGGAGGTCAGACCCGTTGAATTAGCTGTTGATGGCTGTGATTGCTGGAGAGATAGAGGTCTTTGGATTTTGCATTTTCTGAAAGTGACAGTTTGTTTTCCTAATAGTAACTCGTGTTGTTGTGTGTTTTTTAACCGTATTAATCAATGAAGTTCAGCCTTTTCTTCAAAAACTCAACTAGGTATGAAGCTAGACCATTTGGTTAAGGGGATGAGATAAAATTTTAAAATTTTGAGTGAGGAAACTAAAAATTTTATTTAACAAAGGTTTAAATTATATAATTATTGTTTAAGGTTCATCGAATTTTTTTCATTTATTTAAATAATTAAAAATTTTAAATTGCTATTAATAAAAAATGCACATTCCTCTCTGAACCCAACTTCAATTACTAATTTAAAATTACGTGGTATATATACTAAACCAACTTTAGAAATGAGGTATAGCTTACCCTTGAGTATGTTACAAGGCTTTAAATGTTTTTGGTTTACGATGAAAATGTGTTTGAAGATTAAATTAATAGAAATTGTAAATGTGAAAAATTAAATTTATCTAAAATTAGAATCTATAAGTATTGAGAATTAAATATGTTATTATACCAATTAATAAAGGCCGCATGTGAAAAAAGTGATCACAACAGAACCGATCAAAAACCTTAGTGGTGAAATTGAAAGTTTTTGTAATTTAATGACTAAAACACAAATATGCTAACAATTAAGTGAATAATGGTTAGTTTACCCTCAGAACAATTCAGATGATACGATCCAAAACTAAAATACGATAAAACTAAAATATATATATTTAAGGATATATATGTAGGGGTGTTCAAACATTGGTTAAAATTGAATTAACTGATCAAACTGATCTAATTTAGTTAATCAGTCGATGATCGAACTTAGTTCGGTCGGAGGTTTGTTAATAATTTTTTGAAATTCCGGTTATCGGTTAATTCAGTTTGAAATCGGATAATTAACCGAATTAACCAAACTTAATAATTATGTAGTATTTCAAGACTTAAAATTTCGATTAATTCGGTTAACTTTCAAGACAAATGAACATTATTAATGTATTTTTTTGATATGGTTTATACTTATTTTAATCAAAAGACAAAAATATATAAATTTCGGTTAATTCAGATCGACCGAATTAAGTAAAATATTTCGGTTCAGTTAACGATTAAAGAATTATATAGTTCAATTAATTCAGTTAATGCTAGTTCGATTCCGTTAATAACTGAACCGATTGTTTTAACACACCCTATATATACGGATAGCATATATTCAGGTTTGCAGCTGCCATTTTAGTCACTTTTTCTTCCCTGTTTGTCACGCTTCCTCTTTATTTAGGGTCACAATATCAGCTTATGGATGGCATGCATATCTCCAGTGCATAGGTAAATCCACCATAAATGATGCTTAACAGTAATCTCAGCTTTCTTTATACGTTTAAGGATGAGTTTCATTGTCCATGTCCGAGTTATCTACTCAGACCTAAAGATTAGCTTAAAATTGGAAAGGATTTGGACAAAAATATTAGGCTCGAAAATGAGTTTAAACAAAAAAAAATTAGGCTCATTTAACATATGAGTCAAGCTCGGGTTTGAACGTTTAAGGCTCAAGCCCAGTCCGACCCGTTTTTAAATTTATAATACTTTATATTATGTTTTTTTATATATTATGTAATTTAAAACGCATTAAACAAAACTCTAATGTAAATATTAAAATAATATTAAAATGATTATATAAAAAAGTTCAATAAATTAAAAATGTACAAAATTATTAAATATTAAAATAATATAATATAAATATTTTTAAAAAAATTTAAAAAATAATATGAGCGGTCTAAAATAGGCTTAAGTTAGTCTATTGCAAATATGGGCGGGTTTGGACAAAATTTTAGATTCATATTTCGAGCCAGGTTAAGCTTGGGCAAGCATAAAGTATGTTAATATTATGCTTAAGCCAAACCCATGAGTATCTCTAATACTTTCACCTTCCCCTCACCTCGGTTTTTTTTATTTTTGTTTCTCAAGATATCTATTGGAGCGAGTCCAGTAACTAATGCTCCACATTTTGTAGGGGTAGATACTGGTCATTAGTTTTAAAACTACGAGAATCGAACCCTCAACTATTGGTTAAGGTAAAAAAAACTTTCACCCCATTAATTTTGTGGAGATGCTCAATGTCTATGGACTCGCACCAGGGCAGTTAGTGAGAACTTGTTGGTGGAATCTAGTGATGTTATTCATTGACCACCAGAAATGCACGGAAGAACCCTCGGCAAATGTATTTTGAAATATCTACGTGTTATATCCTCTGCTACTGGCTTCAAAAGGAGATCCTATTCTTTAGAATGGGCTAAAGATGAAACTTATCCTTCTACTACCACTTTAAAAATAAGAAATTAATAATTTTTTAACTTTAAAATTTGGAATTAATCTCAAATCTTACGTGTACCAACACTCTCTACATAACATGGTAAGGAAATGAATGCAAATTAAATAAAAGGAAAAAACCAGACAAGACACAGATTGTTTATGTCTGATACATGCATGCAGCGTTTGAGACAAAACCAACCACCCAAAAAGGCCGAAACATTCTCTTCTATAAGATCCATTACACTCTCCCTCTGCACAGCTTACCATCAAAACTTCAACTTTTCATTAACTGTTCAAATCCAAGCTCCTAGATCCAATGGCTGATGTTGTAGCTAAGGACCGCAAAATCCTGGTAGCCGTGGATGAAGGGGAGGAGAGCATGTACGCTCTCTCATGGTGCCTCAAGAACATCATTTCTCAATGTTGCAAAGATACCCTTTTCCTCCTTTACGTTAGATCTGCACAAGCTTTTCACTCTTCGCTCGATGGCACAGGTTTTTTTGTTTTTTTTTTTAAATGTCGAAATCTAAATGCATGAATAATGGGTAATTTTTTAAAAAATTTGTTGTGGTTTATGTTTCAGGGTATTTGTTTTCTTCTGATGTTTTGGCCACCGTGGACAAGTACAGCAACGATGTGGCGAATTGTATCATCGAAAAGGCCAAAAGGATGTGCAGAGAGAAAGGTGATGATGAGGTGAGTTACTGAGTAATTCTGGTTTTGGTTTATTTGGAGGATCAAATTTGAGTGTTTTGAGAATTGAAGGGGTTTTTGGGTAATTAGGTTAAAGTAGAGGTGATAATAGAGAGTGGTGATCCAAGGGACGTGATTTGCCGGGTTGCCGAGAATATCAATGCTGACGTTCTTGTTATGGGAAGCCATGGCTATGGCCTTATTCAGAGGTGGGTAATCTCTCTTTTGGTCAAATCCTCAACTATTCTTATTTTAATTATTTAATCTTTCGTCTTTCTATTATTCTTAATATTACCCATAATTACAATCCCATATGTTAGCCTAAATGGTCAGAGTATTCATTGTTCTAAATATGACTTAGATTTATATTGTACTAATCGTGTCATTGTTAGGACTTTACCTTTCTTTTATAACTCTCTCTCTATATATTAGCATAATTTTATTGATAGGATTTTCAAAAATTTCATGTCAAATTTTTGAATTAAAGCTTATCATTAATATTAGTAGGAGAATCAAATAAATAGGTTATTGTGATTAGAGCTGAGTATTCGATCAAATCTAGTAAAAAAATTTCGAGTTGACGAGTTCTATTTTATCGTTCTAATTCGATTTAAAATTTTTTAAATCAAGTTGAGTGAAATTGTTCGAGTTAAATTAAAAGATTAAACATATCCAATTAAAATATTTAAAATCATATATGTTTGAAAACTTTTTCAAAGCAAAATAATAATAAGATACTTTAATACGACAAATTTGAATCATTAATTAATTAATTTAGTTCCTCCAAATTATTATTTTAGAAAAAAATTAAAACTTTTAATTTTTTTAAAAAAATATAAATTTTGGAATTTTTATAAATAATTTGATTTTTAAAAATCATTTTGAAAATTTGGAATTTATTTTTTAATTTTTAGTTGAGAAAAGCTAATTTGCGCATTTTCAAAATTGATAGGGACCGAAAAGGTATTTACATAAATTTGTTATTCAAATTATTCGAGTTATTCGAATTGTAAAATTTAACTCGATCCGAACTCAAATTACTTATTTATGTTTACTCGATACACTTAAAATTCATTTTTTTAATTTCTTTTCTAACCGAATCGAATTTTACTCAACACTAAGTATCACATATTACTGATTCATACTCTATTTTCTATTACAGCTCAAATTTATTACAACGATGAATGTGATAGGGATTAGTGATTAGGCCTAAACAGGTTTTAATATATGGTTTGAATAATTTTTGGGTGACAGGGCATTCTTGGGGAGTGTAAGCAATCACTGTGCACAGAATGTGAAGTGCCCTGTTTTGATTGTGAAGAAGCCCAAGTCTTCCTCCTCTGCAACTGGAACCAAATGATTGGAATTCTGGATTACATATCCACTCACACTCTGCTTTATTTATATCCAAATTTCACTTCTTCCTTCTTCCATTTTACAATCTTAAACTTTCATATCTTTGTGATGTTATTTGTTGAATAAACTTCCATATTTGAATGTAAAATTTCCAAAAGAGGCAATTTAAATTTAAATTCTCAACAGCTTAAATTTTTGAATTCATTTTGGTTTCTGTTTTAATAATATATACATTTCTTCAAATTCCCTATTATCCCTCTACCAGTTTTCTGTTATTGATTTCAATGAATCTTTCATTTTTTTTTTCAAATCTCTTGTTATCTCTTTCAATTCTGTGTTGTTCTTTAAATACTTGCATTGACTATGGTACTCTGTATTTCTCAGTGATTTTGTTATATGATTACACTTGTTTGATTGTTTCAAGTCATAGTCCAAGCTCAACATGCCTCAGCAAAGAAAGTGTCCCAAAATACTTCTATCAACAATTTGTTCTCTTATCATTTTAGTAATTATCAGTCTCATGAACTTACTAATTCTCCTCTTCTTCAGTCTTCCTCTTCTTACATATTGTTGAACTTGATGGCAGGGGGTTTGTGTGTATCTAACAAGAAAGTTATGCATGTTGAACAACGATACCAGAGATAGATTTATGTCTGATTCTTATTCAGAACACCAGAACTCGATTTCAGCAATCGAAGCCACTTCTAGATTCTTGCTTCCTCTCAACACATCAGCACTCAACTTAGCAAGAACATTGAGCTCGGCGCTGAATGGATCCGAGCTATCATTTGTTACTATTGAGAAAAAGGTGGTACATTGTCAAGGTTTAATTACAGTTTTTGTTTCTGTTTTTTCAGAGACGTTAATGTGATTTGTGAATGCATTTTGTTGTATGTCAGATTGCACCATCGTTGTTCATTGCGCTTTCAACAATTCCAAGTCTATCACAGATTTCTTACGTGGGATTGAATGGCTTGATGTTTTCGTATTACAATGATGAGGACGACCAAAAACTAGCAGTATTCTGCAACACTTCCTTTTCTTCCAATTGGTATAGTATGCTGGTCAACCGTGATACTGGCGTCTTGTATGGAAAGGCAATTACTTTGAATGCCACGAATCGAATAAATGAAACATGGTTTCAAGAAGCCTTAAATCGAACCGAAGGGTATTTTTCCCTCGGCAAAGGATGGAATGATGATCAAGATAGCCTATTTCTTACCTCTGTTACTATGGATGGAAGTGGTGTTATATCTGTTGGATTCCCTGTTCAAGTGGTTATTGATCATTTTGCAGCACTAAATTTTAGTGGAGGGTACTTCCATTTGGCTACAGTTGACGGGGACGTGATCGTGCAATCCGAGCTTCCAAATGCTGAGATTATAGTAAATAACAACACAGTTTTAATTCGAGCATCGGAACTTGACGGTAGCACGATACGGAGTATCAGCAACTGTTCGTGTAAACCTGTTGATGGGAACAGAGTATCCTTCCATGGGAGAATCATGGGAGAGAAGTACACATTTTATTGCTCCACAGTTGAGATTGCTGGAGTTCAAGCAGTAAGTCTTTTAGCATCAATGGAAAAGACCCTTTTGTCTGAATTTCAATGCTGATTAAGCTAATCAATGGTTACAACTTGATTTTCAGGTGTATGTGTTAGCGTATCACAAGGGTGGATTGGTCACCATCATTGAAGAGAACACCAAGCTATCCTCATTGCTTCTTATACTGATGTTTGTATCCATATTGGTTGCGTTCATTATCTTCATTTTGTTTTCCATTAGAGCAGCAAAAAGAGAAATGTACTTGTGTGCGGCATTCGTAAAACAGATGAATGCAACTCAACAAGCGGAGCGCAAGAGCATGTTTAAGACTCGAACTTACTTGAGGGCGAACCACGACATTCGATCTTCCTTGGCTGCAATCTCAACTTTGCTCGATCTTTGTCATGCTGATGCTCATCCTCACCCCGAGTTAGCTGCAAATTTGGTTCAGATAAAGAGTTGCAACAAGGACCTCCTAGGTGAGTTTGATATAAGATTCTTGCATTTATGCAATATTAAATTGCTACTATTCATTATATTCATTAATGCTTACTTTGATAAAATCATTCAGATATATTAAATTCAGTATTGAATATCGGTAAAATTGAGGCCGGGAAGATGGATCTCGAAGAAGAAGAATTCAACTTGGCTCAACTCCTCGAGAATGTTGTCGATGTCGAATATCCTTCAGGTATCAAAAAGGGCGTTGATGTTGTACTTGATCCTTGTGATGGTTCCATTGGTAAACTATCTCTGGTGAGAGGTGATAGAGTTAAGCTTAAGCAAATTTTGTTCAACTTACTTCGCAATGCTATTAAGTTTACATCAGATGGTCACGTCTCGATTCGTGCAGTCGTCAAAAAACGAAGTTTTGAAAAAGAAATCATTGCCTCTAATGGTAATTTAGTATCAAAGTGTCTATCCCTATTATTTTGCAAGAAAGAAGACTTTGAGGATATGGATGCACTTCATAGAGCTGAACAAAATCTCAACAAAATGGAGTTTGAGTTCGAGGTTGATGATACCGGTAAGGGAATTCCTAAAGACAAGCAAGCATCTATTTATGAAGAATTTATTCAGGTTAAGGATACAACTGTCGGTGAAGGTCGCCTCGAAGAAGAAGGATGTGGTCTCGGACTTGGTATTGTTCAATCCATTGTAAGTGCTTGAAACCTCTTAAATTATAAGATACATTCATATTGTACTTTAATGATTAAATGTTGTTATTTGTAGGTGCGGCTGATGGATGGAGAAATAGGGATTGTTGATAAAGAGCCTGGTGAGAGAGGCACTTGTTTCAGGTTCACTGTTATGCTTATGGTTTGTCAGCCCGAGCCGACGCTCGAACCGTTAGAAGACTCTGTGAATGGAGGTGAACCACGTTGTTCCATTTCTAGGAGCCCTACAGCTAGTTCTCATGTCATACTCTACATAACAGGGGAAGAAAGGAAGAGAGTTTTGAAGAAATATATGGAAAGCTTAAACATAAAAGTGACATTAGTAAAGCAAGGGAAATGTATTCATCGGCTGCTAGAAAAGATAAAGTGCAAGCTGGATTATTCTTACAACAATTCTTCGAGAAGGCCAGAGTCAAGCTCAGCTAACTTGCCAGCAAAATCTGCATCAGGCAGTTCTACTGCAGGAACAAATGATACATTTGCTGGGATCAAAGGAGGAAGTGATAGTAGTTGGGGACAATACACAAAGAACAACTCTAGAAATTGTTCAACTTTCATACTAGTAGTAATTGAATCCAGTCTCGGCAATTTATCTGAACTGTGCTGTGCTGTAGCTAATTTCCGGGCATGTATTCCGGATAACTTATGTAAGTTTGTCTTGTTAGATAATCCAGTTATGCGTCCGAGAGGTGGAAAAGAAGAGGATAGGTTAGTTAGTCATTTTCATGAACGAATAAGTGAACCACTCCATGGATCACGCTTAATTAAAGTGCTGCATCTACTTCCAGAACGTGAAGAATTCCAACAGAATTGCTTGGGGACCAATCGACATAGGACTTCTTCATCTCATCCTCCGTTACTTGAGCAGGTGGCAATAAACGAAAATACGGAGATGAGAATAAAAAAGTCTTTGAATGAGAAGACAATTCTCAAGCAGGTGGTGATAAACGAAAATATAGAGACGATGATAATTAAAAAGCCAAATGAGAAAACAATTCTCGAGCAGGTAGTTATAAACAAAAATACGGAGAAGCCTTTGAATGAGAAGACAATTCTTTTAGTTGAAGACTCTCCGCTAAATCGAAGGATAACAAGTGAAAGGCTTAAGAAACTTGGAGCAGAAGTTGAAGTGTGTACAAATGGGGAAGAGGCAGTCGATAAAGTTTGCAAGATGTTGAAAGAAAACAACAAACGCAAAGCTCAACCTTATGATTTTATCCTCATGGATTGCCAGGTATTGTAGTGCTATTCACCTCACATAAAAATTAGCATACATACAGTTAAATTTGAGAAAATTTTTTTTTTATAGATGCCAGTGATGGATGGATATGAAGCAACAAGACTAATAAAAAGGGAGGAGAAATTGTATGGTGTTAGTATACCAGTGATTGCATTAACCGCTGATCCTTTACCTGAGGAAGCAACTACCGGCGCTGGAATGAATTCTTATTTGATTAAGCCATTGAATCTTGATAAATTGCTTGAAATTATTCCAACTTTATCTAAATAATTTATTTAAGTTTTTATCTGATTAAGCAATAGATATATGTCAATGAAGTGAAAGTCCATGATCTTTATAGTTAAACTAGTGTTAATGAATGTGTTAATAAATTGAATTAATGCTTTGGTATTTTGAATGCTAACAAATTTTATATAACCATATAGACAATAAAGTAGGGGAGGAAAGATGTTCAAATGCTACTTACAACCTAAATCATGCTAGAGAGAGACGCAATGGAAAGAGTCTAGGGGCTTCTAGAGGCTCTACTTACCTTGTCCAATAATAGCTAATAGAATAGAACAAGAATTAAACATAGAGAATATGTCTTAGGAAAAATATCAAATCTTTCATATGTTTGATTATGCGTCATTTTGTAATCACAATCCATAGAACTTAAAAAGAAGGATCAAACTTAAGAAAAAAAAATCATATATTAATATTAGACCTGATTATGGGTTCTACTTGCTTAGGTTTGAAGGTCCGTTTGAAAAGTGAGATGATTTAAGAAAAGATATCGGCTCGTAAAATGAGCTTGAACAAAAAATAAGACTCGTTTTGGCCCGAGCTCGATCTGAATCAGCCTAAACTCTCTTTTTTGTTTCTTTATTGTTATTTCATTATTATATTACTACTATTTTGTTGTTTTTATTTGGATATTTGTATAACTCTTATTTTATTGTTAATTTTGCTACTATTTGTTTGCTAAGTTACGACTATCTTATTTTAATTGTATTTGATGTATTATATTTTTAAATTTATTTTTATATAAAAATAATCTAAAAAATAATAAAATGGACGGACCAGATTGGGCTCGAGTTTAATATTGTTAATCTGGACTAGACTTAAGTAGAATTTTATGTTTATTTTTCGAATCGGATCGAACTCGAATCTAAAAAACAGACTTAAAATTCAGACCTAATTAATACCATTAATAAAAACAAAATTTTATTATACAAATAGGCTAAGCAATAAACCGTTACACATCTAAGTTCTAAATTTATAGAAACAAATAGCAACAATCCAAGCTTTCTAATTTTATTTTCTTTATTTGATTAATTTTCTTTTCTGAACAATCAAATAGAAGCACTACTTTATGGAATCAAAAGGAACACTAATTTAAACAATATATCATAACTAAATGTAGGAAAAATCTTCAAGCAAAATGGTTCAAATAGGAACTTATTAATTTGTAATGAGTCGTTTTCTTGATGGTATTATTGGTTTTATGTTTTGATATGTGCTGACCCAAAAAATGTTATAATTTTTGGTCATATATGTTATTTTTGACATAATTATATTTAGAATTATCTATAATCTTTTCTCAACTCATAAATAGGAAGATAATGCGCTTCAGCGCACTCGAACCACGTCTTTCTATATTGACAATAATACCCAAACCAATCAAATTAAAACTCACTCGACTAATCAACAGAAAATATATAAATTGAAAGAATTCATAGTCGAAAATGTTATTAAAAGTTAATTCATTAATATAGAAAGAAATGTAAATAGGGTGTTGAACAGGTCACTTTCTTTTTTTTTATATTTAATAATATTGGGGAGGATTAATTTAAAAGAAAATTAATTTTTGTTGGACATTAAAATCAGTGACTTTAACTTAGTACCTACAGATTTATATATATATAAATACAAGTTAATATAATATATGATATATATATCTTATATATTCAAGTTAATATATATTATGTTATATTTACAAGTTAATATATTAAATATATAGATATATAATGAATATTTTTCATATATCTTCAATATTTATTTATTTTTGAATAGTAAATATATATTTATATATAAACGTACAATACACTTTTTGTGTATATTAAATAAATATACATACAAAAATTAATATATAGAAAAATTCCGTGTGTTAGCTTAATTATCAGGGTATTCATTGCTTTAGGTATAGCTTGGATTCGAGTGGCGTTGTTGTAGGGTTTTGCCTTCTCACAAAAAAAAAAAGAAAAGAAAAGAAAAGTTAACATATTGAGTAAATCAATCGGGCTTCTATTATAAAAAAAAGAAAAAATAAGTCGATTGAGTTTCTTATTTTTAAGTAGCGTTTGGTACGATGATGGAATGTAGCCACTTTCCTGAGAATTTAATCATTTTGGAAAATGATTTTAACATTTGGTATGTTTTTTATTTACTTTCATTGTAATCTAACTTTTCATTGGGAATTACTTTCCCATGAATATGGTAATTCCCATGGTAAAATGTGAGAAAGTTATTTTCTCACGTAGATTGAAAAGTTAAAAAATATTAAGACAAAATTAATTTATTTTATGTTGATTTAGGGTTAATCTGCGTAAAAAGAAGAAGAAGAAGAAGCAATTTCCTTCTCCCCGTGTCTTACTACTTGTTTTTTTGTATTATTTCAATGGATTCTTTGCAAGTATTATATATATTTAAATTTTTTAATTTATTCAAAAACAAATTTTATGTATACATGATTTTATACGCGCATTATTATATTTACAAAATATAAATAGGACAAATTTAAAATAATTTCGCTTTCATTAACATTATAAATAATATATTTTAGACATCAATTAAATTTTGTTATAAATATTTAACCCAAATATTTGTTAAGAATAAAGTTTATAATAAAAATTAGAGATAAATCTCAAAATTATACATGAACTTTAATTTAATGTGCAATTGTATACATACATAAACTTTAATTTGATGCAATTATACACATGAAATGAATTCAAATAGAATTTCAAAAAATACAGAACTATAGGAAGGGTCAAGAGCCTTATTTTTTTATAAAAACTTTTACGTTGAAACAAACGGAGCCTAAGTTCATTTTTCCTTATTTTGTGTGGTATACTTTGGATGCAAATACTTAATTTCATTGAATTTAAAATTAATAATAGGGGAGTTCTAGTAAATTTAATTTAATTTCAAATAATAGAGGTTCAAAATTTTGTGGATATTATAGTTAAAGGTCGCGCGTATGTTAAGCTTTTCATATGTATTTGTAGGGGTAAAGTCAGGAAATTTTTTTAGGATGTCGAAATTAAATTGTAATTTTAGAGGGGGTCGAGCCCTCTAGATACACCACTACGTATTTGGAGATTTTTTTATTTTTGGTGAATTACAATACCAGGGCAAAGCTCGAAAAACAAACGCTACTAGTGTGACTCAAACCTAGGCCACACCTGAGGCAATAAACAGCCTTGACCATTAGGGCATTACATGGGGTTCATTTGGAGATTTTTTTTCATAGAACAAAGCTACTGAGTTATTCTGAATATAATTGCAAGAAGAGTGGAATATTTAACAGCAGTCACAATTCAGTGCATAATGTAAGCTAGTAGTAACAAACCAGGTACTATGTTTGTCATTTGGGAAAGTCTCAGTCCCAAGGCATCCTCCATGCAATGTAGCACTTTCGTTCTTGTAGCTTGGTGAAGGAGAAGGCTTTACGTTTTTAAATATTATATCCATAAAGTTTTAGGGAACAACATTAAGGAAAGAATCATATTGGCCCCTATTGCCTCTCTAAGCCATTGAAATGGCTTTCTCTTTCAGGTTTCTTTCTCTTGTGATGATCACTAGGCAACCTGATATCAAAAAGAGATGTATGAGCAGTGGCGGAGCTAGAAAATTCTTTTTGGGGGGCGAAATTAAATTGTATATTTTTACAATAGTAAAAATGAAATTTCATCATTTTAATAGTATATATTTTTATAATTTTTAAAAGGTTAAATCATTTTTTATTTTTGGAGGGGCCAAAGTGTAATTTTATCATTACCAATTTAAAATTTTATAAATTATAAAGGGCCTACATTAAAAATCTACCATTTTAGGGGAGCATGGCCCCTGGGTCTCTTAGTGGCTCTACCACTGTGTATGAAACTTGACAATATTGTAAAAGATTAACTAAAATAGCATGTTAAGGGCAATACTTTGATAATAGTATAGCTCAGTTCTTATTATTGCCTAAGTGTTCCTAGATGGTTTTGATATCTATTGTCCTTGCTGACTTTTAAAGGATGGTTGGATGCCTTTGAAAGGAGTGTAGAACTTGGTTCAAAACCAATGACACAAAATACCCCAAATACAAGGTTGTATCTGAATCTCCCTTTTCAAGGTCGCAAGCACCAAGTCACATTTGGACTACGAATGCTATGGCTCATCAGATAATTCTTCCTTTCAACATGATAGTATTAAGATAGGATCGAACCAGGTGATGGAAAGAAACCTCTTAGCTCCTCAACCTACATTGTTAGGATTGGCCAACATTCGTGGTCGATAGCCCTTACCGTCTCATTGAGCATGGTTATCTCGACGAAGGAAAGGCTGTGCTTGGAAAGATTCGGGGCATTGATAAGATTGAGCCTGAGTTGTTAGAACTGTAAAAACAAGATATGATATAAACTTAAAATTGTAAATCAGGATCTGTCATGTTAAAACATCAAGAATAAATTTAAATACCAGTACCCTGAGTTGGTTTGGTTGCTGCCAATTTAGTCCAGGCCAATGATGGCTCGACCGATCTGGTCCAACTACCAGTTGGACCGCCGGTCTGATTTCACATACTAGGCCTGATTCGACCAATTTTTGGGTCTTAGTCTCGGTTTTGGGACCCCAGGCTCAATTTACGATCTCAGATCCAAATTTCAAGTTCAATTACCCATTGGGCCAATTGTCTGACTTGAAAACTAATTTTCAAAAACATCATATTAATTTTAATTAATTTGATTAATTTAATTTTACTTGATTAAAATTAATTTTCCCCAAAATCATTTAGATTTTCCAAATTAATTTTTCAAGATGTTAGAATTGTGTGACCCAAATTCTAAAAGATTGCTTGCAAGTCAAGTTAAACAAAAATATATTTTCTTTCTAGAAGATTTAGTATTTATTAGTATAATATATTTAGCATTTATTAGTATAGTTTATTTGACTTACTAATTTAGCCTATAAATAGGCTCCTTTACAATCTTAGAATTAAGAGACACCCATTAGATTAGAACTCATAACACATTCAGAGAATTTTGTGTTTACGTTTGAGGGTTCTTTGTTTTTCGGGTTTTCGGGGTTTAGTTTTTATCTCCATCTTTTGTACTCTTCATTCTTTTGCCATTATAGTAAAATTATCTTTGCCCGTGGTTTTTTATCCTCTTTTGAGGGGTTTTTCCACGTTAAATTTGTGTGTTCATCTTCTCAATTTCTTCTACTATTTTTACTTGTTCGTTGCTTAATCGGGACGATCCTAACAAGTGGTATCAGAGCTAGTTTAACTTTCATAGATCAGCCCGGTCAGAGATGGCAGCAACAAGGTTTGAAATTGAGAAGTTCGATGGTGAGACAAATTTCAATCTGTGGCAAGTTCGGATGATGGCAATTCTAGTTCAAAATGGCTTGAAAAAGGTTGTTACAGGAAAAAAGCCTGAGAATCTAAATCAAACAGAATGGGAAGAGCTTGATGAAAAGGCCTTGTCTGCAATCCAGTTGTGCCTCGCGAATACAGTATTGCAGGAGGTATTGATGGAGAAGACCTCATTCGCCTTGTGGAAAAGGTTAGAAACTCTTTATACGACTAAGTCTCTGGCTAACCGTTTAGTGTTGAAACAACGTCTATTTACGTTTCGTATGAACGAAGGTGAGCTTCTTAAAGATCACATCAGTCAATTCATTACTCTTTTAAATGATTTAAAGAACGTTGAGGTTCATATTGACGATAAAGATCAAGCTATGCTATTATTGTGCTCTTTACCCTCTTCATACAAGTCTTTCAGGGAGACCCTGATTTATGGCAAAAACAAACTCTCGTTCAAAGATGTGAAGGGTCATTTGTTGAGTAGAGACAAACTCGACAAAGAGTTTGATTTGAATAGCAAAGCAGATAGACAAGCTTCCGTTTTGGTAGCATCAAAGAAACGAGACAAAAGGTGTCGCTATTGCAAAAAGTTAGGTCACGTCAAAGCAGATTGTTATAAACTGCGAAATAAAAGAGCTGCTGAGAGTAACGAGGAAGATGTAGCTAGTGCTAATTTGGTCGATAAAGGCGGTGATGATTTCTTGTTAGTGTCAACGAGCGATAACTCCAAGCTTACGTCTGAGTGGATCCTAGATTCAGGATGTTCTTTCCACATGTGTCCCAATAGAGAATGGTTCTCCACATACAGTTCAGTTGAAGGTGGAGTTGTGCACATGGGAAATGATTCATCTAGTAAAATAATCGGTATTGGTACTGTTAAAATTAGGATACACGATGGGACGATTAGGACACTCTCAGATGTCAGGTATGTACCTGATTTACGAAAGAATCTCATCTCCTTGAGTATTTTAGACTTGAAAGGATGCAGAATCAACATCGAGTCGAGCAACATTAAAGTATCTCGTGGAGCTCTCGTTTTGTTAAAAGGTAAAAGAACCGGCAGTCTTTATATTCTGGAAGGTTCTACAATGACCGGTGAAATCGGACGTCCCTCGTCCGTTACGGAGTCAAAGTCAACTCATTTGAAGCGGAGGCAACTTGGTCATAGGAGGGAAAAAGGTATGACCGTTTCGTTGAAGAGAGGTTCTCTTTTGGATGCAGGTTTTGAAAAGTTAGGGCACTGTATTCGTGTAAATCAGACCCGAGTTAGTTTTGATTTGGCAGTGCACAAGTCGAAGGCTAGAAGTCTTCCAGCTTCTAAGCATAGATTCGACTCAGTTAATTCCCTGCATAGTTCAAGATAGGCCCGTGGCGGGTTTTGGCAAAGATGGCATTGAAAGAATTCGTGTCAAGGTGGAGATTGTTAGAATTGTGTGACCCAAATTCTAAGAGATTGCTTGCAAGTCAAGTTAAACAAAAATATATTTTCTTTCTAGAAGATTTAGTATTTATTAGTATAATATATTTAGCATTTATTAGTATAGTTTATTTGACTTACTAATTTAGCCTATAAATAGGCTCCTTTACAATCTTAGAATTAAGAGACACCTATTAGATTAGAACTCATAACACATTCAGAGAATTTTGTGTTTACGTTTGAGGGTTCTTTGTTTTTCGGGTTTTCGGGGTTTAGTTTTTATCTCCATCTTTTGTACTCTTCATTCTTTTGCCATTATAGTAAAATTATCTTTGCCCGTGGTTTTTTATCCTCTTTTGAGGGGTTTTTCCACGTTAAATTTGTGTGTTCATCTTCTCAATTTCTTCTACTATTTTTACTTGTTCGTTGCTTAATCGGGACGATCCTAACACAAGAAAATCCTTTAAAATTCTCTAGTTGAACAATTCTTACAACCGCCCAATTTAATTCCACATCGAATAAATCGAATCAATTAAATTATTTCCAAAGTCGTAGAATTTTCTTCTAATTTAAAAATAGTCCGATTGAGTTTTTATTGAGCTAGCGGAGGAACCAATCGGACATATACAATTTAGGCTCTAGTCATTACAATTATGTCTAGAAGTATCGTTCTGATAATTCGTAATTACTTAATCATGTAGTCAGTCCACAAGAAGTACCATGATTGAAAACTTCTTATTGTATACTCTTTACGAAAGTAATCCATCCAACTACTTTGTCCAATGACCTCATCATGTGTGTGTTACCCTCATATGATATCATTGATTCATTTAAGTTAAATCCGTTCATTCAATACAATTCTATTTTATCTCATTGTCACTATTGTGCCTTCTTAATGATTAATATGATCATTGTCAACAAATGACTGTGATAAATTGCTCGTTCGAGAAAAAGTAACTCGTGGTCACATTCCGTATTTATCAATCAACATAATGCCAATAAGAGGATATTGTTAACTCTTTAGTTAAGCTATGAACTCGATTGTTGCTAGTAAAGTTATGTCATAAACAAGTTATGTACCCAATATACCGGCTATCGACACAATCATCTTTAGAGCATAAGCCTCCAATTATATCAAAGCACATGAGTTACATACGCATGGTCAATGACTAACTCAGGATTTAGGTAAATCACACCATGAATGTCACAAGTAAATTAATTCACAAACGGATTCAGAATTAATTCATCTTGGGTCCAGTCCAATATATCATTCTGCTAATGAATACATCTATGTCTCTACCCATGGAGTTGACTGCTCCGATAGCCAAAACTAGTCATCTCCTCAATTAGAATTATAAACGACATAATAATCCTTCTCAATATTTGAATCAAATGCTCACTTTAATTCTTTTATGGGATTATAGAGTCACTTCGATTATCTACTGAAAAAAATTATCTTTCTCGCAATGTAAATGTTCTTACAATTCACTTATCATCAGTTTGAACTTATACAATTAATGAGCTAATATTTGATTGTTACAATTTTCGTTATGCATGCAAAATATGAAAGACAAAAATACAAAAGACATAGTAGTGAAAAGTGACATTAACTTTATTTATTAATCATTCAAATAAATAGAAAATAGTTACATGTCTACTACAATATGGACACATTTCCCAAAAATTTACCTCATGGTCTTATATAGAGTTTCATGTATCGTGATCTGCCATTTCTATTTACACATTTTCAAAGGCTACACCATGAACATATATACATTCATATCACATTATGCCATAGGTCTTAACCACATGGTCTTATACATATTCATGTATCGCGATTTGCCTTTCCAGTCTCATCTTATTGGAGGCTACGCCATGAATGGCTCCAATTCATACCAAGCTGTCATGGGACTCTACCTCATGGTCTTACACTTGTTTTCAGTCTGTGATATGCCAATCTGGTTAGCATTATAGCTGCTCTACCAGAGGCTTCACAATGGGGCATTTCTCATTTCTTACTTACCCAAATGATTGTATTTTGACTGTCATTTCTTTCGCACCATAACTACACATGCACTCTTATTAATCAATATTCTTCTCAACTAGAACTTTACACATATCGTAGTAATACCTATTTTATCCTTACTATGATCATACATTTACTGATCACTATATTCATCATCATCCTTTATACATATTTACTTTTATCTAATAGATTTACACAAGAGAGTCAGGGTAGAGACTCACTTGACACTCACTTGCTGCAGTTCTAAACTCCAGACCCAGACATCCCTCTTGAACCAGAAACAACCACTGCCTAGAAACATAATTTCAATATTACTACTCTTGTACATTCAAATTACTTATCATCTTAATTGCTGACAATTTCATACAAAAACCTTATACTTATAATCTTACTGTTCAAATAACACCTACAGATTTACTCATTCAAAACTTAACATGCAAAGTTGAAACACTTACCATGGAATGAAATAACCACTAATGATAAAAGAACCACAACTTCTAGATTATCGATGTAATATTCATTCAGACTTAAGAAAGGAATCAATGAGTATCACTTAAGGGAGAAGAAGAAGAAGAAGAATAAAGAAGAACCCCTTTCAAAACTCATCTCTCACATATAAATATGACTCAACTTACCTAGGAAATTTTAACAAGTGTCACACATATCAGAATTTCCCCCCATAATGGTTTACATTTTTTTTGAAGAACATAATTAAATACCTTTTATCACAATTAGCAAGCTAGGCTATACAATTGATTTCTAACCAAATTATTTATAAATCTAACTAGCATAGTATTCCAGACATACTAAGCGTACTATACCTTTGGTGAATACTCAGTCTATAATTACCATTTGTCAAATAACATGAACTTCTCCTTAACATGGCAAAATACCATGAATTCAAATTCTTACTTTCTTATGTGGCAGATATTGAACGTTCACTCGCATATGCCAATACAATCACTTGGGAAAATAACACTTCGTCAGACAGACTGTTTAGTATGATACGCCAAATCTTTAGACCTGCCAGATCCAGGGGTTACATGGATTACATTAAATCAGTTCGTGAATCTTTATTCTCAAGACTTCACATGAACCAATAACCATTTAATGTTTGGCCATCATCTTTAGCTTAAATATCATTTCCTGGGAAACTATTTAATAAGAGACGATCTTGAGTGTGTAACCATTGGCCTAATACCCAAATTGAACATGCTTTCATTTGTGAGTCATCTTGAGACATTCTCATTGAGAGTCATGCATGACTAATTGTCCTTAAAAGGAAATCTCATCCAGTGAACTCACATGATAAAGTTTGTAACGCCCTAAAATTTTAATTTTGGGTATTGTGAATGTGTGACACAAAATATCTGTTTGCTTTAGTGGTTATGTGTTCTGGGTGTGTTTGGAAGGTCCCAAGTTCAAGCCAGGACTTGGGCAAATTTTGGTATTTTTATGAATAAGCCCTATCTTTATGACTAAGATTTTCCAAATTCATTTTTCAAGAAAATTCTTTAATCAAATTTTCTAGTTGAACAATTCTCACGATTGTCTAATTTAATTTCACATCGAATAAATTGACTAAATCAAATTATTTCCGAAGTCGTAGAAACTTTTTTTTATGATTCAAATGCAACTGATCAATTTTTTCTTGAGCTAGTGAATGGACCAATCAGACATATACAATTAGGCTCGAGTAATTTCAGTTATGTCTAGAAATATCGTTCCGATAATTCACAATTTACTTAATCATGGAGTTAGTCAACAAGAAGTACCATAATTGAAACTCCTTATTGTATATTTTTTACAAAAGCAATTCATCCAACTACTTTTTGAAATGACCTCTTCATGTGTGTGCTACCCTCATATGATATCCTTGATTCCTATTTATTTCATTGTCACCATTGTGCCTTCTTAATAATTAATATGATCACTGTCGAAAAATAATTGTGATAAATTGCTTGTTCGTGAACAAGCAACCCATGACCACGTTCCATATTTATTAATCCAAACAATGCCAATAAGAGGATATTGTTAACTCTTTAATCGAGCTATGAATTTTATTGTTGCTAGTAAAGTCATGCCAAACACCAAGTCTTTTAACTAATTCAGAATTTAGGTAAATCACACCGTAAACGTCGCAAGTGAACTAATTCACAAAAGGATTCAGAATTAATTCAACTTGGTTCTAATCCAATTTATCATTCTTCTAATGAATATATCTATGTCTCTACCTGTAACACCCCTTACCCGTATCCAACACCGGAATAGGGTACGAGGCATTACCAAAACACATACACTTGTAAACGTATTTAACCGAGTTATAAAATTTCATCAAAATTAAAACTTTCAAAATAATTAACATGTTTCTATAACTTTTCACAATATATCCTCAAAATATTATAATCATAATAATTAGGGCCTGCGAGACCCGATACATACTCATACAATTTAATGCTTCATTTCCATTTCATTCAATTCGCAATTTCTCATGCTCATAATTTAAATCATATCACTAGCAATTTCCATTTAATTCACGTACAATTCAATGACATCAAATTCAAAACTAATACGTATTTACCATTTAACTCAATGTTTATTGATTATACCATTCAATAACACATTTATGAAATTCTCAATTTAGCAATGAAAATATCACTTTAGTTTGAATAACAACATCGTCCTGATATAAATACACTACCACTTATCCATTTACTTTAATTCTTTTGGGCCCATTTGTCACTTACCATCCTTAATCAAATTAGGGAACGGTCACGGAAAATTGAGTACTTCACTTTCACTTTGCCATAGGATAACTATGGTCTTACGTATGATCACTTATCACTTGTCCCTGATCAGATAAGTGTAGCCACCTATCACTTTGTTTCTTGATCAGATAAGTGTAGCCACTTATCACTTTGTTTCTTGATCAGATAAGTGTAGCTAAAGCTATCACTTATCACTTTGTCTCTTGATCAGATAAGTATAGCCGAAGCTATCACTTATCACTTTTCACTTGTCACTTGATCAGATAAGTGTAGCTAAAGCTATCAGTTATCACTTTGTCTCTTGATCAGATAAGTGTAGCTAAAGCTATCACTTATCACTTTCCACTTGTCACTTGATCAGATAAGTGTAGCTAAAGCTACCACTTATCACTTTGTCACTTGATCAGAAGTACTCAAATCCGGCGTTCCGCTCAATTTGATCATTTATTCATATATCAGGCTTACCAACATGTGTTAATTCATAAACCATTCATGGTATTATTTCATGCCAAATCATATACTGAATATACCATACACACATACTATGAAACTTTATTTTCACACATGAGCTTAAACCATGACCAATAATGCACAAAAATAAGCATCATTCATATTTCATCGTTTATGAGTTATAATCAAACATATGACCATTTATACACGAATCATTCATATATTTCCCAAATTTTCCTCCTCCTCCTCTCCATTCCACATCCTTAATGTGTATAACACACTTAAACAACATTAACCATAATTTCAATATTCACTAACGTGTATATTCAAAGCTGTTTATCCGAGTCAAAGTCACTAAATTATTTTTATCCGGAGCTACAGAGCTTCAAATTAAGATCCGTTAATTTTCCCTGAAACTAGACTCACATATCTTCATACCATAAAATTTTCATAATTTTTGGTTCAGCCAAATAGTACAGTTTATTCTTTAAAGTTTCCCCTGTTTCGCTGTCTGACAGTTCCGACCACTCTTCACTAAAAATTAATTATCTCATTGTACAGAATTCGGATGATGTTTTAGCTTGTTTCTTCTAAAAATAGACTCATTAAGGATTCTAATCATATAAACTATAACTCATAATCATTTTTGTACAATTTTTAATGATTTTCCAAAGTCAGAACAGGGGAACCCGAATTCATTCTGACCTTGTCTCACAAAATCTATTATATCTCATGATTTACAATTCCATTGCTCACATCATTTCTTTTATAAGAAACTAGACTCAATAAGCTTTAGTTTCATATTTTATTCATCCTCTAATTCAATCTCTACAATTTTTGGTGATTTTTCAAAGTTACACTACTGCTGCTGTCCAAAACTGCTTTAGTGCAAAATGTTAATTTCCATTTTGCCCCAAATTTCACAGTTTATACAATTCGGTCCTTTCTCAATTAACCCCTCAATTAATCTAATTTTCTCAATTAGTACTTTATTAGACATTATAAGTTGTTACACAACTATTGAAATTCAGAATTTCCACATATAACTCTATCTTCAAACTCTTTTACTATTAGGTCCCAAACATTCACTTTCTATTCAATTCTTTCAATAAAATCAGCATATGAACAATTTAAAGCTCTAATTTCATGCTAAATCATCATATACTTCCAGCACATATTCATATCAACTTTCAACTTCTTTCATAAAATCAAAAACTAATGGATTTAACAAGTGGGCCTAGTTGTAAAAGTCATAAAAATACAAAAATTTCAAGAAATAGTCAAGAATTGAACTTACTTGTAATAAAAATATGAAGAACCAGCTTGAAGAAGCCCTTCCATGGTGTTTTAGCTGATGAGAATTCAGAAAAATGAAGAGAAATCTAGATAATTCCACTTGGGTCCTAACTTTATTAAGCAAATTTTGCAATTTTCCAATTTTGCCCTTAATTCTCCTTACTTTCTTGCTGATTTCATGCCTCTGCCGTCCAGCCCAAATAGACCTTGGGTCTATTTGCCTTTTAAGCCCTCTTCCTTTTATCATTTAAGTTATTTAATCATTTCCCAAAATTTTGCATTTGTTACAATTTAGTCCTTTTTGTTCAATTAATTATCGGAACTTTAAAATTTCTTAACGAAACTTTAATACTAACTTTTTAACACTCCATAGATATTTATAAAAATATTTATGGCTCAGTTTAAAATCCCCGAGGTCTTGATACCTCATTTCGATTCTAATTATTTTAATATTTATTTCTAGTGCACTATTCACTATTTCAAAAATTTTCCTAACTTCATATTTAACTTATACTTACTAAATTAATAATATTTTCTACCCATTTGTCGAATTTAGTGATCTCGAATCACCGTTCTGACACCTCTGAAAATTCAAGCCATTACATTTTTTTTTCGTCGGATTTGTGGTCCCGAAACCACTGTTCCGACTAAGCTTAAAATCGGGCTATTACACTACCCATGCGTCAACTGCTCCTATAGCCAAGACTAGCATCTCCCCAATTGGAATTGTAGATGACATAATAATCCTTCTAAGTATTTGAATCAAATGCTTACTTTGATTCTTTTATGGTATTGCAGACTCGTTTATATTATCTACTAAAGTAAATTTTCTTTCTCGCAATGTAAGTGCCATTACAGTGCCACTTATCATTAGTTTGAACTTAGACAATCAATGAGCTAATATTTACTTGTCACAATTTCGCTATGCATGCAAAATATTAAAGATAGAAATACAAAAGACATAATAGTGAAATGTGAAATGTGAAATTGAATTTATTTATTTATTTATTTATCGTTCAAATACATTGAAAACAGTTACATGTTTATTACATTATAGGTAAATTTCCCAACAGAAGTGATAGTAGTTCGGGACAATACACAAAGAACAACTCTAGAAATTGTTTAACTTTCATACTAGTAGTTTTTGAATCCAGTCTTGGCAATTTATCCGAACTGTGCCCTGTTGTAGCTAATTTTCGGGTATGTATTCCGAAAAACTTATGTAAGTTTGTCTTATTAGATAATCCGGTTACATGTCCGATAAGAGGATGAGAAGAGGATAAGTTGGTTAATCACTTTCATGAATGTATAAATGAACCATTTCATGGATCACGTTTAATTAAAGTGATGCATAAACTTTCGAAACATGAAGTATTCCAACAGGATTGCTTAAGGACCAATCAACGTAAGACTTCTTTATCTCATCCTCCGTCACTCGAACAAGTGCTGATAAATGAAAATACAGAGACAAGAATAAAAAAGCCTTTGGATAAAAAGACAATTCTCAAGCAGGTGGTGATAAACGAAAATATGGAGACGAGGCCTTCGAATGAGAAGGCAATTCTTTTAGTTGAAGACTATAAGTTGATACTAAGGATAACAAGTGGTAGGCTTAAGAAACTTGAAACAGAAGTTGAAGTGTGCACAAATGGGAAAGAGGAATTTGATAAAGTTTGCAAGATGTTAAAAGAAAACAACAAATGAAACTAAAAACCTCAACCTTATGATTGTATCCTCATGGATTGCCAGGTACTGTAGTGCCATTGACCTCAAATAAAAATTAGCATGCATATAGATAAATTTGAGAATTGTTTGTGTTTTTTTTATTTGATAAATGCTAGTGATGTATGGTTACGAAGCAACAAAACTAATAAGAAGGGAGGAGAAACCATATGGTGTTAGTATACCAGTGATTGCATTAACCACTGATCCTATACCTGATGAAGCAACTATCGGTGATGGAATGAATTCTTATTTGATTAAGGCATTGAATCTTGACAAATTGCTCGAGATTATTCCAACTTTATTTGAATAATTTGTTTAATTTTGGCTTTCTTTCATATAACTTGTAAATAATAGATACATGTCACTGAAGTGAAACTCCTTGATCTCTCTAGTTAAACTTCTGTTAACTGTGTTAATAAATTGAATTAATGATTTGGTATTTTGAATGTTAACAAATTGTATATAACCATATAGACGATAAAGTAAGGGAGGAAAGATATTCAAATGTCGATTATTTACATTAAAACGAGTTGAGAGGATAGATATATTGTTACTGGTGTCAGGTGTCAAGTTGAGAGGATAGATATCTTGTTACAGGTGTCAAGTTTTAAGAGGATAGATATATTATTACAGGTGTAGGCGTATGGTATATTATCTACAAATATCTTTGCTTAAAGACAGCCTAAATCATGGTAGAAGGACACAGTGGAAAGAGTCTAGGGGTTTCTAGAGGCCTCTACTTACCTTGTTGTCCAATAATCGCTAATAAAACAAGAATTAAGTATAGAGAATATGTCTTCTTCTATTTATTTAAGCTACATTGTCATCATTGGAAAATATCCAACCGTTCATATGTTTGATATATGTATCATTTTGTAGCGTTAATTTTTTTAGTAGTCAATATCAAAACTTATAGAATTTAAAAAAAAGAATCAAACTTAAGCAAAAAAAAAAACTATACTAGTATTAGACTTGATTATGGACCAGACCATCCGCTTAGGTCCGAAGGCCTGTCTAAAAAGTGAGAGGGTTTGGGCACAAATATGGGTTTGTAAAATAGGCTTTAATAAAAAATAATGCCCATTTTCTAAACGAGTCAGATCTCGAGTAAGAATTTTTTATCCGAATTTGGCTCGAATCAGCCTAAACTTTCTTTTTTGCTGTTAATTCGCTTTTATATTACTACTATTTTATTATTATTTAGATATTGTCTAAATTTTATTTTATTTTTAATTTTGCTACTACTTTAGAGGACTTTTTCCCTACTATCTCAATTTTTCATCTCACCAAATTTAAGTCAGATCATAAACCTCTCCTGATTGATGTGGGGAAAAAGAAATCCTAACATCACTAATAGGTTATTTAAAATTTTTTTGGGCTGGTTAGAGCACGATAGTTTTAAGGACCTTTTTCAAGAAAGTTGTGTAACACCCCAAACCCGGTCGAGTAGGTTTGACCCGAATCCGGCAAGCTACATTAGCCACCGAAATTACTTTCCGTTAACTCTCAACCTAGCCTCTAACACACCACGTACTTACAACAAAAATCGTGCTAAGTTATAACACATCAACAGAAATAATTTACATAAAGGAAAATATGCGAGCTTACAAAACTCCAAAGAAAGGTTCGCATGTCATCTATAAACAAGTTAAGGTTCGCACATAACAACTTAGTTTAGGTTCGCTTATAAAAACGGGCTTCGCAAGTAAAGAATTATTCAAGCAAGGATTTCATACTCTAATAGGGTTTCACATACATACAATAACATAGGTTCACTTAGTAAGATACAACATGAGTTTGCATAACACATACAGAGTGAGTTCACACAAAACATGAGTTTGTAAGGTAACAACATTTCGTATACTTCCTAGGTTCGCACCTAAACACGCAAAACTTGGTTCGCGTGCAATAAAGGCTTTGCAAATAGATAAATCTTTCACAAACAAGGGTTCGCATACATATATGGGTTTGTACAATTTACCTGGGTTCGCAAGTAATAAGACTAACACTTTCAAGGGTACACATGTAATTTTTAGAATTCCAAACACAGGGATCATAGAAAACAATACTTAGCAATAAATCTAACTTGCATAATTTGATAGAAATTAAAGTAAATCAATGTAGCACTTATGCATGAAAAGCATCAAATTTATTCATAAAAGAAAAGATAAACAAATATTCTAAGTCATGGTTCGCAAAACAATAAAACAAAACTTAAACAAACAAAATAAACTTAAGCTTCAAGAGAATTGTTTCAATAACAGAGTCAGAAATATAATGAGTCTAAAACCCACTTAATTAAAAACCCCATCGCCTAATTTCCAAAGTTCACTAATATCTAATCAGGGATGCACCTTGCCAAGACATCTACCTCGCCACTACTATTCGCGACCTACTTACCTACGAAGTAAGAGAGGAGTGGGTGAGTTCATTGTGAACTCAATGAATAATCAGGAATCAACAATGTATGCTTTAAAATAGAGCTTAAAACCAAAGGAAGACTTAGCCTTAAAATCGTTTCGCATGCTAGGTTCGCAGTGGGGATGCGAGACCTAGTTCACAAATCCTGTCAGAAAACATAAGTTTGCAACAATAGTTCACATGTATTCACTGAAAATCATACTTAAAAACTTAGCTTGTGCTTTCTTGAAAACAAAACTTATTCAGCATGAAACATGCTTATATACTTGTCTTATCAGAATGGCTGAGAAGTATAAAATATGTTCTCACACTTAATACACTTATCAGAATTTGTCTCGTTGGATATGTGAATCTTCTTATAACGCCTCAAAATGACTCAAAGAGTTCTTATAACATGTCTCATAAGTGCACCGCGAGGAAATACACTTTTCTGTACACCAACATAACCCATTGAATGGAGCACAGCTCGACATTCCCTTATCACTTCACATGTCCCAAGGCTTCAATGCCCAAAATCACAAAAACAGAGAGGTGATTACTCACAATCCTTTGGTATACCAATATATCCAACATGGCTCGCAAAGGAGCAGACACAAATACATATCACAGAGAGCTCATAAATGGAGCTTGCACAGAATCTTATCACATAGAACTCGTATAAAAAGCTCACTTGAAAACACTTGTAAAGAGCTTGTACAAAAGCTCATAAAACCAATTTATAAAATCGTACTTACAAACGTTTCTTAAAAACATAAGCTCACATAGGAGCTTGCATAAAACTTAGCTTTTAAGACATATCTCAAAATCGTATTTTTGAAAATAGATTTCTAGAGCTGGAAAACAGGGTTTTGTCGAAAACTTACTTTTAAAACTTAGTTTGAAAACAAGGTCTTGGAAACCATCACAGTTCACACATAAGATACGAACCTTAAACATTCATACAGAAAAACATATTGGTTAGCACATGCTTATGACGATCAAGATCATTCACCGAAAAACTGAGAAACTTAAACAAGCTTGGCTTTACCTTTATCTTTGTTGGTAAATGGTCTAGTTGGTTCGCAACATACATAAACACACAAATTACTTAAACTGACAAAACTTACAGAATTCACACATGCAAGCGAACCTAACTTACTGGAAATCACACCTAATAGAATAGAGACTTAACCTGGGTGCTACGAACTGAACTAAGAACAAAGACTTTGATGGAAGAATATTGATGGAAGATTTTCATAGAATTAAGGGTTGTATTTATAAACCTAAGAGTTCTGGTAATCTAAGGATACCCTACTTAACTTAGGAAAGACGTTACTTACATGTAAAGTATTCCTAGACACACTATATCTTTATTTTCTAATTTGAGTTTAACTTTATCTTTGATTGCTGAACCCCAGTTCACCAAACAGACTAGTGAACATCAGCTCACCATCACATTGGCAAACCCCTTGCAATGAACGTGGTGAACCCCTTACCATATCTTTTGGTGTACACTGCTACTGCCGAACTCCTTGCTGATACTCTTTCGGTGAACTCCCAGCTCGCTAAAGCCTTAGCGAACCCCTTGTTCACTAGAGCACTGGCGAACCTTCATTTTGTGAGGCCAAAACTTTCAAGCCCAACCTCGGGATATTACAAGCTGAGTGTCAAACCAGTCCATATCTAAGTCCATGGCAGTTTTTACGACGTGGTGAAGGAATGGAACAACAATACTTGCGAGTATATTAGGGCTAGGAAGAAAAAAGTGATGGCAAGGTTAAATGGGATCCAACGGGCAATGGAAACTCATCAAACGAGAAACTCGATTACTTTGAGGGCTAAACTTCAACAAGAGTCAAAAGAAATTCTTGGCTATGAGGAAGTTATCTGGAAACAGAAAACCAGAGCGAGCTAGCTTGAATTTAGGGATTAGAATACAAATTATCTTCACAGTAGAATTATGTCTCCTAGAAGGCATAATTATATAAAGGCATTGTGATTAGAAGAGGAATGCTGTTATAAGGGATGAGCAAAATTCGATTCGATTCAAAAAAATCGAAAAAAAAAAAAAAAAATTGAAGTTCAAGTTATAATCAAATCGAGTTATTCAAGTCAACTTGAATAAGGATTTCAAGTTTCAAGTTTGAGTCAAGTTAAATTTTACAGTTCAAATAACTCAAATAATTCGAATAATAGATTGGTGTAAATAGCATTTTGGTTCATGCCAATTTTGAAAATGAGTAAATTGGTCTCTCTAAACAAAAATTTCAAAAAAAATTTCAAAATGATTTTTAAATTTCAAAATGTTAATAAATATTTCAAAATTTATATTTTTTAAAAATTATAAATATATATAAAGAAAGTTAAAAAATTTAAAATAATAATTTTGGAATCTAAATATATTAATTAATGGTTCAATGTATCGATTTAGGATGATAAAATATGACTCATGAATTCGATTAACTCAAAATTTTTTCACTCGATTTGATTAGACGCTCACCCCTAACAACGATGATAAGCTAAAAAATGCAACGATTGCTTTCTTTAGTAAGCTATATTCGATGAAGGATACTATTATAGCAAGTTTCTTATTTCTAATTGTTTACCAAATATTAGAAAGGAAGATATTGAGTTTCTCAATTCGAGAGTGATTGATCTGGAGAGCAATTCAACCTTGTTTGATATGGTACCTTTGAAGGCACCAAGTAGAGATGGTTTACGTGCAAATTTTTTCCAAAGTCAATGAGATATGGTTGTGCCTTAGGTATGCGAGATGGTTAAATAGTTTTTGAAGGAGGTGTTTTAGAGCCTGAGTTGAATTTTGGTGAAGGGTGTTTAAGAAGTGATTTACTTTATAATGGATAATATAATTTTTGTTTAAGAAGTGATTCATTTTATGCTCATAAAGAAGAGTCGTATTGATTGGATGACAATTAAAGTAGATTTGAAAAAGGTTTGTGACGAAATTCGTTAGGAATTTCTTGAAAACACTTTTGAGGGATGCTAATATTTTGCATAGCTTTATAAGTATTACTTTGCATTGCGTAGTTTCTTCTTCAATGTAAGTTTTATGGAATGGCTCGCTAACGAAAGAGTCTGTCCTTCTCATGAAATAATGATTTAGGGTTTAGGGAATAAGACAGGAAAACCAGATATCATCATATCATTTCATTTTGGGGATGGAGCATTTGAGCCACATTAGTTTAAAGTATGTGGAAGATAAGGAGTGGAGATTAGCCAAGCTATCAAGAAATTGTCAACCAATTTCACATGTTTTCTTTGCGGAAGATCTGATCCTATTTTGTAAATCAAACTTAAGCCAAGCAAATATTATCAATTCTCTCTTCAAACAATTTATTATTTTTCAAGTCACAAAATTAATGCTTAGAAGACTCAGGTATATTTTTTACCAACACAGGGAGCAATGCTCAATATGCAATCGTTACAAGGTTTGGGTTCAAGAGGGTTGATGATATGGAAACGTATCTAGGGACGGCGGTCGGTTCCCCAAGACCATGTGCCGGTGTATGTGGGGGAGGAAATGGAACGATTCGTTGTGAACGCCGAGTTGCTGAACCATCCGGTTTTCGTTGGGTTGCTTAATAAGTCGGCTCAGGAGTATGGGTATGAGCAAAAAGGGGTGCTTGGGATGCTACTATTTCACAAAAAGAGTCTCAAATCAAATAAAAAAATTTCAAATAAATTAACCGAATTGAAACATTTCAGTTAATTCGATTGGTTAACCGAAATTTATTTTCATATCTAAAAATAACATTTTAACTTTCAACCATAATATTTAACAACAAAGAACACTAAAAACTAACAAATACACTTTTTCACAACATCTTCAAAAATACTCTTGGGTGTTAATTAAACAATCGTACAATGTTTATCGAGTGATGCTTGGTAGAAATTTGAGACTTGATTTGAGAAGTAGTTTGTCTTTTTAGGGCTGTGCCCTCTCTTCAATTCAAAGAAAGGAAAATAAAATAAAATAAAAAAGTCTTGAAATGTTCAAAACCATTGGATAAATCTTGGTTTCGTCATAAAACGCCCGCTTCGTTTAGGCAGAGTTAATGAAATCATACTAAAACGCGTCACTCAAACTTTTCTCTTGCCAGCATTCAATTCCTTTTTTATCTAAATAAAAACTAATAAGACTACATCTTAAAAAGATACTAAAGGAAAATTTAAGCACTTGTGTTTAAAGCTCTCAACCAAATTGCCAGCGAAATACTGTATTCCTCTTGCCTTATAGCTCATCCTGCAAAAACACAATAATCCATCAATAAACAAACATACATACATACATACATACATACATACATACACACATACATACACACATACATACATACATACATACACACATAATAATAGTTTATCAGAAAAGCGGAAGAATAACTTACATGTTGTACTGCATCTTCCTCAGCACTATCTTTGCTTGAATCCGACTCACTTCCTTCACCATCATCAGTATCATCATCGTCGTCCTCAGCCTGGGACATCATCAAGCAATACCATGAAAACCATAACAAAAGAAAACAGTGAGTGAAATCATATTCATAAGAAGGCATGTATGCTTACATCGGAATCAACTGGCTCATCCTTCGATTCCTGAACATCATGTTCCATCAGTTAGAATGTAAAAGACAATAAGTAACATATAAGACACTCCTTAATTAAAAACAGTACCTCTTCCTCTTTCTTCTTCTCTTCCTCCTCAAATGCTGCCTTCTCAGCCTGCAAAAGCCAATAAAATCACTCGCGTATGAATAAAACAACTAAGAAATATGTATATATGCACATATATTATATATTCAAAATACAGAGATACACTTACATCCTTCTGCTTGCCCCATGTTTCTTCAGCTAGTTTCTTGGCATACTCTACATCATCAGCGACTAAGATGTTATCAAACATTGTTCCCGATTTCACCTGACAAAACAGAAACAATGAGCCATTACGGTTTTAAAATGTCATGGATTAAAAGTATTGTAGGGGTAGAGAATAAAGGGGTAAAACAATACCTGCCACAACTCAATACCAACATACTTCAAGCTGGGGAAAACATAGAGATCCGGATCATCCTTGAAATCTGTGGGTCATATGAAAACACAGTAATAAATAACCTAAAACTTTGCTGTTAAAGAGTAAAAAGAAAAAGGCTTGAGAGGAAAGGAAAAGAAATAAACCAGGGTTGTCAATCATTGGTGCCTTCCACTTGCCCTTGTAGTTGGGGTTCTTGATTTTCTGCAGATAGAGGAAAATTCTTTACACATTTCTAATTCAAAAATAATATTAAAATGCTGCATCTAGTTAAGGATTTCACAAACCTTTGGATTCCATGGGCCCTTGTATTCAGGATTGGGAATAGTTGAAGGTATCCATTCACCATCTTCTTCATCATCCCAATCTTCAGGCTGGTGCAAATTTTTTCAACCATTAATCTTTATTTTAGTTAAGGCATGGCATTTCCCAACAAAAAGCATTCCAGAAAGAATTAAATGACTACCTTCTTAGCATCAGGATCTGGAATTTCTTTTGGAATGTCATCATAACCCTATAGTAATCAAAGACGAGATTATTTTGCCCATGCACTTTCAGGAAGTATATATAAAGTAGCATAAGAGAATGAAGGGGCAAGGTTACTACCTCAGGCTTCTTGTCTTCGGGATCAGGGATGTATTCCTTGTCATCCCAATCTTCAGGCTGTCCATGATGCAAAATACTTAAGTTGTATTCAAAATTCATATGAGAACCAAATAAGCCAAAATGACATTAATTTAGATTAGGTTTGACCAATTACGGTTAACTACCTTCTTGGCCTCAGGATCCTTTATTTTCTTAGGTGGGAGAAGATCCCAATCAGTGTACAAGCTACCAGTTTGTTTCTCAACATTGTCAACAAGGATACTGTAGGTAGCATCCGGACGGAGAATGAACGTATAAACATGAGTGAGTTGGTCAGTCTCACAAGGAACTTCCTTTTTGATCAAGTGGTTTGTCCCATTGTAGGTGAGAATAGCATGCACTTTCTTAGTGCTATAGCCGCAGATATCAGGCCCAAACATGATGCTGCAACCAACCAACACAACAAAAAATGGGTAAATCCATAATAATTATACCTTTTAGAGATACATATAGCTTAGATCACAGGTGAAGAAAAAACCTGTATGGGGTTTCACCACCAAATTTCTTCTGGTCAATGTCACCGCTGAGCAACTTCATGTAGCCACCACCACAATCAAGCTTTTGCTCATGCTTGACAGAAAATTGGAAGACTAGAGTCTTATCTTTGTTGTTGACTTCTGGGAACTCAGCTGAAATAGCATAGAACCTGTAGTCTTCACTAGTTTGAATACCTATACGAAACACAAAGCCATCAGTAACTAACTAGAAACAAGAAATTAAAAAACACTTTTACGAGTATCCAGAATGTTACCTTTGTCGTTAGGATCTCCATTCCATTTTCCAGAAGTGTAATTCCACTCCCCAGCCATGTTCTCATCCTTTTTCCAGTCAGATTTTACCCACCGACTTTCCCATCCCTCTTCAGTTTCATAACAATAAAAAAATTAGCCCCAAAAAGAGGAAACTGTACAATTTGAAAACAGTGAAAGGCAAAAAAGGTACAATTAAAACAAAAGTGGCTTCCTTTACATGAGTTCTCTTTAATTTTTTTTAAAGGAATTCAGAATCATGAGAATGTAAGCAGGCATAGTACTACTGTTTACGGTTTCTACTTGATTACTCCCATACCTATTCTTCTAAAGAAGATAGTAAGTATAAATTATTTCCTTCTCACATTACTAAAAACTAATTCTTCATTCACTTCTGTTCTCTAAAAATAACGAACACTCTCTCAAGTATCAATGAACAATAAAATAATACACACAAACGCTAGAACACTGTTAAATCAACTGAAACGCTAGATACTGTAGCTTTCGCCGCCATTTCTTGTGGTAATTAAACTACATTTCTGATATTACGCTTACAAAAAAAAATTCAGAATCACAATGCCAAATAGAAAATGCAGATCTAATCGAATTAATTATATTTTCAAACGTAATTAAGCATTTGATAAAGAAACAAATCAAAAACAACTGGATCGCCAAATTAACACGTTAAAATAGCTTGATCCGTTCAAGTTAGATCGAAATGAAAGCATACATCTCTACAAAAACAAATTCAAACGGCGAAAGCAAGCCAATCTAAAAGAGGAGCCCGTAAAGGTTTACCATCAAAACGTTCTTCGAAGAATACTTTAGCGGAGGCGATGGCGAGGAGCGAAACAAAGATTACAGATAGGAAAATAGGGTTTCGTTTAGGAATCGCCATTAGTGAAGCTGCAGAGTGGCAAAGGGAGATTGACGAGTTTCCCTTTATATAGTGGTAGTTGAGTTCAGTGATGGTTTACGGTACAGTGAAAAAATGACATGGACTGTAGTAAATTATATCAACCAATGGATGCACGCCACGTTTCCATTAGATTGACGTGGCGAAGAACTATTGGGGAGGATTTGACATGACACGTAGAGGATTTTTAAGAGGTTACGTTTCAGTCATTTGGAACTGTGTTAACGTGGCAATTATTCAGTGGTCCAGTTAGAGAGGGGTCCACTCTACAAGTTAATTTGTGCCTTTGGCCAAACTTAAATTTCATAATTTAGGAGTAGGATTTACGTTTTTTATTTATTTTTCTTAAAAATGGTATTGATTACCTGTTATATTTAAACATTATCCTTTGCAAATATCCATTCAAATTTTTTAAATATATGTTTTATACTTTTTAAAAAAATTTAATCATTTTTAGTTTTTTAAAATAATTTTTTAAATTTATAAATTTTTAAAAAATTAATTAGTTGCTGATATGACATCCATACGTCAATTCACGTGTACATCATATCTAACAATACAAGTTTAAGGGTTAAAAGAGACGAAAAATTAAATAAAAAATTTAAAAAAATTAAGTTGGAGGGCAAAATAAATTATTGTGCCTTTAGATTTTAGATAAAAAAGATTAATTTATTTTTTGTTCATAAAAAAATATTATGATTTTAAAAGTAAAAAGATTATCAATATTAAGATTTAGATGAAGGACCGTTTATTAATGATGATTGTTAGGACCAAACTAAATTATACATTCGATTAGTATAGATATTGTTGTCAATGTAAGAGGATAAGGGTTTGAGTGCACTAAAGCGCATTTTCTTCCTATTATGGATTGAGAGGGAATATGAGTTTGTGTCAAAAAAAAAAGAAAATATAATCAAAACTTATAATGAAATTATTTAAAATATATATAATTTATCAACAAAACTGATCAAATCTTTCAATTGAATCCACTAGTGAGGCCCATTTGATTATAGTTTTTTTTCTTAAATAAAAAATTAGATTTATTATGGGGTAGCATGCAAGTAATTTTTTTTTTATTTCATAAGCCGTTTTAAAATTTTGGTATGTTTTTTATTATTATTTTATTACATCTTTATAGGATATATGTTGATCTCGAACTCTGTTTGTAGAATTTAAAAACTCTGTCAACAATGTATCAAATATGATCATGAATAAAAATTATATTTAAGATGTTAAAAAAAATTAAAATTATAGATTGGAGTTTTGTTTTATGGTAACCTTTTTTAATGTGTATTAAATTGAAAGAGTGGCGACAATTATATGATAAAAAGGTAATAAAACCAGAGAGGTAAATCCATCAAATAAGATAATTTTGGTAGGCCATGGACTCTAAATCCAACAATCTCTAAAATGGGCAGCCGGCACCCTTTTTTCGGGGTTTTTTTTTTTTCTAAATTATATTATTTGGTTTGTATGCTTTGATTGGAAGACACTTAAAATTCATTGCATAACATGACTTGACTTTGTGATCAAATTTATTATTATGTGAGCTAAGATTGCACAAGATTTGATTAAAAAAACATAAAAGTTTATTATTCCAATTGAAGTATTAAATTTATTTATGGTTAGAATTGAGTGATTAAATTCGATTGAGTCTTAGTTTAATTGGTATAAGTATTGTTATCAATATAAGAGAATGTGGATTCGAGTGCGCTGAAACGCATTATTTTCTTATTTATTATGGGTTGGGAAGGGGGCTATGCTTAGTTATAGACATTATATAAAAAAGAACAGATATAATCAGAACCTATAATGAGATTATTCAACAAAACTATGAGTAATTAAAAATAACAAACCCAAGCTTGATTTTCCTTTGCTTATTGGTTTTTTTTTAAAGTGCAAAATAATAGAATTACATAAAAACATATTTTAAAAAACATTTCTTATAAGATTTGCTAATTTAATTTGAGTGTAATTCCTTATAATTATATAATGATAATATGTTTGGGTAATCAATGTAAAGGAAAGGATTGTATGTATGAAATAGGGACAACAAGTCATCTGTACCACTTTTCCAATAGTTTAATGTCATATCAGCATTTTCATTCTAAATTTCAGATTTTCATCCTAAAAGAAAAAACAGATCCAAATGAAAATCTTGAAATTCAGGATGGAATTGTTGATGTGACATTAAACTATTAGACAGAGATAATATCCCTGTTTCATACAATCATTTCTCATCAATGTAATTGTTGGGTCTCACCGAATTGGGTGTAATTGGAGTATCCTAATTTATTTCATTTAACGATGAGGATGTCATATTATTATTCATTGATAGTGCATGGCACTTATGTACCAACAATGCATCAAATATTCTTCGTTAAATTAAACGTCGGTCTTACAACTATTACACTTAATATCGCATTCAAATTTTCCCATTTGCGTATAAAATAATATTTTCTTGAGGTGAATGAAGATTGGAAACATGATATTTAGGAGACAAATTGCAACACAATGTTATTTGTTTCCACGAAAAACCAATCTAAGTAATGGTAAATTTTGTGAAATTATCGATGTTGAAAGTTAAAAAAAAAAGATGATTACATAAGCACCAAATAGAAGAAGAGGAACAAGTGCATTGGGCTTCACAGTCGTTTGCTCTTTGAAAACTACGAAATGGACATGAAAGATTTGTGTTTCTAAACATCCAAGGAGAGTTGTATACAATGTATTTATATTATACCTAAGCTTTGGGTTGTCCGAAGGGTTATTCCATGCATGCTTGTTGGTTCTTCCACTAGTCATGTTGGCTCTACATTTTTAGGTGTTTCAAGTTTTTTCCAACCAGAACCGTGTTAGATGTGCTAATTGATTTGATCTCTAATAGACACATGATTGTGTTGAGTGCTTGAAACTATCACACCTACAAAGATAAAGTTAATTTAGCATTGTTTCTTAGGAATACTTTTGGATCATAAAAAAATATTTTTTTTCTCGAAAACTTTTTTAAGAGTTCAAAAGTATATTATTTAGTAATACTTTTATTTTAAAAATATTTTTATTTAAAAAATACTTCTGAAAAGTGATGCTAAATTAGTCATTAATAAAGTTTAAATACTCTAAGAAGACCAACAATAAATATCTGGTGGAACATGTCAAAGCTAAGTGCAAAAAGATAAAGGACTAATGTAGTTTAGTCCATTCTGCAGAATAGTCAAATATGACATGAAAATTATGAGAGAGATGAGCTTGATAAGAACCAGAGAAATGTCTTGTCGTATTCATATTCACATTCCATCATCTCCTTTCCTAAGCTTTTTTTTTTCTGAAAATTTCTTTGACTTAGAGCTGAACTCAAGCATTAGAAAATAATCAAGCTATCAATTCCGATATTTCTTAACTCATCTTTCTAATTTTACAAATTGAATTGATTAAAACTCTTTGGTAGATCTGAATCCGTATCAGTTCGAAAAAGACTAACAATGCTAAAGTTTTATAAACTTGAACTTACTTTATTATGTAACTTGTGTAACATTGCATGCAAACTAGACCTGTCCATGGGTTGGGCCACCTGATCAGGTTCGAAGGTGTGTCCGAAAAGTGGGAGGGTTTGAGTAAAAGTATAGGCCCAAAAAATGAGCTTGGGAAAAAAATATGACCCATTTAGAAAACGAGTCAGGCCTTAGGTAAGGCTTTCTTGGCCCCGAGCCCGGCCTAACGCAAATATGAAACAAAAAAAACCTACTTTTTTTATTATTTTCTTTTTTTTTCACTATTTTGTTGCCATTTCATGTTACTACTATTTTGTTGTTATTATTTAGATATTGTATAACTCTTGTTTTATTGTTAATTTTGTTATTATTTTTCACATTTGCTAATTAAGCTACTTTTATCTTAGTGTTATTTAAGTATAGATATTTTTTTTAAATTTATTTTCAATTTGTTGGGAAACACTTTCATATTTTTGATGTATTATATTTTTTTTAAAAATTAATATGGGAGGGCCGAGTTTGAGTTTTAGTATTTTTAACCGAGTTGAGTTTGGGAAAAATTTTAGGTCCATTTTCTAGGATGGACCCGGTAAACGAGCCTAAAATTTTTATTAGGCCCAACCCCACCCATGAACACATCTAGTGTAAACATATTTTATAGAAAAATAAAATAAAATCCAATGTCAAAACAAGTAATTGAGATTTTTTATTAAAATGATATAAAAAGTAAAATTAATTTTCAAAATACTATATATTACACATTATTTATCAAAATAATATGAAAGTTAGAATAATTTTAAGTATAACACATGTTATAGGCGACACTTAGAGGTACTCATAGGTCAGGTTGTGTTGGGCTTGGGTCAAGCCTAAGCATGATATTAACATAATTTATATTTGTCTAAGCCCGACCCAACTCGAAATATGCGCTTAAAATTTTGCGCAAACCCGCTAATATTTGAAAAAGATTAACTCAAGCTCATTTTAGATCCACCCATATTATTTTTAATTTTTTTTAAAAATATTTATATCATATTATTTTAATATGTAATATTTTTATATATTTTTATTTATTGAAATTTTGTATATAGTCATATTAATATTATTTTAATGTTTATATTAGAGTAGTATTATATATTTAGTATAGATTTATTTTTTTAATGTGTTCTAAATTACATAATATATAAAAAAATAACATAATATAAAGTATTATAAACTTAAAACGGGTTGGAGTAGGGCCTTGAATGTTCAAACCCGAGTTCGAACCATATTTTAAATGGACCTATTATTTTTTTTACCTAAACCCATTTTTCAAGCGTAATATTTTTATCTAAACCCTCTCAAATTTCAGATAGATTTTTAGGTCTGGACAGATAATCGAATCCATAAACAGGTCTATTGATTAGTTCCTATTTTAACATAATGTTGCCCATGACAACTTTTTTTTACTATAAAAGAGCTAAATATCATTAAACCGAAATTAAGATATTTTTCAATGCACAAAAAATTTTCCTAAATAATTTATAAATATCATTTTGGAAATTAATTTTATTTTTATATTATTTCAATTAAAAAGAAAAAACAAGGATCTGCCTTGAAGAGTATCTTGCAAACGACGCCGTTTTACCTAGCTGGAGTCTGCCTCAAAGTTCAATATTACTACTTGTTTTTCCTCGTGGAAGAAACAAATAAATCATCGTTTTTGTTTTGCGGATTGACAACAAAGAGGACGACAAGGTACGATGAAACCCTTTCTAACTATCTAATCCCCATCTTCTGCTATTCATCTTCTGTATTTTTCCCCAAGTGCCCAAATTTTTTTTGGCTTAACGAAGCCTCAAGAATTGAATTTTTATTCTTTTTGCTTTTTTTTTTCAGGCATTGAATTGAATTGAAGGGATTGAATCTGTTAATTTTAGTAATATGGGGTCATCATCCGTAATAACCCCAGAAGATGTGTTGGAGTCATTGATGAATGATGGAACCATTGATGCTCTCAGGTTGAAGATTATAAATCAACTAAAAGCCAATGTTAGTCCCTTTCTTATCTCTTTTATATTCAACCTGGTTTTATCTGGGTATTTTTGTTTTGATGTCAAAATAGTTCCCTGAACGTTTTTCTGGTACACTGTCCCTTAAATTTGTGCATTATCATGAAAACTTGCAAATTTAATGCTATTTGAGCTTGTTTGATAGCTTGGATTTGAATCTTCGTTCCTTTGTTGGAAAGCAATGATCTATTATTGAGCGAACTCTTTGGCCGTACATAGATTTTGGAGTCCCCTTGTGAATCCAGTTAACTCCTTTTAGTTTTTCTTTCTTTATGATGTTATAAAGGAGAAGATTTTGTTCTTTTTTGTGGGTACTGGTTATAATGTTACATACTTAGTGTAATCTCTATAAATGTTTGACAATGTTTTTTTGTATTATATTTATTGTTCTAAGTTCTAACTTGGTTAAAGATGATCAATTAACTTAAGTTCTTGGATCTCCATTGAAGTTGCTAATATTGATTGTGTGCTTTGCTGACATTACATAATTAATTAATATTGTCTACAAAACCTACATTCATTGAATTTGAAGATTAATGACTTATAACACTTCCTCCAATGTATATGATATCTGCAATTTCTCTTTGCTATAGGAGGATCTGAAGAACACAACGATCAAAATGGCAGAACAGAGTAAGGTCCTAAACACGTCTGGTGCGGAGAAACAGACCAAAAGAGAATTGTTTGATGCACTTAGGCAGGAACTTGAGTGAGTCTTGTGGATCCTTCATTGTTCTTAACAGCTAACGCTTGATGTTTCTTAGACCATTTCATGTATTTCTTTCATTTTTTATCCTCCCAGCCTGAGGAGAATTTTTTGATGCACTTAGGCAGGAACTTGAGTGAGTCTTGTTGATCCTTCATTGTTTTTAACGGCTAAAGTTCAATAATGCTTTAGATGGTTTCGTGTATTTCTTTCATGTTCTTGCCCTCCCAGCCGAAAGAAAATTGTTTGATGCCCTTAGGCAGGAACCTGTTGTTTGTAACAGCTAAAGTTCAATAATGCTCTAGATGGTTTCGTGTACTTCCATGTCTTTACCATCCCAGCCTATATGTTTCTAATAATTTATAAAACTTTTTAAATCGTCACTCTCAATATGCTATTTGCTCCTGACCGGAAATCTAATGGGAATTAAATGTAAAGTGGAACTAATTTTTGTTCTTATCATTGGGCAGAACCCCAGTGCTCAAGAGGGCCTCAAAAGCAGTTTGGGAGTTGATTCTGGACAGCAATGGGCTAGGGAAGGAAATAAGTGAAACAGTTGAAAGAGTCTTTTGTAAATTAAGTGGCAGGGAACCTCCACTGTTTCCTTATTCAAACAATATTGTTCTTCAGCCTGAAAAAGCAGTCGGAAACGAGAAAAGAAAAGGGAAAGAAAAAGAGTATGAAAATGAAAGGGAGAACTCTAAATCCAAATCAAAGAAACGAAGTTTCAACGACATGAATGCCGAGGGAAATGCCACTGACATCACTGGAAACTCTAGCGATACTCCAGCTGCACTGCATGATGCTAATTAATCTCCCACAACTAGCATGAAGATATGTTTGTGTGTCAACAGAGACCATTGTCTCAGAACCTGGTGTGGTCTTTTGACTTGGAAAAAAAATCACCCTTCAATTTCCAGTGATAGAACAATACAATAGTGCTAGGTTTAGTTCATTTCCTTGTTATCCCCAGGCCTGTTTCTTTTGGCTTTGCTTATTTACTCTTGTTTTTTAGCATCTTTTAGGCTCTTGCACAATAGAAATCCTCTTGACGCTCAATTATTTCTTGTCTTTGTTGTACTTTGATAGATTGCCCTCAAAAGAGACCATTTGCACTTAGAAGCAGTCGAGTTTATAGCTGCGAATTTTCAAAACAGATATGGAGGAAGGTATTGGCAGCTTGTGATAGTGAAAGAAGTGTGGAATCTTGGCAGGATGAACTAAATTGGGCAGTATATACCAGATTTGGCATTTGAGAAACAGGAGACTCCATGGTGCAAACGACTTAGCATGACGTCGTTTAACATAGTTGTGAAGATTCTTCTTTTTTTTTTAGATAAAAAGACCCGAAGATTCTTATGAGTAAGAATAAGGGGATGTTTGCTTCGTGATTTTTTGATACAATATCTAAAATTATCCATAATTTCTCGCAACTCTTAAATAAGGATAAAAGAATTATTATTATGTGGATCCCGCGTTAGTTGTTAAATTTTTTAAATTTTAAAAAATATATATTTTTAAAAAATTAAAAAAATATAAAAAATATTTTTAAAATTTAAAATATAATTAATTGCTAACGTATATGCTATGTCATCTAAGTTAACAAAAGTTAATTTTTTTATCTATAGGAATGATTTGACAAACATACAAATCAAGAGTTAAAAGAAGCGAAAAATTAAATAAAAAATTAAAATGACTTTTTTATAAAGTTGAAGGGCCAAAAAAAGTCATTATGTCTTACAAGAATATATTAAACTTTTCTTGTAGCGACTTCACATATGCACCTTCACAAAGCTATGAGTTCGAATGAGTAGAATCCTACTTTTTATCAGAAATGCTGGCCCTGATTTGAGAAAGATGTGTTTAAACAGTACTGTGATTGGTTGTATTCAGCCGAGTTCCCAACCTTGCTTAATGATGCTATTTTAGTGCTTATTCCGAAGACGAAATGGTCAAATTGTATGAAGGATTTGCTCCCATAGCCTTATGTAACGTGCGTTATAAGTTGGTGGCTAAAGTTTTGGCTAATCATCTCAAAAAGCTTTTGTCCGATCCGATTTTGTCTACGCAGTTTGCTTTTATACTTGGGCACTTAGTTACGGACAACGTTATAGTGGCATTTGAGATATAGCATCATATGAATAAGGGGCGCGGCAGGCTAAGGGAGGTTGCCTTGAAAATTGACATTAGCAAGGCCTATGATCACGTTGATTGGGATTTTCTGAAGTTTATTCTGATGAAATTCAGGTTTGGTTTGCACTGGGTTAATTGGCTAATGATGTGTGCCACTACTGTTAAGTACACTATTAGGGATGAGTGCCGCTATCTCACTACTTGTTTATTCTATGGGCTAAAGGCTTCAGTTGTCTATTTAGACAAGATGAGCTTCGAGGTGATCTGCATGGTATTCCGATCTGTCGCAATAATTTCTTCTTTTTTTCAGGCTCAAGAGTCTGAGTGTCGTGAAACTTATTCTTGCCAACTATGAAGCCACCTCGGGTCAGGCAGTTAAATTCCAAAACTCTGGTGTCTTGTTCAGCTTAAATACCTCTTTGGTTGATAGACAAATGATGTATTCGTTGTTGGGGGTTGAGGCTCTAATCAAGCATGGTCGATATTTGGGTCTCCTATCACTTATTGGCCATAACAGGAAGCAAGTGTTCTGTTTTATCTGAGACAGGCTCTATAAGAATAGGCTTCTTTCCCAGGCAAGCAAGGAGGTTATGCTTAAATCGATAACGCAGGCACTCCTGGTTTACTGTCTAAGTGTCTCCCTCCTTCCTCTTAGTACGTGTGGCGATCTTCTGAGGATGATGAACTCGTATTGGTGGAGCTCGAAATCGAGTAACTCTATGTGACTTCACTAGGCTTCGCGGGAGCGGCTTTATGTTGCGAAAAAGTTTGGTGGCATTGGCTTTGGGAAGCTTCATTGCTTTGACTTAGTGATGCTTGGAAGCAAGGGTGGAGGATTCTCTCTAACCCGGACTCTCTCCTTAGTTGACTCTTCAAAGCTAGATACTTTTTGGGGGATGAGTTTTTAACTTCTTCTGGAGGTGACCCCTCATTTATTTATAGAAGCATTTGCCTGGCCAAGTCATTGCTTTTGAGAGGCTCTATTTGGTGGTATGGGGATGGGCGTACCATCACGGTTTTTAATGACCCTTGGCTTGATGATGGCTCGAACTTCTTTGTTGTTTCTAGTCTCTTCGACAGCATGGAAAATTTGACTGTGCGCGATTTGCTCCAAAGTGGATCATAAAGCTTGGGATCGAAGTTTGATAGAAGGTTTGTGTTGTTCCAATAGGGTCGGAAGCGTGTAAATTATTGTACTAAAAAATCACACAAAGTTCAATTCCCAGGGAAGAGAGGTGGATCACAAGGATCTCTTAAATACCAAGTCTTTCCTTAGTCAGAATATTCCTTCTAACGTAATTTAATAGCACAATTAAATACTACTATTATACCCTCAAATATTGAAAGAAAAATAGGACAAAAAGAACACAAGAGTTTTAACGAGGTTCGGTAAATTATAACTACATCCTCGGGCTACTAAAACCAGATGATAACTTTACTATCTCCAAAATATTACAAACAAATAGAATTCCTTAAGAATTCTCAAATGGGAGAAGAGAGAAAACTAAGAGAGAAAGATTGGTTGGGATGAATTGAAATGAGAAATGAGAAGGCCTATTTATAGTTGAGGTTCAAGGACCAAACAATAAATAGCCCATTATCTCAAGGACCAAAAAAATTATCCCATGCCACTTTTCCAAAGTTGGTGGTTGTCATTATTGATTGTCTCCCATTAATGTTAATGGCAACCATTATTAATTGTCTTCCATTAATGTTAACAATCTCCACCTTGAAGATTTGATTAGGATAATCACATCTTCACACACTTCCTTCAACTCCCCAAATTCGATAAAGCTATCTTTTGTAGTGCCTACAAATGCGCTCTCGAGCGCCATACACCTGAAGGTGCTCAAATTCTCAGGATGTTAATCAAGTTCAAACAATGATTAAACTTGATTGTTGTTACCACCTTGGTCATCATATCTGCGGGATTATCTGCTGTCGGAATCTTCTAAAGTAGAATTTTTCCTTTTTCAAAGACTTCCCGCACAAAGTGATATCTTACGTCGATATGCTTGGTTCTTGAATGATAGACTTGATTTTTCGCTAAATGAATAGCGCTCTGACTGTCACAATATAAACTTATGTGACTTTGAACAACTCCTAAGTCTTTCAACAATCCATTAAGCCAAATAGCCTCCTTAACAGCTTCTGTAACTGCCATATATTCTGCCTCTGTAGTAGACACAGCTACTGTAGACTGTAAGGTAGACTTCCAACTCACTAGGGCTTTCGCAAGAGTAAACAAATACCCCGTAGTTGAACGACGTTTATCTAAATCACCAGCAAAGTCAGAATCAACATATCCAACTACAAACTGACCAAGTGCTTCATCCTGTTCAAAAATTAAACCAACATCTACGGTTTTTCGAAGATACCGTAGAATCCATTTCACAGCTTGCCAATGTCCTTTTCCAGGATCATGCATATACCTGCTCACAACTCCAACAACTTGTGAAATGTCAGGCCGCGTACACACCATCGCATACATCAAACTCCCAACTGCATTAGCATATGGGACTTTTGCCATATATTCTCTTTCTTCTTCAATTTTCGGAGATAATTGGGCACTAAGTTTCAAATGAGAAGCAAGTGGGGTACTTACATGTTTTGTGTTTTCATTTACACCAAAACATTGTAATACCTTTTTCAGATATTACTTCTGATTCAAACAAAGCTTGCCTCTCTGTCTATCTCTACTTATCTCCATGCCGAGAATCTTCTTGGCCTCACCTAGATCTTTCATCTCGAACTCTTGATTCAACTGAGCCTTCAGCTTATCTATCTCTTTTTGGCTCTTCGAAACGATTAACATATCATCAACATACAAGAGTAGATAAATGAAAGATCCGTCATGTAGCTTCTGCAAATACACACAATTGTCATATTTGCTTCTTGTGTACTTCTGCCTTTTCATAAAGCTATCAAATCGCTTGTACCACTGCCTCGGGGATTGCTTCAATCTATATAGTGATTTGTTCAGCTTACAAACCCAATTTCTACCACCAGCATCTGTCTATCCTTCGGGCTGAGTCATATAGATCTCCTCTTCTAACTCACCATGCAAGAAAGCCGTCTTAACATCAAGTTGAGCTAGCTCCAAATTCAACTGTGCTACCAAGGCCAACAAAATTCTAATGGAGGAATGCTTCACAACAGGGGAAAATACATCATTGTAGTCAATTCCCTCCTTCTGAGTGTAGCCTTTAGCTACCAATCTTGCCTTGTAGCGAATATCCTTCTTGCTAGGAGATCCATCTTTCTTTGCGAATACCCACTTGCATCCGATTGCCCTTTTACCTTTTGGTAATTGCGCCAACTCCCAAGTATTGTTCTTCCGGAGAGACTGCATTTCTTCATCCATGGCGCTTTTCCATTTATCACTTTCTAAGCTTTGCATTGCTTCTTGATAAGTGATAGGAATATCATCAACAACGGGAAGGGCGTAGGCCACCATATCAGTAAATCGAGCAGGTTTACGAATTTCTCTCTGTGGCCTTGCAACTGCAACTGGTTCTGGTGTACTTAGTGGTTCTTGGGTCAGAACCTCTTCAACCTCTAATTCCTCTATTGTGGCTGGAGAATTAGACTTATTAACTGGGCAAATCCCCATCTGCTCAAACTCCACCTGTTTTGGAGTACACTCCACCTGCTGTGGAGTATTGCTCGTCTGAATATCTTTATCTGCTACCTTTTTCAATGTGGCAGATTCATCAAAGGTAACATCTCTGCTACAGATCATTTTCTTTGTGCTTAAGCACCAAAGACGAAATCCCTTCACTCCAGAAGTGATTCCCATAAAGAGAGCTTTCTTTGCCCTCGGATCTAACTTTGACTCCTTCATATGGTAATATGCAGTGGTTCCAAACATATGTAAGGAATCATAATCTGTAGCCGATTTTCCAGACCATACCTCCATAGGAGTTTTTCTTTCTAATGCAGATGATGGCAAACGATTAACAAGATGGCCAGCGTATGTTACAGCCTCAGCCCAAAATTGCTTGCCCAACCCAGCATTGGACAACATACATCGAACTTTCTCCAGCAATGTTCGATTCATACGCTCTGCCAATCCATTCTGCTGTGGTGTATCCCTAACTGTTAAGTGTCGAACAATACCATACTCTTGGCACACATCGAGGAACGGATCACTTTTATATTCCCCTCCATTGTCCGTCTTAAGCCGCTTGATTTTCTTGCCAGTCTGGTTTTCGATCATAGTTTTCCATTTAAGAAAAACTCTAAGCACTTCATCCTTAGTTCTCATGGTATACACCCAAACTCTTCTGAAAAAGTCATCAACAAAAGTAACAAAGTAGTGTTTTCATCCCAATGAAGGTGTCTTGGAAGGCCCCCACACATCTGAGTAAACATATTCCAAAATACCTTTTGTATTATGGATAGCAGTACCGAATTTCACTCTCTTTTGCTTTCCCAGAATACAATGCTCACAAAATTTTAATTTGTAAGCCTTTGCACCTTTCAACAATCCTTGCTTTGCCAGAATTTGCAAGGATTTTTCGCTGGCATGTCCCAACTTCATATGCCACAACTGTATTGAGTCCAATTCTTTGTTGCCGGAAGCTGCAGCGACTGCTCCAATAACTGTACTACCTTGGTAGTAATACAAGTTATTTTTCCTGATGCCCTTCAATATCACAAGTGCGCCAGATGTCACTTTCAAAACCCCATCTCTCATAGTAACAACTGAACCATTGGATTCCAGGGCTCCCAATGAGATGAGATTTTTCTTCAAACTGGGCACGTACCGAACATCAGTCAGAACTCTGGTTGATCCATCTTTATTCTTTAATTGGATTGAACCTATCCCAATAGTTTTACAGGCATTGTCATTGCCCATATAAACAACTCCTCCATTTAGTTCTACTAAATCAGAGAACCACTCCTGGTTAGGGGACATATGATAGGTACAACCCGAATCCAATATCCACTCATCTGAATGGAACGACGATGATGATGCAACCAGTGATAGTTCAGAGTCACCGGTATCATGCTTTGCAACACAAGCATCTACAGCAGCTTTTCCCTTATTCTTCAGCTTTGGACAATTTTTCTTCCAGTGGCCTTTCTCATGACAAAAAACACATTCATCTTTCCCGAGTCTGGACTTTGACTTTGATTTCCCCTTTTGAGTTTTCTTCCGAGTGTATGAACGACCTCGGACTACTAAAGCTTCTGTATCTCTGATTGAGTTTTTTTGTTTGTCCTTCTTTCTCTGTTCATAACTGTATAAGGCCGCACAGACTTCGCTCAGAGATATATCACTCCTGCCATGAAGTAGAGTAGTTTCTAGGAACTCAAACTCCTCAGGAAGTGACCCCAACAGCATCAAAGCCAAATCTTCATCTTTGAATGTCTCATCCATATTCAGCAAATCAGTGACTAACTGATTAAATTTGGTGATGTGATCATTCATTGTGGTACTTGGGACGTATGTGAAGCGAAACAGTCTTTTCTTCAAGTGGAGCTTATTTTGACTGTTTTTCTTCAAAAATTTTCTTCAAGTGCCACCCACAACTTATTTGCAGACGTCTCCTTTGAAAAAGCATACCTCTGCTCTCGAGAAAGGCATGATCGAATTGTGCCACATGTCAACCGATTGATCGCCTTCCAATCTTTCTCCTGTACATCATCTGGTTTCTCTTCATCAATGGCAATGTCTAGACCCTGCTGAAAAAGGGCATCTAGAACCTCACTTTGCCACATACCAAAATGGCCCGTGCCATCAAAGATCTCCACGGCCGGTCTTGCATTTGCAATTGTTGGTCTTGTCCACATGGACGATGTTGAAGCTCCTACACCGACCATTTTCTCCATAATCTTTCAATATACCTAAAGAAATCTTTTCTGATGTGGAAGATCAGTTCAAACTGCAACCACAGAGCATACTACGATTAACCTTCGGCTCTTGATACCACTTGTTGTTCCAATAGGGTCGGAAGCGTGTAAATTATTGTACTAAAAAATCACACAAAGTTTAATTCCCAGGGAAGAGAGGTGGATCACAAGGATCTCTTAAATACCAAGTCTTTCTTTAGTCAGAATATTCCTTCTAACGTAATTTAATAGCACAATTAAATACTACTATTATACCCTCAAATATTGAAAGAAAAATAGGACAAAAAGAACACAAGAGTTTTAACGAGGTTCGGTAAATTATACCTATGTCCTCGGGCTACTAAAACCAGATGATAACTTTACTATCTCCAAAATATTACAAACAAATAGAATTCCTTAAGAATTCTCAAATGGGAGAAGAGAAAAAACTAAGAGAGAAAGATTGGTTGGGATGAATTGAAATGAGAAATGAGAAGGCCTATTTATAGTTGAGGTTCAAGGACCAAACAATAAATAGCCCATTATCTCAAGGACCAAAAAAAAATTATCCCATGCCACTTTTCCAAAGTTGGTGGTTGTCATTATTGATTATCTCCCATTAATGTTAATGGCAACCATTATTAATTGTCTTCCATTAATGTTAACAGTTTGTTGGTTCCCCATGATGCTCGTCGAATCTTGTAGCTGCCGATTAGCTTGGCTCAGCCCCCTGATAAGCTCATTTGGCATTTTGACAAGGGTGACATTTACACGGTGAAGCTTGGGTATCGGCTCACCTTCGATTCACTGGCCAATTCTTATAGTAACAGAGTCGAGGGACACTGGCTGAAGCTTTGAAATTCTGCTTTCCACCGAAGGCGGTGGAGTTTTTGTGGTGATGCCTACATAATTTTCTTCCATTTCATTGTCGGCTTACCAAATGGGGTTGCACTGTACCGCTCCAATGTCCGTGGTGAGGGGAGTATGAGGACATGGATCATATTTTTTTGCAGTGCCCGTTTGCAGTTCAGGTGTGGGCTTTAACTGGTATTGGTCATTCGCTATCTTTTTCTCCGTGGTTATCGTCCCTATTGCTTAATGTCGACGACACCCTCTAGGAAAGAACTGTTGACTTTATGAAGCTTATGGTATTATTGAAACCTATTTCTTTGGCGTGCGGGTGATGCCTCGGCATGTTGTGTTGTGGCGTTCGCTTCTCGTTTTATCCAGGACTGGGATGCTTCTAATGCTACTCACCGTCGGGTTTTGCTCGAGACTTTGCCGCTAGGCTCTACTGCAGCTGTTGCATGGGTTCGGCCTCCCCCGAGCTTCCTAAAGTGTAACGTTGATGCAATACTACTTATGGATCATCAGCGTACGGGTTGAGTAGTGGTTCGTGATGAGAACGGAGCTTTCATATAGGTGGTGTTCGACCAGCTCTTAACAGCGATTAGGCCCTATGTAGCTGAGGCAAGTACAAGAAGCTCTCTCATGGACCAAGTCGGCAAGTATGGATAACATTATCTTCGAATCTGATTGTTAGAGGTGGTCTTTGATTTGAACTCACGCAACCACTACACCTCTGAGTTCGGACTTTTGATTGAGGGCTGACCATAGCTGCAATTGCAATTTCAACATCTATCCTTTCATTGGATTCATTAGAATGCTATAAAGTTACTCGCTGACTCATTCAGATAGCCTTATTTCAAGCAAATATTCATGTTTATGATGATATTCCTTTTTGTTTGTTAAATTTTTTAATGTTGATCGCTACTGATAATACCCGTAATGAGGGACTTTAAGTTTGGGTGTATGGGGTGAGCCTAGTAATTCATACCCGTAATGAGAGGCTTTAAGTTCGAGTGTATGGAGTGAGCCTATTGATTCGAGTTTAGTCTTACTTTTTTATTTTTATAATTTGACTTTATTTTTTTTCTTTCTACTTTTCCTTAATGATAGTTACTTTTCTCTAAAAAAAAATACATCAAACAAAATTTCGATTCATTAGCTATTTTTTTATTTCCATTTAATTAAAATGAACCAAAATCCTTAAAAAAGAGTGTAAAATTTTTAATTTTTTTATTAAGATAAAATAAGATTAATTAAGAATTAGAGGGGAATCAAAGTGTCAACTTCAAGGTCTCTTAGCTCATTCCTCATTTTACGAATTAAACTAAACACTCTTGAAATTCCTTAAACCCAGAGCCACATCGATTTAAAGAAAAGTCTAACGATACTAAATCCTTAGTCTTGAAAATTTTTTATAGTGTGACTTATCTTACAATTTAACTATAACATTGTTCTTTCAACTTATTTGATAAAAAGGGTTAAATCATTATTTAGGGCCTGAATTTGGTAATTAGTTTCATATTGAGACTTGAACATTTTTTTTACCCAATTTAGACCTTAAACTTAGTAATTATTTCCACTTTAGGGTTTGAACTAGACCATTGTTACCATATTGGGGCTTGAACTTTTTTGTCCAAGTTAGTCAATGAACTTGGCAATTTTTCTCATATTAAGACCTGGACTTGGCAATTATTTCCACATTGGGACATGAATTTTAGGGCTTTCAAGAAAATACTAGGGACTAACTTAGAAAAAAAAGTTCAAACTCTAATATAAGAACAATTGCCTAATTCCGGGCTTAACTTGGATAAAACAAAGTTCAAGCCCCAACTTGAGAACAACTATCAAGTTTTGGGCTTAACTCCAAAAATAAGTTTAGACCCCAATGTAATAATAGTTACCAAATTTTGACCCCAAATGTGATTTAACCATTAAAAAAAATCCAAAACAAAGAACTGCCTTGAAGAGTATATTGCAAAACGATGCGTTTCCGTAGCTGGAGTCTCCCAATGTTCAATATTAGTACTTTATCCCCATGGGAGAAACAGATAAATCATCGTTTATTTTGCAGATTGACAACAAAGAGAACGACAAGGTACGATGAAACCCTTTCTAACTGTCTAATCTCCATCTTCTGCTATTCAACTTCTGTTTCTTTTTTCAAGTACCCAACTTTTATTTTTGCTTAACGAAGCCCTAAGAGTTTTTTTGTTTTTGCTTTTTTTTTCAGGCATTGAATTGAAGGGATTCAATCTGTCAATTTTAGTTTTTGGTGAAAATTAAAATATGGGGTCATCATCAGTAATAACCCCAGAAGATGTGTTGGAGTCATTGATGAATGATGGAACCATTGATGCTCTCAGGTTGAAGATTATAAATCAGCTAAAAGCCAATGTTAGTCTCTCAATAATCTCTTTTATATTCAACCTGGTTTTATCTCTGTGTTTTTTATGTAAAAATAGTTCCTTGAACGATTTTCTGGGACAGTGCCCCTTGATTTTGTGTATTATCATGAAATTTTGCAATTTTACTGATGTTATTTATTTGAGCTCGTTTGATAATAGCTTGAATATGAATCTTTATTCCTTGTTTGAATGCAATTAAGTCCTTTTGGTCTTTCTTTCTTTATGATGTTATAAAAGAGAAAATTTTGTTCTTTTTTGTGGGTACTGGTTATAATGTTATATGCTTATCGTATAATCTCTATAAATGTTTGACTCCATCAAGCTTCAATGATTTGTTTATTATATTTATTGTTCTGACTTGGTTAAAGATGATGATTAACTTAAGTTCTTGGGTCTCCATTGAAGTTGCTGATATTGATTGTGTGCTTTGCTGACATTACATAATTAATTAATATTGTCTACAAAACCTACATTCATTGAATTTGAAGATTAATGACTTATAACACTTCCTCCAATGTATATGATATCTGCAATTTCTCTTTGCTATAGGAGGAGCTGAAGAACACAACGATCAAAATGGCAGAGCAGAGTAAGGTCCTAAACACGTCTGGTGCGGAGAAACAGACCAAAAGGGAATTGTTTGATGCACTTAGGCAGGAACTTGAGTGAGTCTTGTGGATCCTTCATTGTTGTTAACAGCTAACGCTTGATGTTTCTTAGACTGTTTCATGTATTTCTTTCATTTTTTATCCTCCCAGCCTGAGGAGAATTTTTTGATGCACTTAGGCGGGAACTTGAGTGGGTCTTGTTGATCCTTCATTGATTTCAATAGCTGAAGCTCAAAAATGCTTAGATGGTTTCGTGTCCTTCTTTCATGTTCTTACCTTCCCAGCCTAAAGAAAATTGTTTGATGCACTTAAGCAGGAACTTGAGTGACTGTTGCTGATCTTTGTTGTTTTTAACAGCTAAAGTTCAATAATGCTTTAGATATTTCATGTGCTTCTTTCATGTTTTTACGTCCCGGCCTGTAGTTTATCATAATATATGAAACTTTCTACAGTCATCACTCTCAATATGCTATTTGCTCCTGATTTGAAAGCTAACGGGGAATTAAGTGTAAGGTGGAACTAATTTTTGTTCTTATCATTGCGCAGAACCCCAGTGCTTGAGATGGCCTCAAAATCAGTTTGGGAGTTGATTCTTGACAGCAATGGGCTAGGGAGGGAAATAAGTGAAACGGTTGAAAGAGTCTTTTGTAAATTAAGTGGCAGGGAACCTCCACTGTTTCCTCATTCAAACGATGTTGTTCTTCTGCCTGGAAAAGCAGTCGGAGATGAGAAAAGAAAAGGGAAGGAAAAAGACTGTGAAAACGAAAAGGAGAACTCGAAATCCAAATCAAAGAAACGAAGTTTCAACGACATGAATGCCGAGGGAAGTGCCACTGACATCACTGGAAAGTCTAGCGATACTCCAGCCGCACCCCATGATGCTAATTAATCTCCCATGCCTAGCATGAAGATATGTTCATTTGTCAACAGAAACCATTGTTGCAAAACCTAATGTGGTGGTCTTTTGACTGGGAAGAAAAAGACAAGAAAAAACTTTCCCTTCAAATTTCCAGTGATAGAACAACACAACAGTGCTAGGTTTAGTTCATTTCCTTGTATATCCCCAGGCCTGTTTCATTTGGCTTTGCTTATTTACAAAGTAGATCAAAAAGTTGCTCGTTTTTTTTATTATCATCCAGTTTCTGGCCCTTGCACCATAGAAATAATTTGTTGAACACCATAAATGAATGTGGCATAGATTGGTGTGGTGTTATCTACTTATTCCTAGGCACTCATTTATTTCTTGCCTTGCTGTACTTTGATAGATTGTCCTTAAAAGAGACCATGTGCACTTAGAAGCAGTGGAGCTCGTAGCTGTGAAATTTCAAGGCAGATATGGAGGAAGGTGTTGGCAGCTTGTGATAGTGAAAGAAGTATGGGATCTTGGCAGGAAGAACTAAATTGGGCAGTATATACCAGGTTTGGCAGTTGAGAAACTGGAGCAAAGGACTTGGCATGAATCTTTTAACACAGTTGTGAAGATTTTTAGATTCAAAATAGGAGTGTTAGATTGGTCGAATCTTATATTTTTGGTGGTAATGTAAGAATTTGGAATGTGATTATCATGTTTGGATTTCAAATATTCTCGTGAAATGGTTTTCTATATTTCTCATTGTTAAAATTCCGAAACTTAAAATTATTTTTTTTTAAAATAAAAAGTGTTTGATAAACTAAAAAAAAATAAAGGTTTAAAAATTAAGTATTAAAAATTTAAGTCATGAAATTTATGTGATATATTTTTCAAAATTAATTACGGAATATAATTGAATTGTTTGATATATACAGGTTTTAAATAATAATAAAAATTATATTGTCCATTGTATTCTAAACAGAAGTCAAATTTTAAACTTAAAATTTTTATAGAATAATATAATATTAAAATAAATAAAATAAAATTGAAATATTTTTCATTAACTAATAAATAGTCCTAATCTACTTATCATTTTTCACACTTATTTATAGAAAAATTTTATTGGATTTTACTAAAAAATTTTATTATCATGTATAAAAATTTAAATCATTAAAAATATTAATATTTTTAATTAAAAAAACATAAATATTATTTTCAAAATTTCTATAGAAGTCAACAGATATTATTTTAAAAAAGGATTCGATAGTGATTGACCTTAATCAATTAATCTTGAGTAAAATTTTTTAAATTTTTATTTAATTTTTAAAAAACCCTTGAGAAAATCTAAAAATATTTACCGTTTCATTTTTTTTCCTAAAAAATTGATTATGAAGATATAATACAAAAGAAAATATATTATATTTTCTTCATTTAAAATTTAATAACATAGATAGATTTATTTTTGAATTTTTTAAATTAAATAATCGCTTAAGATAGAGTATATTTTATAATCTTATATTTTGTATAGATAATATATATATAAGTAGGCCAGAAAAGAAAAAGACGGGCAAAGCAGAGTAAGATACTGACCTGAACTCCTCTGGCGCAGAGATGGTTATGGGCGGGAAACATGAGTGCGTGGTGTTGATCCCTCATTGTTTTCAACACCTAATGTTTCTCATAATTCATAAATTTTCTCTAATTCATCATCCTCACAATCTGCTATGTCTCATCAATATATTCTGCCTCCTCTTTTTCTTGAATACGTGCGAATTTCCGTAATAAAAATTTTTAAAATATATTTTAGGTCAGTTTAGCATTTCTTTTAACAAGCATTTTTGAGACAAAAAAATATTTTTGAAGAAACATTAAAATTTTTTGCTCATGTCGAAAGCACTTTGAGCCATTTTTGAAGGTTTGAAAAACATTTTCTCTTTCGAAAAACATTTTATTTAATAATGTTTTTTCTTAAAAATATTTCTTCAAAACAATACTAAATTGAACCTCGTATAGTTTGAGCTGATGCATTGAGAATGCTACTCAAATGTTTTGCTCCCTTTTCATGTGACTTTCTTGAATTCTCATTTTTAGATATTTTTGTTGAACGCCATAAATGAATGTGGAGGCAGGGTCTGCTGGCAAGCAATTTGTAAGCTCAAAGTTGAAGGGGTTTGGGTTGATAGTATGCCTTCTTAGGAGTAAAAGTGTAACCAATGTCTAATTTTAGAAACATTTTAACTTAGAAGCTCAAGTCCAATTTAACTATCTCAAAAAGCCCATATTAATATTTAAACATTATAAAACAATAAAACATTTCATTTTACAATTGGGTTTGGAAGCATAGGAGAAGTTCTTTTGTTAATATTACTACCGCTATTCGATATTGGGTCATTCATAGTATCATTATACCTTTTCGTCAGTACATGTTTAGCTTATGATGTTTGAAAGCCCTCGTCCAAACGAGTATTTTATAGAGAGCCGACAAGGAATTTCATTAATAATTGGCCGTTTTGATTCTTGGGAATAACTCGATGAATTTAATAGAACTTTTTAGGACGACCCAATGACCATAGATTGAACCTGTCCAATTTTTACATTGCAATGGTTGGCTGTTCACGGACTAATTGCACCTACCGTTTCTTTTTTAGGGTCAATAATCTAACGATAAACCTAATTCGAAAACCACTTGATCTATAGATAGCTACTTAGAAATACATAGATAGTGTTAACATAAGAAGCTCATTATGGATTAAAGAAGTGCAAAGTGCAAGAACATTATGAAATATGTTTTTGAAAGGCTAATTGTAATACATCTTGTTTTACTTCAAAGATACAATTAGAACTTTACATCTTATTTGGTCTTAGGAGTGTACTTAGACCTATCCAAGATAAAGACTCTTTACTTAAGGCAAGCCACTTGATCCATAGACAACACTGCTTAGAAGCTCGTTATAGTTTAAAGAAGTGCGGAGCATTATACAATATCTTTTTAAGGCGCTAATTGTAATACATCTTGTTTTACTTCAAAGATACAATTACAATTTTATATCTTATTTCATCTTAATAGTATATAAATATATATACATATAGTATTTACTAAACAAATATAAAGTTACCTCTAAGTTTACCTCCATCATTGATAAAACTTTAAAATTCTAAATTTGAAGAAGTGAAACACCTGATCAGTAGATCACAACTTGAGTTCAAAATTAATATTATTTTAGTATTTATCTTTCTATTTGAAATCTAATTATAAAAGGTTTAAGAATTTCTTATAAATGTAACACTTTACTCTAAAATTAGTATTTGTCTATTTATTTCAAATTATAAAAAGTTGAAGACTTTATCCTCTAATCAATAATTTATAAGTATTAAACCTAATCCTAAAATTTATTTGTCTCTTTTAGTATTTATCTTCAACCACTAAAGACTTCTATCCTTATCAATAAGTTTAAAAATATTTATTTTTAAAAATTTTATCACTAAAATTTAATTTAAATTGATTTATCAATAAAATAACAAATACATCTCAATTTAATTGATTTATCATAACAACATAAAAGATAAATAAATATTTATCTTGCTTTAATTATTTTCTCATATTAACCACATTAACCACATCAATTAAATTATATTTTCATCCCTCAATCAAATAATAAAATTTTATTATAATCCTCTCAAAAATATAAAAATATATAATTTAATTTTGCATCAAAATTACTAGCATTTTGGAACTAATTAATATAAAGAAGCAAAATGAATACCAAAATCTCTTCCTCTATTCATATGATCTAAAAACAAAAGCAAAGAACTTCCATAAGTTGCATCAGGTAATCATAAATCCTAAAAAAAAAAAACCCTTCTTCCTAGAAAACTAATTTTATATATTGTTCTCAAATTTCGAACTAAAAGAAAAACCTATTAAAATCATAACCAATAATTGCCCTCCTGATTACCGTCGGAATTATTCCCCGACGAACTAAACGAACCGCTGTCAGTCGCCATGTTCATAAGTTGAACATACAGCTGCGGATCAAAAATATCGGTAGGCAAATTATTATTATTCCTCAACGCACCATTGTCACCCATATTTGGATTTTCTAAAAAATTGCCTCCTGGGGTCATCATGCTACTTGGAACCATAGTTTGTGAATTGTTGTTGGAGAGCATGTTTTGCTGGTATTCATCATTGACTGTTTGGAGCATTGGTGGCTGCTCCTGCTGCTGCTGCTCCTGCTGCTGCTGCTCCTGCTCCTGCATAAAGGCAAATCGACGAAATTGATTCTGTGGAAATGGTATGTAATTGCTTCGAAAAGGCACCCTCGGGACAGATGAAGCAGTAGCATTGAATGGCATTCTAGTTCCCCCAATTTGATTTGCAATGAAATGATTATTTCCAAAATTGTTGGTCCTTGCTATTTGATCCAAAAATGACATTTGACTGCTTCCGTATTCTGAAAAATTCATAAACTATATTATAATACAACACAATTTGAGTATGTAGACGGACCGAAGCCATTATTTGATAATAATGGTAATACCCGGTATGGATGAATCAAGTGATGGAGGGCGATACATTTCATCAGGTGTTCTTGCAAATGAAAGAAGAGGTTGCAGTTGTTGTTGGTCGATTCGAGGAGGACTGATTTGAAGTTGTCCACCGAAATTCAAAACAAAATCTGCAACAGAGGGTGGTGGAAAGTATGGAGGATTGCTTTCTGGAAAATCCTGTCGATTCAACTGATGCAACCGTTTGTCGCTTCTTAAGAGCTTCTCAAGGGGCCTGTCAAGGGATCCTGGTGGAAATTTAAGAATGTGCCTCCTGAAAGATATAAATTGAGGTTGAATACATTGATAGCAAATAATTGTAGAAAGGTCAGATTCCAGTTTTAAACCCTGTAATATGCTCAACTTATGATTTAGTCTTAATCTTCTTATTATCATCATATCTAGCCATAGCGTCTCACCATTCTGCTTATTATTATTATTATGTCTACAACTACCCGTAATTAAAAATTCAATTAGCCGGTTGATATAAAAAGAAACTTGAAATCCAATTACTAATTAAAGATTATGTCAAATCAAAATAGAAATTTAAGCAAAGTTACGTATATTTCGATGAATATCAAATAATGCGGAATGTATAAATATAAACCCAAACCTATTAGTAGTAGCTTGCCCTCCAGTGAAGTCAGAAACCATTCTCCATTGAGTGTGCTTCCTTGGTTGTGGATCAACCTCATGATAGAACAAAGGAGGTTGATTTAACTGCACCACGACATGACACAAAAAATCAATCCGATTCGATATAATTCAATTCAAAACTATACATATATATATATGTAATAGAAAATAGAAAATGTTATTTACCTCAATTTGAAGAGTCCCAGGTTCACCTTCTCGCACAGTAGCCTTGAAAGCCGAAATATCAGACCATTGTACTTCAATCTTGCTTTTCAGCCCACTTTCTAAGACCTCCCACACCAATTTCTTCTTAGCAAAATAACATTTGGCTATCAAATCACTTTCATTCTTCGATTGCCTCTACAAATAATTGATTTTCATTCAATATGTATATATATATATAACATACATAATCGATACATACAATATACATAAATGATTATTCACCTCCCATGAGCCGATTGTAATCGAGGACATCAAGAAATTTTCAGCTTTAAGCTTACTCATATTTGCATGTCGTAAAATATAGTCGTTTGGCATTGGTGTAGCAGCCATGGCAGTATAAGCATTACCGGTCATGTTGTCGGTCATGTTGTGAAGGTTGTTAAGGCGATTTAATTGATTTATTCTCACTTGCTCTAGTCTTGCTAAGAATGATGGTGTTTGAGTAAGCTTTAAACCGAGAGGTGGTAATCGCCACAAAGCTTCGTTCACGTTAAACTGCAATTTTTCAAACAAAAAAAAAATTAGAACAGCCTATAAAGAACAGCATGCATGAATATAAAGGTGGTGTTTGATCTATTCTTGCTATGAAAGATGGTGTTGAATATAAAGAAGAGCATGCATGAATCAAAAGAAAAGAAAAGAATCCATAAAGAATATCAAAGAAAGAACCTCTATACGTCGTCTCCAAATCGCTTCAAGATATTCAGCAGCACTACTCCTAAAATCTGCAGAATCGTTCATACCATAATGCTCCATAATCAAAAAAACAAAAAAAACAAAACCCAGATTTCTTTATCAATAAAAAAGGAAAATCCTATTTGAAAAACATGGAATGTGAGATTAAAAGCAAATAAAAAAGAAAATTAAAAGAACCTGAAACTGAAAACTGACGCAGAGAAAAGAGAGAGGGAAAATAGGTGTTTGAAGAGAGACGATTAGTTTGAGAAACTAAAGTGAGTTATATGTGTATATATACACACACGAGGATTCCTGCTCCTACGTGAAAACTAGTATATTAGTTTATTGTTTATTACATTTTATTTATTTATTTTAAAAAGGTATTTTGGTATAATAGAAACTTTGTTATTTATTTAACTTAAAAGTCAAACTGTTCAATAGGTATTTGGATGTACATCGACTTCTTTGTAGTTTGTTAATTAGTTAAAGTCTTAAACAGTCTTAATTTCTTTTTTATTTTTAAAAATAATACCTGTAATATTTTATTTTTTTAAGGAAAAAAAAGGACATCAATTAAACAAAATCTTAATACGAATCTTTTAAATGATTAATAAAAAAATTTATCTTTTTTATTGGATGAATTAGGGGTGAAATTGGATCGAATCGGGTGAAAAAGTTTCAAAGTTGACGAGTCCTATTCTATCATTTTAACTCAATTCGAAAATTTTCCGGATCGAGCGAAATTGAAAAAATTAAACATGTCGAATTAAAATTTTGTTACACTACAACTAATTTCATGTTAAAGTACATAAATTTAAGAAGAATAATAGAAAAAATAAGATACTTTAGTATGATGAACTCAATACATTAAATTAACTTATTTAGGTCTAAAATTTATTATTTTAGAAAAAATTTAAAATTTAAAATTTTAACTTTCTCTATATATATTTCAAATTTTTATAAATATTTTGAATTTTTTAAAATTTTTTTTGTGAGAGATCAATTTGTTCATTTCTGAAATTGATATGAACCAAAAGAGTATTTACACCAATCTGTTATTCGAATCATAAAATTCAACTCGACTCGAATTACTTATTCGAGTTTACTGGGATAATTCGATTTCATTAACTCGAAATTTAAATCTTTTTTTTAGATTTTTTCGAATTAAATCGAGTTTTATTCACCAGATAAAGAGAAAGAAGGATTAATGTGAAATTCTATTAGCAATAAATCCAAATTCTAGAAAGTAGAGAATAAATTGTAATTTTTCATTTTCAATAACAAAAGAAATTCAGCCTAGTGTCGTATGAAAATTATACAGTCAACTTGGATTTTTCTTAATAATTATTTTGATGAAATTAAAGAAAAAGTAGTAAAAAGGAAGGAGATGCAATCTGACAGTAGATCTGTACCATCGTTATAAGATGAAGAAAAGAAAGAGACATTAATTATATAGCCATACAAAGTTAAACATGAGATTTGCTACTTTTTATTTGGATTCTAAGTTTAATTATGTTACTTTACAAAATTTAAACACTGTTTTTTTTTGTTTTTTATTAACATTGAATTGCTATTTTTTTTAAAAAATTTCACATATAATTAAATTAAGTTATTTTAATGGTTGGTAACATTGAAGTTCTAATTTTTTAGTAATTGGTTGCGGATGGAATTGTTAAATTTAGGATGGGTTTGGATGGGCGATTGGGTGCGGTGCGGTGCGTTTAGCTTACTTTTTGTCTCACGCTACAGTATCACTACAGTATCTAGTCTCACCGCCACCGCTATTTTTACACTAAACGCAAGTAAACGCACCGCCCATCCAAACTCACCCTTATGCGGGTTAACCGTAAATAAAAATATCATTAGTCAATTATTAAAAAGGGGTAGGAACGAATTTCAATACTTTTTGTAGGGCATCGTATATTCTCGAATCATCGAGTCAATATTTGTACCTTTCGCCAAGCTACAAAGCAAAGTCTTGAGGATTTCTTCCTTTTTTTTCACATTTCAATCAGCAAAGGCATTTTTCCGTACCCATTACCTTTTTTACAGTAACTACCACTCTTGGAAGCAAGTCTTAGATTGTCTAGAGGTAGACCACTTTATAACGTACCTCTCAACTAGGGGATTATTGTTATACCATTATCTCGATTAGAGCATGTGGCAACACCAGAACCAATTGAATCTAGATGTAGGGACTCAGTCAGGGGGTTGAAAAGGGCCCCACTTGCCCCTAAAATGAAAAAAATTTCATTTAGACATTTTTATAATTTATAAAATTTTAAATTAGTAATAATAAAATTACATCGTGACACCCAAGAATTATAAAAAATTAATTTAATTCTTTAAAAATTATAAATATATAGACAATTAAAATCGTGAAATTACATTTTTACTATCATAAAAAATACACATTTTAATTCCAACCTAATAAAATTTGTTGACTCCACCCTTATTTAGATTGTCATTCAATGACGACTACCGGTGTGCATCATATTCCCACCCACCTCACATGAGGGACCGTCCATCCTTAACTACTCAGTCAAATATATTATTAAACCATCCACTATTAACCGGTGCACTCCCCTTAAAATAATAATTTAAAACACTGCACACTTGAAATAATTAAAAGGGAAGCTATATCATTACATCCACAGCAGTCACTTGCACACGTCACACATAAATTTCTACACGTGATTTTCTTCACCATTTCTTTATTAAGTTAATTAAAATTAAAACTAATTATTAGATAATTACGTCAATTCTAATCATCAATATCCACTGTTTATCTATGCCTTATATTATTAAAGAAACATAAAGATAGAAATAATGAAGTATAGGAATTTGTAAGAGAGCCTAATCGAGATTATGAAGTATAGGAATGGAAGGGTGAAGGTGGATCAAACACGCGAACTTTGCAAATTTGATTGACGGTTTGATTCCTCGTATAATAAATTATTTTATGGATTTTTTCAATATATCATTCATGATCTTTTTGTAATTATTTAATAACGACATTTCAACATATTTTTACATGTCATTGACACATAATTTTAACAATTCTCTAACCCTGAATCTTGATTTAGGGTTCGAGATTCATGGTTTGATATTTAAAGTTTAAAATTCAAGATTTTAAATTTAACGTGAAAAAATTATCAATAATGTGATGAGAAGAATTTATAAAATAATTTTTCTCCAGTAGACTTGACCAAGTGATACCACATATATATATATATATATAAATAATATTGTTACAACAATAATCAACAAAGAAGTATTTGCATTAGGGATAAGATAGCTAAGTCATTAGCACCTAATGATAGAGAAATTGAGGTCATTACTTTAATGCTACTAGTAAAGTTGTATGCCAGCATCCATCAAGCATATGTATCTCTACCTAGTGACATCTGCAGCTGTAAGTAATATAGAAAAAAGAGAAATGTGGAAGGAAGGTCATATCAAACTGACATAACTACTTTTTTTGGGATAAAAACAATGATGCCGAAATTAAGGAGTATTGGGTAGGTCTTCATCGATTGATGGAGATTGACTCTTTGTTAGATGTTAGAAATGGAAAATCTCATCTGTCTAATCAAGAATATAGTGATAGGTGGACGAGGTCATGATTTCAAGCAAATTTCTGAAACCTCAAATCTTCTCTCAGCTTCTAATTTCAATTTATATAAATTTATTTTTAATTGTTTATATGATAATTATATGAATATAAGGATTAGCCATAATTATAATTATATATGTCCGTGGGTCGGGTTGAGTCGAGCCTTAACAGAATTTTAGGTCTGGGTTCGGCTCGAAAAATAGGCCTAAACTTTTGTCTAAGTCTGACTTGGATTATAGATGTTAAATCTGGGCTCGGTCCGTATTAATTTTTTATTTTATTTTTATATAAAAATGTTTGAAAAATATAACACATCAAAAACACTAATAGTGAAATTATAGCAAAAACAGTAGCAAAACAGTTAGAAAATAATAGCAAAACAATGATTTTTTTTTTACAAATTCAAGCCGAGCTAGGTCTGGATCAAAAAACATTATTCGAGATCTATATTTTTGTCCAATCTCATTTTTTAGACGGACAACCTGGTCAGCCCATGAACAAGTGTAATTACAATAACAAGAAAAAGAGTGACAAGGAGCAAATTTATTAAGTTTACAGTTTGTACAAAGCACTTGAATCTTTTGGATGGAATTGTAATTTTTCTTTTTCGATTTTTAAATAAAATCTTGAATTTAAATTTTATAAACAATTCATTTAAAAATTTAATTTGAATCAACTTTAAATTTAATAAAAAAAATCCATGAAGCGTGTGCAAGGTGCAATATTTGTTGGATTGAATCTAGGTGTATGCTGAGTGCTTAGATATGTAGAATCATTGTCTTACTTTATGTCATTATTAATGATATAGTGATGCATGTATTCTCTCAGAATGGAACGTGCCCCCAATAAAATCCATGCCAAGCTTCAAAAGCTAAAAGACACTACTTTTTTGTGAAAATTCACATACTCTAAATTCAAGTGCATGGGGATTTGAGTCGGCTGATTGAACTTAGAAGTGGATAATGTTAGTTAGGTAGCCTGATAAGCTGAAAAAGGAGTCTACACATTGCTGTGCTCACTTCACACATTGCTATGATTTTAATGGGTAGAATAATGAAAGAATAAAATTAAAATTAAAATTAAAAAAGGGGGTGTCTTTTTGTTAGTTGGTGACTATAAAAATTCACGTGTCTAAGAGGAATAAGAAGCATGAGTTTGATAGTGAAGTAGTGGTCATCCCCAAGAGTCAATGATGGCTTGAAAGCTCTTACTACAGTTCCATATCTTTGGTGGAAGTATGACCAAAATATGGTCCCCCAAATCTCTCTTTTTTTCTCACCTCAAGATGATGATGGCAATGATGACGATGACGCCACTTGATGATCATTATTTACTTAAAAGAAATAAATCATAAAAATTAAGATTCAAGTACTAATATATTTCTTTATATATATTTTTAGATTATAATCTCCTTTGCAAAAGATGGTAGTTTTTTTAGGAGAAAATCTTTAGTTTAGGGCTAAGATATGTCATTAGCTTCATAGTAGACCGAAAGTGATATTTACAGATCACTCATTAAATGGGATTTTTAGTGAAACTCAATCTTTAATATTTATCAAAATACTAATGAATACTTAACAAATAACCTGTCTTATAATTTTCTATTTGAAAAAGAGCATAAAAATGTTGAAGTTGTTGGTGCGATTTTACCTTAAGTCTAGCAATGGGACATATCAATTTTTGGGTTTCTTTGAAGGTGCATGCATTGAATCTTTAGAGATCATTTACTTAATTGAAGTTTAATCTACACAAGCAGTTTAGTTTATTAGTTTATTTGTGGGACAACTTTAAAACATAATCTTACTGTTGAGTTTTAACACAAATATTTAATTATTTCGTGAAGGAATGATTACAAGAGTGAAATTGAAGGTGACTCGTCCAAGAGTCAAAGTTCAGAAGAAAAGAAAAAACTGAAGCCTAACTGAAATGCCACCAACCCACTCTCTACTTTATATCTACACATTAGATGCCAAAATGATATTTATTAGCTTCACATGACATGCCATGTATATATATACATGTATATATAGCACCGGTCATGATTGTTTTGGATTCTTACACGTGCTCTTGGTCATTTTCCCTACTTCTTATGAAGATACAATCTTAGATTTTCCATCATAAGCATAATCTAAAAATGAAGAAATAATTAAAAACATAATCAAATGACGTTTGCTATCATAAGCATATCTGGAAAATGAAATACGAGCTGAACTTTAGAGTTTTGGACAGGATAATAAAGACAATAACTGAGTTGCATCTGCTGGAAATTGGAATGCATGGCATTTCACTTCTGTTCCATATTTGTTGGTTTGTTGTTGTCAAACAATATCAGAAATTTATACTCTAACCTTGTTACTTCTTGATTGAAAATTTTGATGTAATTCACAATATAAAACTGGGTTTTGGATTCCAAGATCAGTTACAAAGAATATTCAGCCAAAAACCAATCTAAACCATTGGCTGGTAATAAGAACCTAATTTACCATAGTGTTAACATCATATTCTAAGGCCAAACTGAAAATCTGACTGTAGTCATCTACAAAGTGAACATTGAGACCTTCTGTTACATTTGGGGCAAGCTCGTCGTAATCACGTCTGTTAGCAGCTGGGAATATTATGGTCCTCACTTCACTCCTCTTTGCTGCTATTGTTTTCTCCTTCACCTATAGATTTAAAAATGTTGCTTTAGTAAGCTCACAGAAAGAAGAATTTAGCATAGTAATTAACTAATTATGATGTTATCACATATTACTTGAAAAGGGAAAAAAGAAGGGGGGGGGGGTCAGTTTAGCTTACCCCTCCAATAGGAAGAATTTTCCCTGTCAGAGTCACTTCCCCAGTCATTGCTAGATCCTTCCTAACAGGCTTCTTCATGGCAAGGGATAGCATGGAAGTGATCATGGTGCAACCAGCACTGGGTCCATCCTTAGGGGTGGCCCCAGCAGGGACATGGAGATGAAGCTTGGAATTGGCAAAGTATGGGTTAGCTGGTTCTTTCTCCAGCAAAATGGCTCTAGCAAGTGTGTGAGCAATTTGTGCACTTTCTTTCATGACATCTCCAAGTTGACCAGTGAGATGAAGGGCTCCTTTCCCCTCTCCTTGTTCAACCTGAGTTGTTTCGATGTACAAGGTGGAACCACCCATGGCAGTCCATGCTAGACCCATCACAACACCAACTGGAGTCTGATCGTAGATGCGCTCTGCATGGAAAACTGGTTTCCCAACAAAATCGGCTAGGTTTGAGGTGTCCACCACCACCTTCTCAACTGCCTTAGTTGCTTCAGTTTCCTGAAGTTCCTTGCTGTCTGCTGCATTCTGCAGGGAAAGAATTTTGAATAAGCAACTTGATTATATCGTCTCGAAACTAAAACAAAAAAAAGGCATAACAACCCACACAACCTGTTGAATAGTTGTTTCTTGCTACAAATGTTAAAAGGCTGACGTTCTTGGATAATAGTTTAGTAGACAAATTTGCAAAGATCAAAGATCGGCATTTTGTATGTTTAACTTCATAAGCTTCATTCTGAAAAACAAGTTTTCCCCAATTCTCAAACCCAAACCATTTTAGAAATGAATAACTATTAAAATACCTTTGGATCCTTAGGCTGGTCGTTTGTCTGAACTGTGTCAACCTGAACCGAGGTTTCAACTTCAACATCAGCCTTGTTTGCAGCAGCATGATGATCAGATTCATCAACAACCTCTGCTTTGGCATCAGCAGGTTGGACCATGACAGACTCATTTGATGATCCTTCTCTCACAAGTCGAAGAGCAATCTGCAATCCACCAACATAGTCTTAATCTATCCAGATTCCACACAATTTTGAGAGATTATATGACTGGAGAGAGTGTCTGTGCATGTGAATCCATGTGACTGTTTACTGTAATGCTTCATGATTGAAACCTAGTAACCGTTGCAAACTTTAAGTTTTTCCTTCATTATCTTAAGATGGGCGGTTGTGCAAACCTTACGATAGATCTTTTCTATGTGCTTTTGAAGGTTTCGAACTCCTGCTTCTCGACAGTAGTTTTCTATTAGGCCAAGAAGAGCTGCATCAGTTACCTCAACCTGGAAAAAACAGCTTGATGAGAAGTCAAATACTCCCCTTACATTTTTAAAATTTCTCCATCAAAAAAAAAAAAAGTACCACCATAATAAAATTGAAAATAAGACTTCACTCAGTCAACAGATTTTGCAATTAATGAATCACTGTACTTTGTTACTGACAAGGTCTGGAAAGATATGGAATAGGGGAAAACCACCTTATAACAAGTGTAGAGGTAATTGGCTTTGCCATTTTAGCTGATATCAGCATTACTAGAACATACAGGGAATTCAAAACTACCAATCATACTTTTAGTACATGGATGAGAGAAGAGAGACTTTAACATACAGCTCAAGTTGGATTCCAAGTTTGTTCCACCTTAGGGACTGGAACCACAACTTCCAAATAGTTATTCTCTATTTTGAATCCTTATGCTTGCATGTTACAGGACTGTAACGTGCAGACATGGATGTTGGGGGAAAGAGAGAAAAAAAGGATAAGACCAGTGAAAGAAAAACCTGTTCAGGTTTGACGCCACATGCTTCTCGTGCAGTTTTCTCCAGATAATCTCTAGCAATGTGCATTTTCTCATCAGTAATGTAACCAGCAATAGCAATGACCTCCATTCTGTCCAAGAGAGGATTTGGTATGTTGTCCACAACATTTGCTGTGCAAACAAATAGAACCTGCAACCAAATGCTTAAGATATGTAAGGCATCAAGTTTACCTGTTAAATATTATACAAATGCTAGAAAACGATTGAAGGCAAGTCAGCTAACATGGATACTCTAAATCATAAACCAATATACCTTCGATAAGTCAATAGGTACATCGAGATAGTGGTCCAAAAAGTTGGCATTTTGCTCAGGATCAAGGAGCTCTAGCAAAGCACTAGCTGGATCACCAGCATGTCCCCTCCCCAGCTGCCATTATGTGAGAATCAACTGGTCAACCATTATCAAATTCAACAAGACTAAATGGTAGAGAGCCCATATTCAAGGAAGTGAAGAGCAAATCATCTTAGTAACCTGAAGCTCACTATCCATGCAAAGTTTTTAAACATTAAATTTAAAATACCTTGTCTATCTCATCAATTAGAACAAGAGGATTTTCTGTCCCCACATTTTTCAGGCACTGCACCATCTTTCCTGGCATAGCACCAATATAGGTCCGTCGATGGCCCTGGATGTAAATTAGGATATAACACAAGGGATCAAGGCAATTATGATAAAAGATGTTTAGTGACCATAATCAGAGAGAAAGGTGTGCAACTACCTTGATTTCGGCAACATCAGACAGTCCTCCAACAGAGAACCGAAAGAATTTGCGGTTCAAAGCACGGGCAATGGAACGGCCAATACTAGTTTTGCCCACTCCAGGTGGGCCTGAGAGACAGATAATTTTACCTGCAACACATCACAAAATGATCATGAATGAACCGTTGCTGTTATTTTGAACTGAAACAGATGGTCAGTTTGTACAGCTTAACTGCATGCATTAATGTTGAAGCCTAATGATGTTGGACTCAACAAGATTAATTAACAAAACTATGTAAGGAAACCACATATCTGAGTAAAAAGTCACCAAACTCAAACTAGTAGGAGCCCACTATATCAACTCTATTCCTCAGAAGAACATAGCCAAGGCTATTAAACTCACGAACAGAAGATAAAACGGATTGGTTTCTAGAGATTTTTATTCATTGAACAGAAGCCTAAAACCATGTGGGTTCTTACTGGGAAAAGAGTAGATAGAATTTAAAGAAAGTTTCGAAACATTAGCAACCATACACAGAATAGGTTAACTATCTCATGCAATAATTTATATATCAGAGCTAAATATTTACTGCAGCAGTTGGTTTGAGATTTACTCTGACTGCAATCTGTTGTTCAGAATATTTAGGTACAAAGTGGAGTTGATCAATGCCACTTCACCAACATGGAATACAAGTGGAAAAAGTGAACTTTTTCGAATTCTCTTCTAACACAAACTTTTTTCATGAATGTAGCTCATCCTAAAGACCCAGTAATTTTCTTTATTTACCGACTTTTGGATTCAAGCTATCTGAGTTTTATACTTCAAATGACAAGATTGCAATTCATGAAGCATCTTTTAAGCTATCGTGATCTAATCAAAGGTGAATAAATTAACAGTTCAGATAATATTGTATCACAGATGTCCACCAGAGAAAACCAGTTTGACAGAAAAAACATAAAGCATCAATCCACCTATGTTTTCAATACAAATCTATAAAAGAAAATAAGCTTGACCAACCTTGTGAAGTTCCTCTGAGTTTTCCGACCGCTATAAATTCCAATATTCTTTCCTTAACATCAGCTAATCCATAATGATCTTCATCAAGAATTGTTTGTGCCTGGATGACATCAAAGTTCTCATCACTGCAAAAACGAAGAACATTAGAGACGTATATACAGATCGAACTATTAAAAATTTCTGAGTTGTTCCTTAGTTATTCTGCCCTACAATCAAGCATGACAGGTTATACATCAGAAAACTACTTGTGCCACAGAGAACAAGACCTGATATCAGATCATAACATCACGATCACTTGTACGTGAAATCGGGAATCATTTAAGAAATAATACTTATATGATATCAATGCCGAATCATAATCAGACTTAACATAATTTAAGTATTAACATGTACTTAACATAATTTAAGTCTTAACATGTATTGCAGGAGTAACTGAACCTGTAATTTCCCCAAGGAAGTACCGTTAACCAATCCAGATAGTTACGAGTTACATTAAATTCACTTGAACTGGGCTCTAACAGCTGTAGTTTAGTTAGCTCCTCTTCTATAACTTGCAACACATGAGGTGGGCATTTCTCTCGATTTGGTTCAAGTCTTTCCCTAAACTTTGCTGCAAGAAAGTAACAGAAAAGTATACTAAAGGTCATAATAATTATTTAAAAAGATAACTACAATTGTGTAGCAACTTATGCTTGAGGGTTTACATAGACTAGAAATTGCTGTTATATTATTATAATATAACTGAAATTCAGAAAGTTTCTTTTTATTGGAAAAAAAAGTCTGAAAATAAACAATTAGTCTAGTTCTCCATCCGTACGAAAAATTACTTCAACACCAATGTTCAAGAGGAGCATCCATGCACGCAAATGACCATTTTTGTGTGTGAGAGAGAGATAGAGGAAACGCAAATGGGTAAATACTATCTTGTGATTCTGCCAAATATGACAAGAAACAGAACTAACCTGAAAGTGCAGTTTTGTCGTCTGTTTCTAACCCAAGTTCCTGCACCAGAAAAAAATGAAATTCATTCCAATTTCTACAGAGGAAAGGTTGGAATAAAGAATAGAGACAAGAGTTCAAAGAAAATAAAATGATTACATGGGGGCATATTTGACTATATTTAAAGATAAATTGGTAAAAGCATTAGCACCACCTAAGAAGAACATAAATAATAAAAATATATTGGAATAAAAATACCTTCTTTATTGCCTTAAGCTGCTCATTCAACAAGTATCGGCGTTGTTCACCACTTATCTTTTCCTCGATTGCTTTCGCAATTGATTCCTAAAAATATGCTTCAAATGATTTAGACCTACTCAAATCAAACAACAACAAAAAAAAGGTTTAAATAACGTAGAGGTGCAAGGAGATTCAATGGTATCAAGTACCTGAATCTTGCTGATTTCCATTTCCTTTTTTACTAATTCCAGTGTAAGTTGCAATCGCTTATGCACCTAATGAAAACAGTACAGAACAGTTTAACGAGAAAAAAGATAATTACTCCAATCTCCAAATATATAAAATCAAACAAACAGGTCAATGCCTATTCCAGGATAATTCACATAATAGATGTTTGAGACTTGTGATATCCTCAAATATAAAACCAACTAAACCAGAAATAGATCTCAAAAAAGATCAGTAATCAATAGTACATCGTATCCAGTGCACTTACATCCAACTCTTCAAGAACTTGCTGGCATTGCAATTTGTTTGCACCAGATATTGCAGCTCCAAAATCTGCTAACCTTGGAAAATTGAAATCCCCTATATGCTGCAAAACATTGAGAAGGCAAAAAAGAAGAAAGATTTCACAATTAAGTCGCTAAATTTAATTGAACAACCCAACAAATAGATTTTGATAGTGATATGATGTACATATAACAATCTCTAGTGCAGGCAATTGACATGAAAAAAGATAGTAACCATTCTAATATTATTTTAATATTTGAATATTTGCAGAAGCATTTTGACAAATTTATGATGATTATCTAATGTGAAACTCAATGGAGACTACTTTGAGGGAATATTTAGGGCAAAGTCGAAATACATGGAGGAGTTAGGAGCTCTAGAAAACATAAAGAGAAGATATAAATCAACATAAACAAAAAAAGAAATAAAATTTTGGAAGAAAGAGCACACCTGACTATATGTTTGAACATGATCCCTCCAAAGGGAACTAGTTTTCAGAACATCTCTTAGGGTGGATATAACCTCAAAGGACGTTGCCTTTATGACATCATCATCCTTGTCATAAGGTTTTTCCTACATGATAAAGAGAACTTAGTGAATCAATAGATTAATAAACTATTCACTGCATACTTGAAAAATCAATTCTATGTTTGAAATTTAAACATAGAATTCTGGAAATGACAACATATAGACAACATACCTTGAGATGATCAACTTTGACTGTAAGGGGATCTTCACTGACCTGTATAGAAACTATGCTGTTTAAGTTCAGAAGGTTTTGCATTAACATTCATGTATGACAGATAATTTTACACAAACACCAAATTCTCATAGGCTGAAGGATAGATTTCAGGATCATTTCCACACACCATCTCTGTTATTCGGAGCCGCCTGTGACCAATAAGGACAACCTGATCCCCTTGGATGCTTGAGATCTGAAAATATCATATTAACGATACAAAGTGAACGCAATAATGCTATATTGTTGCATATCTATCTAACTGCCACTGAAAATTATTGCATTTAACACTAATCAAGATATAGAGGGGACCCTTCTGCTAAAAGAATAGCAACAAAAATAGATACCTGAGCAAGGGTGCCAACTTCATGAAGACGATTAAATAACTCCTTTCCTTTAATATCGTATACACTTTTCTCTGTTTCAGAACTAGGGCTGGACTCAGTCCCCGGTTCATCTTTAAGAAGGAAAGCACCAGCATAAGGAGCTTGCCTTTTCCGGCTTTCTTGCAAAGCTGCTAACAACTTAGGATCCTGCACGATATAGCATCTCCAGGTAAGAGAATCCATTGACCTCATGCCTACATAATAGTGAAAGCCAGCAGAGTATGGACTTTCTAGAGTTACAAAACCACAGATTTTGCTCTAAAAATCTAATCTATAAAATGGTGCCACTTCAAGGCTCAAGTCATATTAACTCGGCAAGGCCACATGTTGGTCAAGATGAGATTTACAAACATATTGATAAAAATTGCTCTAAATTTACATTTCATTAATATCAGCTTTGTAAATACACCCTGGAATTCAACAATGTAGTCCATACCACAATTTATAAACTATTACTAGTCACTACCCCAATTTAGTACTCCATGTAAGTGAACGGCATGATATACCTTGACATAAATAGGCATGTAGAATCCTGGGAAAAGAGGTCTATGTGGCAAAGGTAATGCCAAAACCTGCAAACATATAAGATAAAGAATTTGTTAAACAAATCTAGCAGAGAACAAATTACAGAGCTTATTTTTTAAAATGCCGTTCATAATTTCCACAAATTCAACTTGTTACGCAATGTCTAAGGGAAAATAAAGTAGTAAAAACTTGACAATTCACAAATTTACTCTCATTTCATAAAACTTCAACCAATGCCACCTCATTATACATGCTTTGTTTATGCCCAAAAATGTAAGATTCTTCACAAGGGAAAATAGATTAGTAAAAAAATAACAATTTGAAAATTAAATAATTTACTTTTATCTCATTATACATGTTTTGTTTATGTCCAAAAAGGAAAATTTCCCAACAGGCCCGGCTTATTTTTCAGCAACTAAGCGAACTCCCCACCACAAAAAGATTCATAATTTCCGAAACTAACCGTCAAGTAATCCTCCGGCCTGGGATAAGTCGGCACGATAGCCGACGATGCTTTCGAGTCAGACCCATCGGAGTCGGACTCAACTCCCTTCACCTCGACCTCAACAACAGGTTGGGACCCTGAACCCGATCCGGACCCATCATTGGAATCAGAACAGAAGAAAGCCCTGGATAGAGAATTCGTAGGGCTCCTCCGAGTCAATCCGGTAAGTCGACCCACTGCATCGAAGAGCGAATTTGAATCGGATTTGACTCGGAGTCTAGGAGCTACTGTGTTGAGGCAGTGTCCACGATAAGAGGAGGAAAAGACGAGTTTCAGCATTGAAGGGGTAGAAAAGGAATCCTATGTGACACAAGTGGTTAAAATGGCAATAGGAAATGCACCATTGGCTGAGAGGTTTGAAGGGGGAAATTGGGGTTTTAGCGGAGGTCGAAGTTGAACTTACTAAAAAGTAAAAACCCGTCATAAACCCTTGGATTTTGAAGTGAGTTACCGTTTTGCCCTTACAACATTTTCTCCCTCTCTGCCCATCTTCTTTCCGTATAAATTCTCAATTTTTCTGCAATTCCTTCCTTAATTCAATTTAGGTATATATCAATTTAATTTCTTCTCTATCAGATGCATCCAAAGCCCAAACTTTTCCATGGGAAGTTTATACTTGTGAACATTTTCCCGGGAAACAAACATCCCCTTAGACCATTCTCTTCAGACAACACTTCATTACCAATCGTTACCGAACTGATATCGAAACAACACTGGAAGAGCCTCAAAACCCATCTCCAAAAAGCAAGCCCCATCACACTTCTGCAACAACTGCTTGATTCCAGGGTTGACCCGTGCCTCACACTAAGGTACTATAAAGAACCCAGCTTGAACGGTACCCCAAAACCTTTTTGTTTCTTTCTTTTCCTTTTGGGTGCTTATTTGATTGTTTGTTGATGCCTTCTAGATACTTTAATTGGTCAGAGAAAGAGTTCAATCTTCCCCATTCATTAGAACACAGTTGTATGCTGATACATTCACTTGCAAATGCTAAAAGGTATCCGAAAATGAGATCTTTCTTGTATAGCTTTGTGAAGAATGAGAAGTCCATTTCAGTTTCATCTATTTTTCATGCTATTTCAGTATCTGGTGATAGTTTTTGTGCTAGTTCAATAATTGCTGATATGTTGGTATTGGCTTATGTTAACAATGTGAAAAGTCATTTAGCATTTGAAGCTTTTAAGAGAGCTGGTGACTATGGCTTTAAGTTAACAGCTGTATCTTGTAATCCTCTGTTGAGTGCTTTGGTGAAGGAGGATAAGATTGAAGATGTGGAGTATATGTATAAAGAGATGATTAGAAGGAGAATTGAAGTTAATGCAATAAGTTTTAATACTGTGATTAATGGACTCTGTAAAGTTGGGAAATTGAATAAGGCTAGTGATGTTATTCAGGACATGAAAGCATGGGGGGTCTTGCCAGATGTAATTACCTATAATACTCTTATCTCTGGTTATTGTAAGAAAGGTAGGATTGGGAAAATGTATAAAGCTGATGCTATTTTGAAGGAAATGATTGCAAATGAAGTTAGACCTGATGAGATTACTTACAATATATTGATTGATGGGTTCTGTAAGGACGAGAATTTAATGGCTGCTATGAAGGTGTTTAGGGAAATGGAAACCCAGGGTTTGAAACCTACTGTGGTTACATATAATTCTTTGATCAATAAACTTGGTTTGGAAGGGAAGCTTGATGAGGCTTCCGGCATGCTGGATGAAATGGTAGGATCCGGTTTGAAGCCGAATGTTGTTACTTACAATGTACTTATAAATGGGTACTGTAAGAAGGGTAAGATGAAGGAAGCTACTGACTTGTTTGATGATGTTGTAAAACAAGGAATCGCTCCTACTGTTGTAACATATAATACCCTGATATATGCCTATTGTAAGGATGGAAGAATGGAAGATTCGTTTTCCCTGCGTGAATCTATGGTAGATAAAGGCACTTTCCCTGATGTTACAACATATAACTGCTTGATTTCTGGTTTATGTAGAGAAGGAAACATTACAGCTGTTAGAAAGCTCATTAATGAAATGCTAAATAAAGGCTTGAAAGTTAATGTTGTAACTTATAATATACTGGTAGATGCGTTGTGCAATGATGGAGAGTCAAGAAAAGCTGCAAGACTCTTAGATGAAATGGTTAAGATGGGTTTGCGACCGAATCACATAACGTATAATACTTTGATGGATGGCTATTGTAGGGAAGGAAACCTCAGGGCAGCATTGAACGTTAGAACGCGAATGGAGAAAGAAGGGATGCTGGCTAATGTTGTAACATACAATGTGCTAATAAAAGGTTTATGTAAGAAGGGAAAACTAGAAGATGCAAATGGACTTCTTAATGAGATGTTAGAGAAAGGTTTAATCCCGAATCGAACAACTTATGAGATAGTTAAAGTGGAAATGGTGGACAAAGGCTTTATTCCTGATATAGAAGGCCATATGTATAACATCTCAAGCAGCTAATAGCCTTTCAGTAATTGTTTTGTTGCAGTGTTTTATCATGTTTATAAAAAGATAGTTCCTGTTTATCTTGTTTCCATCCCTACAGCATCCATTTATATGTTTTTCTAGCAAGAGATACTCCAATATGCTCCTCAAGTCCTTGAACCATGCTATTTATTTCTGATGTAGGACCTTTCAAACTTCTGGTTTTTAAAGCCATAACGACAAAGTACAGCCATTGATCCGTAGTAATGAACGTGGCAGCGCTGGTAAAAATCGTTGAATTTATTTAGAAAAATCCAATCATGAAGTGCTACACTAAAGCAAGAAGCCCTTGTCGTTCAAAATCTTCTACAAAATTCCAACATGTCTAGCCACCCTGCCCGCCTCTACTTTTTGTCTCAGATATAATATATCATCAAAAAGCGCCATTTGAGATTGTTTGCAGTGTGGAATTGGCATTGCTAGATTGTTTCCCTTTCGTGTTTGTTATGTACACTTTATTGAGAAATTTTTTGCTACTTTTCTCGTAATACCCGATCCAAGAGCCTATATTTTAAAGGATACCTTCAAAATAAGTCATGTTTTGCTCTCAATTGCTTGGAGTTGAAGTTCGACATGTATTTTGAGAATGTAACAAATGTGCGAATCCTTTAACGAATTTAACATAAGATCTGAGCGTTGGGGTGGTGTTTTAGGATGAGTTAACACGAACTCTTATATCCTTGATGCCGCTAAGGCTTTAACTCTAAACCTTGAGGTGCCAATAAAGACCCTTTAACTTGGTCCTTTGAATTATTGGCAAATGCATTTCATTTGATCAAGAAAGGAACATTCAAAATTATATAAACTTAAACCCCGTCTAGAGATTTAATTAAGCATTCCTCATGATACTATTTAATGAGGCATACAAACAAATCAACCCAACCCAGAGTCATTGTAAATCAATAGACAATGATCTGTTAAAGAAACTCTTGGAGTGATTAAGATCTTTTTAAGTCAAATTACAATGTTTCTCTTTAGTTTATACACTTAGAAAGAGAAGAGAAACTTCATTCAAGGATCATGACCTTTTTATTAAATTAAGTAATACTTAGTTATGGGCTCATCAATCATAACTATAGTATTTTTGGGTTTTTAAGCATATAAACTCATGCCAAATCAAATAATATTTTTATAAATACATTTCAATTTTGTGCCATCAAATAACTAGACTCTCTTATAATTGGTAGCAACGTATGTGTAATTATATTAATATGTGAATCCACTAAATTAAAAAATTCCTAACATTACATTCAGCATGAGTCAAAAGTTAGCAACTTCACAGACGCATATATATTATTACAAAATCATCTTATTTGACCGAGAAATAGACTTGATCATAGATTGAGCCATTCGTCTAAAAAGTGGGAGGGTTTGGACAAAAGCATAAATTAAAAAAATGAGCTTAGATAAAATAAAATAAAAAAAAGACCTGTTTAGAAAATAGACCAAACTTCGAGTAAAAATTTTTAGTTCGGACCCGACTTATAATCAAGTTTAGTCATAGATATATGGACATGAGAAAAATAAACCGCATAGCAGTTAACATTGCATGGAATAATGCTTAAGGTTGATTGGATTGGGATGAGGAAATTTTGGGCCTAAGAGTGGAAAGTTTCTTAGTATAGTATACTACACAAAATGATTAAAAGAGTAAGGGAGATGAAGCTGAAAAAATAAGGGTTATTGCACTATTTAAGGTTTAAATTTGATAATTATTCTCCGTTTGATGATGAAACAAGATTTAGACCTTAATATGAAATGAAACTAGGTTTGAAACAGTGCATTAAGCATTAAGCCAATAAAATAAAGCAAAATCTTAAGAAAAAGTGACGTATCTGATGTGCGGTGGGGTTGAAGGGTGACCAAATTACAGAGATATTGAAGGCACAGCAACAACCCAAATGGCAGTTATGTGGAAATAAGGGTAATGTTTGGTTGGAGCAGAGTGGAATGGAGGTCTAATCACCAAAAAGAAAATGTCAATTTTAAATGACATCACACACAGCATAAGTCACAGTTTATTTGACTTCTTTGATGGCCATCCTACAGCTACACCCTACAAAGGGTGGCTCCACTTATATTTCTCTGTTCCCTTTTAGATTCTAGTTTTTGCAATGCAGCACTTGCCCCAATAATTTTACTATTATCTATACAAATATATCCAGAAGGAAGGTGGGCACTTTCCCTTTTTCTTGGGTAAATTTCAATCTTACTTTGAGGATGGAGTCTTAATTTTATTAGTATAGATTTTATTACAAATGTAAGAAAGTAAATTTGAGTAAGTTAAAGTGTATTATTCTTTTAATTATATATTGAGAAGAGATTATGAGTAGACAATAACGTATTCAGAGGGGCTAGCAAGGGTTCCGACTCCTTTAAAATAGAAAATTTTTTATTTAGACCCTTAAGAAATTTTAAAAATTTAAATTAGTAAAAATAAAGTTATATTTTAGCCCCTCTAAAAATGATAAAAATTTAATTTAATTCTTTAAAAATTATAAAGATATAAGCTATTAAAATTTAATTTCAGCCCTCTAAAAAATTTATGGCTTTGCCCCTGTGAGTAGACATTGTGTCAAAATGAGCAGATATGATAAGAACTTATAATGAGCTTGTTCAAAAAAGTCTAAATTTATCTGTTTTTTAGATTATAAAAATTGGTTAAATTTCAATTTAATCTCTATATTTCGCTTAGATTTGAGATTTAATTGACATAATTTGATACCTCAACTTTTATATGCTATTAGTTAGTCTAAATACTTTATTCTAATTAAAATAATTGCGGATTTTTAAAAATTGTTAGCACCGTTAAAATTCTTTATTAAATTCAGGTCTATTACGATGTTTTTTTTTGTTACGTGGATACCAAGTTTATTTTTTCAAAATGTCACACCAATATAAAAGAATTCTAACAATGTTAACAAATAGACGTAAATTTTTAAATTTAAAAAGTAGATAAACTAAATTCTTTAAAGTAAAAGTATGAATAAATTCGAAATCTACGAAGAGTACAAAAACTTCAAGCAAATTATAACCTTTAAATTTTTACACTATAATTTAGTCAAGAAATAAATAATTAACTCAACCCGAAGCGTGGGTAGAAAGCATACTAGCTATATATGATTCAAATGTTTTCTTCCCTTATTTTCAGAAAATAAGAATAAAAATTCAAGCTTTCGAAAAGTTTAATAATAAATTTAGCTTTCAACATTTATATCTTTTATCAATTTGGCATTTATTCATTTTCGAGTGAAATTTGACTATTGACCTTTCAAAAAGTGGTAAATTAATTTTTTAATGTAAATGATTATTAAAATATTGTTTTAACAATGATGTTAGCGTTACAACTTGCATGACAAGTCATAATGATATTAGTGTGACAACATGTCTTATATAGTACGTCGACTAAAATTATAAAATTTATAAAAGATTTATAAAAATTCAATTGAGATGAATTACAGATGGTTTATCGTGTAAGATGTTTTGTTTAAAAATTAAACATTTTAGTCAATATTTCCGTTAAAGAAATAGTAATTCGACTCTTTTTAAAATATTAATAATTAGTAATAATAAAATTATATTTTGACCTCTCTAAAATAATAAAAATAATAATTTAATCCTTTAAAATTATAATAATATAAATTATTAAAACAATAAAATTATATTTTTATTATTATAAAAATATATAATTTAATTTGAAGATAAAGTGTTTTACTTTGGTTTTGCTTCAAACGTATATAATAATTAAAGCAAGAAGAAATAATGAAATTGACATGCAGAGCCAGAGGGTGAGGCACTAGCAAGCAGGTGCCTTTAGAAAAGTTAGGCGGCTAACATGGGGCATGAAGAAAAAGTAAATGGCAACTTCGACGTCGAGTAATCGCGGTCGCTTCGTAGACCTATAATTGGGGTTTTAGGTGCCCAATTTGGGCCATCATATAAATAATAAACAATCCCATCGCATTGTTCATCACCAAAACCAACCTCACTTCATTCATCCTTTTGGATTTTCTTTCTCATCTCTATCATTTTCATCACATAATTTCTTTGATTTAATGTTATAAATCAACAATTAATTAAGAAATGATTAAAAAATTTCGTATTTTCTTTTACAAATTAATAAATAGAAATATAAAGATTTTTTTTATTTATAAAAAATTTAGGACATCATTTCAATTAAAATCTTATTTTATTTTATTATAAAGTTTTTATAGATGTATTTTTCACTTAATTTTTTTCATCTACATTGTAAATGTGCCATGATCTAATATATTATCAAGTGACTGGTCGAATTTAATGACACAAGTCAAGTGACACCAACTTAATCAATAAATTAAATAAAAATCTTCGTATTATATAAATTAAATCATATAATTTGAATTTTTTAAGGTATATCATATTTTGGATAAAAAGCCTCTCTTTTAAAAATCGGTCACCCTAGAAAAAGTAATCTCTCTTTTCACTCACATAATTATGTAATCTCGTACAGGTACGATGTGAGTAGAAATTTTATATAACAAATTTAAAGAGATAACCAAATATGATTTTGTTGAAATGATAAATTGATATATTAAACATTGTACTATTTAGGGTTCAAATCTTACAATGTGCAAATATTTTTCTAAATTTTATATAAAGAGAGAAAATTTCTCTTAAAATAATATTTTTTACTGTATAAAAATAAAATATTTAATAATTTTATAACTGAGTTTGAAACATGTTGAAGGATGATATCAACCCTATATATATAATAATTCTATGCATATGATGAGTTCCTCCTCAGTGTATACTTTCACCTTTTTACTTTTCCGTTTGTAAAGCCAGAGTTTTATTTGTTAAATATAATAAAGAAGCTCATGCACATGATGGAGAGCATTACGAGAGTTTTAATAAATTGATTTTTCTTCTGCTTCTTATGCAATATGCATATACACTATTTACAGTGTAAGATCGCATAAAATATACATAAAAACTAAAATTAAGAGTTTAATTAATGGTGTCGGTTGAGTCTTATTTTGATTAGTATGAATATTATTATCAATGCAGGAAGATATGGGTTCGAGTGCGCTAAAGTGCATTATTCTCCTATTTACAGGTTAGACAGGGGCTATAAATAGTTTTAAGTATTGTGATAAAAAAAAAGAAAGAAACAATAATAAGATTGTTCAAAAAAAAAGTTTGATTTATTGTATCAAAGATAATTAGGTTCTCCCATCAACCATTCCATTAAATATTCTTTTGAATCTCAATTGGTGACATATGTTACGGTATAATCTCAACATGTCTAGTTTACTGTCTCAATCAATACCAACTGCTTATAGCACTAGTTATTCTAAAAAACTATTATGTTTGGATTGACAAATTTTCGCAACAAATATATTTGGGTTGAGATTTCCTTAGAAGATTAAGACTCTTGCTAACCTATTATTGATATCAAATCTAAGCAATTATTATCCCTTGATCTAAGGAGAAAATCGAATCAAGCCTATTGTAAGGAAGATATCCTTAGCTACTAGAAGACTTATCTTAAGGATTTTGGAATATCTATCCTACTTATTTCAAAGGATAATTGATTGTATAAGATTTAGGGTGAGTTTGGATGGACGGTGCGTTTACCTGTGGTTAGTGTAAAAACAGCGGTGGCGGTGAGATTAGGTACTGTAGCGATACTGTAGCGGGAGACAAAAAGTAAGCTAAACGTACCGCACCGCACCCAATCGCCAATCCAAACCCACCCTTCGTATGTTAGCAAGTTCATACAAATATATGGTGTGCGAATTTGTATAGGTGAGGTACTGAGTAGAAAGCACATATTTTGTTTAGTGAAGAATGTATTTGTAGAGTGCATTACTTTTGTAATAATAAAGTGTGTTGCTTGGTTAAGAGTCCTAAGTTTTTCAAAAAACTTAGAGGGGAAATATTTAGATCTTAAGTACAAAAGTGAGAAGTCTAAACTGGAGCGTTAGGGCTTGAATGCACTTGGAGTCGAAGGTGTTAAGATAGTAAATATTATTCTAGGTAAGGCCATGCAAATATAGGGAAACCAAACTGCGTAAATATCTCTTGTCTTGGTTTTTTTTTTACATTTTACATTTTTTGTGCCTAAAACAATTAGACCTTATCTTGGTATTGTGGGTCGGGTCGCGCACGCGGGTCTGGGAGTGAAACGGCGTCGTTTTAGGGCTATCAGGGTCAGCCCTAAACGACACCGTTTGGTGACCCTATATAAGTTAGATTTTTTTTTTAAAAAAAAAAGTTCATTTCTTTGCTCTTCAGAAAAAATGTGAGATTTTTCTCTCAAAAGCCTCTCTCCCCCAGTCCTAGCTCCGACGGATGGCCACCGTACCAGCCGTCAGTCACCGACGTAGATGCCGCCGTACACGATGGCTGGCGAAGGTACGAAAGTCCCCTTTTTTAGATCTCAACCCCTTGAGTTCAGATCTGGCCCCAAAACACCCAAAGACAAAATAAAAAGGACTATCAGCCCTCTCAACGACAGGTTCTGTCACCAAAGAAGGAACCCTCCGAAGACCCAGACGCGAAACAACTTCGGTGAGTCCCTTCCCCTTTCTTTTTTGCTTTGTTTTCGTTTACAAAATAAAAATTAAAAATAAAAATAGAAAGATTGAAATAAAAAAAAACAAAGAAATCACCTTTAAGTTTTTTTTTTGTATTTTTCTTTATTTTCTTTTTCATTGTCATAAAAAAAAGCCCCCCTTTTACATCGGTTTATGCTTGGCTTTTATAGCCATTTTTGTTACAATATTTTTCCTTTTGTTGTTACTATTTGCCACTATTTCGTTTCTGCCTTGCGTGTTCTCCTCTATTTTGCAGGGTTGCTGGAGCAGGTGGGCAGAGGGTAGGTGCAACGCTGGATGTGACGGAGGCGCAGAAGACCCTAGGTGTGGCGCCTAGGGTTCATTTATTTTCTGCTAGGGTTTTTCCTTGTTTTGGGTTTTGGGCTGAGGTATTGGGTTGTAGTGTTTGGGCTTGTAATGTAATTGGGCTGTTTTTATTTTTTGGTATGGTTTGGTTTATTTGGTGCGGGCCCGGGCTAAATTGGGCTTGTACAGTAGCGTGAGACAAAAAGTAAGCTAAACGCACCGTACCGCACCCAATCGTCCATCCAAACCCACCCTTAGTATGTTAGCAAGTTCATACAAATATATGGTGTGCGAATTTGTATAGGTGAGGTGCTGAGTAGAAAGCACATATTTTGTTTAGTGAAGAATGTATTTGTAGAGTGCATTACTTTTGTAACAATAAAGTGTGTTGCTTGGTTAAGAGTCCTATTGAAAAACTTAGAGGGGAAATATTTAAATCCTAAGTACAAAAGTGAGAAGTCTAAACTGGAGCGTTAGGGCTTGAGTGCACTTGGTGTCCAAGGTGTTAAGATAGTAATTATTATTCTAGGTAAGGCCATACAAATATAGGGAAACCAAACTGCGTAAATATCTCTTGTCTTGGATTTTTTTTTTTACATTTTACATTTTTTTGTGCCTAAAACAAGTAGACCTCATCTTGGCACTGCTTATTTTGAACCCATCACTCTCTTTTATTTTCACTTTTCATTACTCATTTGTTTTCCTTTTCATAAATAAATAAAAATGAAAAGAACTTATGTATAAAATTAAAATAATTGTTAGATTTATAATTAATTACGATATTGTTTAATAATATCAATTTCATAAAAGCATTTTAATTTTTAATCACCCATTTTTATATAAATAAATATAGAAAATAAATAATAATTCCTATTAGAATTTAAATTAACATTTTAAAAACAATTTATAAAATTATTGAAATAATTTATAATTTATATTTTAGTAATAATATTTTGTATTATTTTCATTCTTATTTTTTCTCTTTATTTTTTAGTTTCTTCTTTAAACTGCAAACAAGAACAAACAAATTTCATTGTTTCATAAAATAAATAAATAAATAAAACCTTACTTTTTATGTTTCTTCATATATTTCTTATATTTTTTTCTTTTAATATATTTAGAAATAAACACAAATAAAAATAGACCATATCTTAATTAAATTATGTAAATAAATACTTATATTTCATAAATAATTTATTTTAATAGAAATATTTTATTCATAAAAAGGGGAAATAGTTTACAATAATATAAATCAATCTATTCCAATAAGGTATTTATTTTTAAAAATAATTTAAATTTCTATGCAAACTAAGTTTTCTATATTTATTAGTATATGAAATTAAAATAGAAAACATTCTTAGAATAAAATAAAAAATAAGTAATTTTATAATTAATTATAAATTTAAAAGTACTTAAATTATAATATAATTTTTTTTACTTATCTATAAAAAAGGAAAAGAATGAAAAAAAAAAAGATCAGTTTTTGCATATAAAGTTCACAAAACTACCTATCAAATCGAAAGCTTATTAATTTGTGAGATCGCTATTTTAAACTTAATTTTGTATTGAAAATGATTGTACGAAACAGTGATGTTACATCATTTGTATCTTTTTTTCAATAGTTTAATATTACATCAATATTTTTATCTTGAAAAAGATTAAATACCAGTAAAAATCATGAAATTTAAGATAAAATTGCTGATGTGGTATTAGACTATTGAAAAGAGATAATATCATTATTTCATTCCCTCGTTTCTCAATTTTATATATAGATATATTCATGGAGATCAAAACAAATTACTAGTAGGAGCTACCTCCTAAGCCAAAAGTGGATGAATTGTAATGATAATTAGATAAAGAGCACTAATCATCTCTAATATTCACCATTGAATATAATATAATATAATATAAAAATTGAAACAAGGAATATTGTATCTATTATTATGAATTATTATCATTTCCCCTACACAAGTAGGATTAAGATATTAATATGTATAATTTTTATTTTTTAAATATATGTCAATAAATTAATTTTACTTCCATTAATAGTGGACATAATCATTATTATCTGAATGGATAATATTGCAAATTAAGTTTGAAATTATAATACGAAATGTCAACATCTATGCACAGTGAGCTTCAAAACTGGCCATCCAATATGTGTAGAGGCATGTTGAACTATCACAGGGAATTGAGATAGGGAGAAAATACACAGAAGGGTCATGGGTATATTATGTGCTGTTTCAAAGCCTAATGGTCTTGCTTCGACATCATGCTTTCATCTATATTATAAATTATTAATATAGCGATTGTGCGAAGTTTGAGTCTTCGGAAACTCCCTTTTTTTCTCTCTTTTAAAATTAGATTATTTACGTGCCAGATAATTCGACAAGTTTAAGTAAAATTTTAAATACGAAAATTTAAGTTAAAAATTAAAATATTCTTATTTAAATCTAACTATAAAAAATAATATGAAATTTGTTGTTTTAATATTTTATTACTTTTAAATAATAAAATAAGTTACTTGATCATTTTAAACTCCGGCTCCATAGAATAAAAATTTTAAAATCAAACTTAGAATGTAATATAAGCTTTATTTAGACCCGAAAAAAAAACATATATTATCAGAACCTATAATGAAATTATTCAAGAAAAAACTTAACAATAATTCAACTCAAATTAACTAACAAAATAAATTTGAGAAAGAATTCAAATATCTCAAACTCAAAAATCTAAAGCCTCGACCCCTACCTTAAAATGAAAAATTTCCATTTAGGCACCTTAAATTTTTAAATTTATAACGGTAAAATTGTACTTTGCCCTCTTAAAAATGATAAAAATTTGATTTAATCATTTAAAAATTATAAAGATATAGGCTATTAAAATAATGAAATTACATTTTCACTATCATAAAAATATACAATTTAGTTCTGACCCCCCAAAAAAATTCTGATTCCGCCACTGCATATATATATCACTCAATGGCGGAGCGTAGTGGAGATCCATGAGACCATAAACCCCCCTAAAACGGTAAAAATTTGATCTAACCCTTTAAAACTTATAAAGATATAGACCATTAAAATGATAAAATTATATTTTAGTTATCGTAAAAATATATAATTTAATTTCGGTCCAAAAATTTTTATGAATTGATTATAATTAAGCAATATATTTGGATTTGGAAGAGAATGAATTATTTTCCCACAACAATAATTTATTTTGGACGTCTGTATATATAGATTTGAGAATGAGAAAGGTTTTGATAAATAAACCTAAGGGAATATCAAACAAAGACGTCAACATTTGTCCCCAACCAAAACAAAACAGTCAATCAGGATAATTTTGGGTCACCAAAATTCTGTGTCCATAGTATATGCCTATTGGCTTCATAATTGATTGCCAACGTTACGTGTGAATTGAGTGAGTGATGCTTGTAGCTTGCGTCAATGGGGGGTTTTGCCTTGCAAAACTCACATTCCACCATTTTTAAATTTTAATTTTGATTTTTGATTTGTGTAAGTTACGTATGAGTTTTCAATTCTGGTCTATTATTTGATTTTATTTAATGTAATTTTAAATATATTTCGATTGTCAATTTCATGATAGATTCGGGCATTGAGTTTTGAGAGGTTAATTTAATTTTTCAAAATTCCTCGAGGTTTTAATAAGAATTTTGAGGACTTAAAAGAATTTTCTAAAAAGTTTAAAAGGGTTCAATTGAATTTTTTTTAAAAATTTAAAAAGCGTAATCAGAATTTTTAAAAATCTGGAGGGTTTAATTAAAAAAATTTTTTAAAAATTGAGATCCTAATAAAAATTCCAGAAAATGTTGGTGGAGAGCAAGGTCTCAGCCTCCCATTACCATTTGCCTGTATTATTCCCTTGATTTGTGTACCATAAAAATTTATTATGGTCGTACTTATAAGAATGTGTTGGTTATAATTATGCATATAATTGTAATTGTATAAATATATTGAATATAATTATAGTATTTATATGTCGATTGAGTTTTAGCTCGATTGCTATTGTTGTCCGTGCAAAACGATGTGGATTCGGAGAAATTATTTTATGGACTCTTTCCACCATATCATCCATGGGCCCCTCCCAATTATATAATGAGATTTTAACATTTTTTTTCATGTCATTGACATAATTTTTGTAGTATTTTTATCTTGAACCATAAGCCATAAATCTTAAACCCTAAATCTTAAACCTCGAACTCTAAACCTAGAGCCCTAAATCCCAAATCTTAAATCTTAAATCTCAAACCTTGAACACCAATCATTGAACCTGAATCCTGAACTCAAAACCCTAAACCCTGAACAAGTTTGGAATTCAAGATTTGGGATTCAAGGTTTAAGCTTGAGGTTTAGGGTAAAAAAATTACGAAAATTATGAGTCAATAACATGGAAAAAATCGTTGAAACGTCATTATATAACTGGGAAGGGACCATGGATGATGTAGTGGAAAGGGTCCATAAAATAATTTCTCGTGGATTCGAGTGCGCTATCCTCCTATTTAAGAATTGAGGAGGGGCTATGGATAATTTTAAACATTGTATAAAAAAAGAACCCGATATAATAAAAAACTCATTATAATATTTATATTTAATTCCAAACGTAATTATATAAATATATTAATTATAAGTGTGATTATAAAATGTTGAACTCTGACAACCTCTAAAATAAAGGATAAGAAAAGAAAAGGGAAATTATTATTTGGTTAACATTTGTTGGTTCTCCAAATGGCAAATGTAATGAGTCGTGAGAATCCGTAGTGTGAAAGCATAGAGTGTAAAGAATCTTGATATTCAGTTTAAACATTCACATGTATTTTTCATGTTTATTTTAGGAATTTTATAAAGATTAATATTTTTTAAACAATCTTATTTTTAAGGTTCGGAATTGAATTTCTCTATTTAAAACTACAAAGTATTTTATTATTGCATTCACGTTTATTTATTAAAAATGATATATTTAAGAACAGATTACTCATCTAAATCTGAAGATTTATCTTATATTTGAAAGAATTGATTAAGATTTTAGATTCAAAAAATGAATTTGGAAAAAAATAGATTTATTTTTATAATATCATTTTTTATATATTATGTATTTTATATTACGTAAAGATTAAACATAAAATAATTATAAGGGTATACAACATCAAAGGTCGCTAAATTATTAATAAGTTTATGTGTTGGTCATTTAACTTCAAAAAGATACAAAATGGTAACTGAATTATTCAAAAGTTTTCATTTAAGTATTGAACTATTATTAATATAACTGTATTTATTTAATATTAATATAATTATTGATATAAAGTTTAAATTTATTATATATTTTTTAAAATATTTATGTATTTTTATATACTTATTTAAATTTTTTTAAAATTAGGACTAAATTGAGAATATTTATAAATTTTTGGGGTTAATTTTTTTAAATTATGACTAAGTCAATATAATACGTAAAAGTTAAGAGTATATCGTTCTTTTTAATTGCCACATCAGCTTGTCATTTGTGATTTTAGCGGAAGTAGCTAAAATGGCCAACTATGTAATGTAGGTGCTCAAATTACAAATCTTTTATTTTGAGTGCCCAAAATGAAAAAGAAAATTATAATTGAGTGACTATCTTTGTAATTTACGCTAAAAAATCTTAATTATTCTCCTAACTATTTATTAAAGCTAAGAAAAGAATTAAGAAAATGAAAATCGATCCGAATTGAGATTATCCAAGTTAAAACGAATTTTATTTTTTATAGTATAAAAACCATGTGTTTAGGTACATTTGAACGTGAATCTTTTAAATTGTTGTAACAAGAACAATATAAACCGAGTTAAGACATTCGACAGAGAATCACAAATTAACATCTCATTTTTTTTAATTTAAAAACTTAAACTTTTTAACCCGAAATTTTTAAAACAAAGTAAGTTGTATTTTATAATGTATACGGACAAACTTTTCTATAATAATCCCATTTGTCTATTAAGATTTGCCTATTATAAAAAGATGATTGTTATACAATTATAACAATATGTTGTTATAGAGAGTTACTTATTGTAAATATACGTCAAAATTCATCAAATAAAGAAAGTGAGAATTATGTTAAAATAAATTGTGAATTAGATCAACAAAATTAAAAAGCATATAACAGGTGCATGCGTTATTGCTTTTATACATATTTTATTTTACATTATTTCTCATGATTAGTTATAAAGATCATAAATCTAGCAAGCTCAGTTAATCAGTATGAATTATCAAATTAAATTAATTCATTTATCATGAGTTATTAAACATAAAAAAATCGACACTACTAAAACCTTGATTGGTATTGTTAATTGTTGTTATAGCGGGTAATTGTTATTGAAAGGGCTGATTGTCTATGCGTATAGTTATGGCATAAACAATGCAAGAAAAGGTAAAAGCTAAAGTAAGCCTCTCTTACTTGATAACAAAGTAAAGGTTAAAATATGCTATTAGTTTATGTACTTTGACAAAATTTGAGATTTAATCTTTATACTTTAAAAATTAAAAATTTAATCTTCCTACCTTTTCAATTTAAAAATCTCAGTCCAATAATTAAAATAGTAAATATTTCTTATCAAAGTTTGTTAACTTGGAATTTTGATTAGACTGTCTTTATATGACATGTTATATGATTGATATAAAAAAATATAATGTGGAGTATGACTCGCATTTTGGACGAAATAGGGTCCATGTCGCCATGAGGAAGAGTCGACGTCCCGACAAGTCGATAAATGTCGTCACGACGTGATGACGTGTTCCCTACTAAACCAGGTTTTTTTCTCTTAGTTAAACTCTGTTTTCTTTTCTCAATCGAACCCTAATAACTCTGGAGATATTTTAATCAGACTAATCCATGAATTTTAGCCTATAAAAAGGGCTTTTAGCAACCCTAAAGAGATTGATTCAACAACATAATTAAGAGAGAGTTTTGTGTGAATTTCAGAGAACTCTCTGTTTTGAGTTTGGGTTTGTTTTTGTTTCTCCATCTTGTACTCCTCTTTGGGTTTTTTCCGTTTTAGTGAAGTTTTTCTTTACCCGTGGTTTTATATCATATTCAAAAGAGTTTTCCACGTAAATATTTGTGTCTAATTTTCGCTATTCGTTCTTGTTTGTTGCTTAATTCGAGCTTATCCCCAACATATAATAAGTTGATAAACTTTGATAAAAATTACCAACAAAGATAATGATTAGCTAGGATTTTTAAATTTAAAAAAATAGTTAGATTAAAATATTAACTTCTAATGTATAGAGACTAAATCTCAAAATTTGTTAAAGTAGAGAGGACCAACAACGTATTTTAACCTAAAGTAAAATAACAAAGCCCACCCTCAGGCATGGTGTGGTCCCCCAAAAATTGCCCATAAATAACGACGCCATTGGTGGTTTTGAGATTGTCTCTACCTCTCTCAACTGGGTGTTTTTTATTTCCTTTGCCATTTTTCTCTTCATTTTCCCTTTGGAAGTCTCTGTTAAATTTCCCATAACCTCGTAGCGTCGACAATGGTTTGCGAGAAAGATCCCTTGGTACAAAAAATCACCGACTTATATGACCAAATCTCAACCCTCGACAGTCTCAAACCCTCCAAAGATGTCAACATGCTCTTCACCCAACTCGTCCTCACATGCATGCCACCCACCCATATCGATGTCACCAAGCTTTGCAAAAAGGTTCAACAGATGAGGTCCAAATTGATTCGACTATGTAGTGAAGCCGAGGGACTATTAGAAACCCATTTCTCCACCATCTTAGCATCCTATGATAACCCACTTCACCATCTCAATATTTTCCCTTACTACACAAACTACCTTAAACTCAGCCAACTCGAATTCAATATCCTCACCAAACACTGCTCAAATGTGCCTAACAAAGTTGCCTTCGTCGGCTCTGGTCCCCTTCCCCTCACTTCGATCGTGTTAGCTTCTTTCCACCTTAAAACCACCTCGTTCCACAACTACGATATCGACCCTTCGGCTAAGTCGAAAGCTCTTCGATTAGTCTCGTCGGATCCCGATTTGTCTCGACGGATGTTCTTTCATACCACAGACATAATGGATGTCACGAATGGTTTGAAAGAGTACGATGTCGTTTTCTTAGCAGCTCTTGTTGGGATGGACAAAGACGAAAAAGTCCGAGTCGTTGAACATTTGGCTAAGTACATGAACCCTGGGGCTGTTTTGATGTTGAGAAGTGCTCATGGAGCTAGGGGTTTCCTTTATCCCGTTGTTGATCCTTGTGACTTACGAGGATTCCAAGTCCTCTCTATATTCCATCCTACTGATGAAGTCATTAACTCCGTGATCATTGCACGTAAATTCCCAATGCCTAAACACCGCTCTGCTGAGCATCCTGTTGGGCCCATGAAACTTCCCAACAAGTGTTTCGACATTGACATGCTTAATCCCCTCTTAAACCATGTGAACCTGATGGAAGAACTTGATATTGAGGACCAACTCTCGTGAAGCCTTTAATGTACCTTTAAAAATCACCATATTGGACCCTTTGCTATGTTTTTGCTGCTTGTCTAACACGTTATTTATTACAAACATGTATCTTTTCGTTGACGGGTGGAGTGATTTAGTTAATATTAATCTCGATTTCAATCATTGAACAACTTTTATGTGTCGGTTTTATGTTCTTGCACAGTATGTAATTAAGATAATTATAGTTAAGTTCCAGAAATGGTATATCAAAGGTGATGCATATTTCAATGATTGGTCTTATTTTCTGCTTTGCTTCCCATAGTTTTATTGGATGTAAGCACTTGTTTTGCTCACCTTTAGCCTAAGGTCTTACTGTACCATTGATTTTTCCAGCCGAAATAATAAAAAGTAAATAAATTATAGTTTTAATTTCATATAATTTCCTTATACTATTATTAATATTATTCTTTAGTCCAAATCTAATATTATAAAAATAATTCCGATTAAATTTTTAAAAAATTTAAAATCTAAAATTCCTTACATTAATTATTATTTTTAACTATTGGTTGTGTCTTAACTCGGTTGACATTAACATTGTTGCCAATGTAAGAGGATGCAGATTTAAATTAAAGGTGTTCATGGTCCGGATTGAGTTGGGTTTGAGTCGGGCCTAAGCATGATATTTTATAACATATTTTATGCTTGTCCAAGCCTGGCCTAGCCCAAAATCTAAACCTAAATTTTTGCTCAAACCCACCCATATTTACAATAACTAACCCAAGCTCATTTTAGATCCGCTCATATTATTTTTTTTATTTTTTAAATTTTTTTAAAAAATATTTATATTATATTATTTTAATATTTAATAATTTTATACATTTTTTCTTATTGAAATTTTTTATATAGTCATCTTAACATTATTTTAATGTTTACGTTAGAGTAGTATTATATATTTAGTATATGTTTATTTTTTAATGTGTTTTAAATTGTATAATATATAAAAATAATATAATATAAAGTATTATAAACTTAAAACGGGTCAAGCTAGGCTCGGGCCTTGAATGGTCAAGCCCAAGCTCGACCCATATTTTAAACAAGCCTAATTTTTTTGCCCAAATCCTCCCAAATTTTAGACGGGTAGCCCAACCCATAAACAGGTCTAGTTCAAATGCATTGAAATATGTTTATCCTCCTATTTAAGTGTTGAGAAAAGATTATGTGTAATAATGATTAACTAGTCAAGTATTCACTTTTTACAAAAATAACTCGAATGAGTTGATAAAGAGTTATAAATAACTATGACCTATTGATCGGGTATTCCTTTTTCTCGAAAAAAAAATTTGAGTTGGAGTAAGAGTTGTAAAAGAAAAGAAAAAAAAAAGTAGATTAGAGAATCCTGAATTTGACGTTTTTGTACAAAATTATAAAGCTTATCTATATGGAAAGTGCAGTTAGAGGAGTTACACAAAGCAAAGGTGAAAGTTTGAAAAGACCTTAATTTTTGTTGGATTCTGCAGTCTTTTTTCCTTATTTGCCATCAAAATTCCAAACTTCAAATCACATATAATTCCATTATTTATGTCTTTATAGTGTATATGAAAATATATTTTTAAATTTATAAATATTTAGGATAATTAAACTTTAACTCGAGGTGAGTTTGGATGGGTGATGCGTTTATCTACGGTTAGTCTAAAAACAACGGTGACGGTGAGATTAGATACTGTAGTGATACTGTACGTGCACTTAACCGTCTATTCAAACTCACCCTCAATTGGTATTTGTTGCTATTGCAACAATAAAGATGATGTGAACTCGAGGCTAATGAAGTAGTTTTTTTTCTTCTAATTTAAGAGTTTGGGATTTATAAATAAAATAAGTATTGCATAAAAAAACATAAATATCTACAAAAATGTATTTCTCATCAAGTTATAAGTTTTGATTAATGGAGAGGGACGAGTAAGCAATGATAGATCCATAAATACCGACTATATATTTTTTTTCTTGTTCTTTGGTGATAATATCTTCTTCTTTCTCTTATAATTTGTTAATTGCTTTCTTCCGCTACTCTTTTTTTTTCTTTTAATTTGAAACTTCTAAAAGACGTTATTTTATAAAAGATAAATATATATATTTATATAAAAGTATTACCTTCCTATTTAAGGGTTGAGAGGGGTTATGGATAGTTTTAGGCATTGTATTAAAAAGAACAGATACGATAAGAATCTATAATAAGATTAATGTTTGAAAAAACTTGACTTCAATGAAATGGTGGTTAAAATTCTTATTAAACATCCGTTTGACATGAGTTCAAATCGTGTTGCCCCATCCCCTAATCCTAATATTGTATCGGAAAACAGTTAATTTAACAATGACCAATAAACTAACCAAATCAAACAAATGTGACAAAAAGAAACTCACATATTTGATTACAAATAGTCAATAATATGAATCCATCCCAGAATGTAAATAATTTAAATTTAAAATAATTCAAATAAATAATTTAAAGTGATTCGAACTCGAAAGGATCAAAACTACTTATAAAAAATCTAGCATCAACTCTAAATAATTCAAACTCGAATCAAAATGATAAAGAAAAAACATTTAAAACTTAAATTCACCTATTGGAGATGGACATGTCAGATAAACTTGGAAAATAGTTACGTCGAATGAATAATGGTATCAGATGAAGCTGGTAAATAAGGACAAATGGTGTGGGCATTGTAACCCATTGCTGCAGCTTGCAAGAACTCCAACTGGGCCTAATTATCCCAACACCTGCTTCTTCTTTTTTGGTAAAATAAACGAAGAATTACATAGAAATGTTGATAAATAAATTGCCAGTAGTGTTTTCATCTTTTAGGATCTCTTTAATCTCCATAGGGATCATCAAACATGTGTAAAACTTCGTCGTTTAAGAGAGCCGTTTTTGTTAGAGCATATGCAATCTTGTTATTCTCTCTAGGGATATATTTCAAGGTCCACTTTTTTCGTAAACTAGTATATATTGAATCCTTCTAATTAGAGTAGAGTTTGATCCTTCTAGCTCTACCAAAAGTTGTGTTTTATATTATAGTGTTTTATTGTTTTGTTTTGATCCAAATTATTTATGTGGTGACACAAATCTTGTTAGTTGGCGAAAAATTATTTTATGCGTCATTCTCACTATATCATTTACGATCCATTTTTAATTATTTAATAACATTTTAACAATTTTTTATGTCATCGATACATAATTTTGATAATTTTTTTATCTTGAACCCTAAACTCTAGATCTTGAATCTTGGACTTTAACCCTTAAACCTTGAACTTGGGTTTAATGTTTGATTTTGGGATTTAGAGTTTAAGGGTTAGAGGTTCAATGTTTGAGTTTGGGATTCAAGATTTGAGTTCAAGGTTTAATTTTGATGCTTAAGATTTCAGGTTCAAAATTCGAGGTTTAAGGTTCAAGGTAAAAAAAATACTAAAATCATGTATCAATGACATAAAAAAATTACTGAAATGTCATTAAATAATTGAAAATGAATAATGAATGATATAATAAGAAGGATCCATAAAATAATTTCTCATTAATCGACCTATACAAATTGTTTTTATATCCAAAACCCAAAATTCCAACTCAACCTATTTTCACTGATTTATCATTTAAAATAAAATACCAATACTAATCCAAATTCATAAATTTAAATTTTTTTTAAAATAAAACGATGTATTCCATTTTACTAAATTTGTCACATTATGACTTTTAGAAGTAAATTCTTTTTTAACTTTGACCTATTATTTTTTAAAAATTTTAGAAATATATATTATAAAAAGTTTAAAAGCCAAAGTTTTAAAATTTTGATTTGTGCCAATTGAGCCTTAATTCGATTGGCATCGACTACAAGAGTATATAGGTTCAAGTGTTGTACTGAAGCGCATTATCTTCTTATTTAAGGATTGAGGAGGAGTTATAGGTAGTTTTAAGCATTGTATCAAAAAGAGCGGATAAGATAAAAACTTATAATGAGATTAATATTAAAAAATTAGACAAAGATAACAATACATTTTCATTAGGGTAAATTACCAAAATAATCACTTTTGTTTACCTCATGTTACATTTTAGCCACTAAACCGTTAATTGTCGTTAACAGTATAATGGTAAGCTAATGTGGCACGTTATATAATCATTTCAAACAAAAAATTTAAGTTAAATTATACAATTGATCTCTATATTTGTTCGTTTTGAGCAATTTATTTATTTTTATGTTCTTTTAACTTCTTTTCCTCTATTTTGCATTCTCTCATGCTTCTTCCTCTCTTTGATTGATCTTCCCAATTTAAATTGTTAAAAAAAGCATAAAAATTAATTTTAACAAATAAAAAACATAGAAAATTTACGTTAAATAAATAAAAAATGAAGGAAAGTTCAAAAAATAAAAATCAATTATATAATTTAACCTACAAATTTTATTTGAAATGATGATTTAACGTACCACGCCAGCTTACAATTACCATTACATCGTTGATAGTAATTAACGTTTAGTGACTAAATGCTGTAATAAGATAACTAAATTATTAAATCATAATATTTTAAATATAAATTATTAAAATGTACATAAAACAAATAAAAATAACTATTTTTTACAGTTTACCCTATCCTTTAAATTAAAAAAATAAAGCAAAAGCAAACATAAGGCTCAGCAGCCAAGTGTACCAAAAAGATGAGGTTTTAGCGAAAGCAGACATGACTTGACAGAATCCAGGATGCCTGTCACATGTTCCTATTACAAAGCTACACACTTGAATACAACATTGAAGTACAAATGAAAGAAAAAACCATCAGTATGTTCCATAAGGAAACCAGCAGTTTCAAATTTACATCAAAGGTGGGATTTTAATGAACAAGAAAATAAGAGTAACATGTACATATATTTGTATGGGTTGCAGAGTACAATATATTGTGAGAGTAAATAATTTTACATGTGGGAAAGGATGCCTAAAATGAATACATACAGTGGTTCTGATCAAATATCATCAGCACTTCCGGTTCCAGCTCCGGTATCAAAGTACGGAGGTCCTCCTCTGATACTTCCGGCAACGTCCTCCATTAGAGCGAATTTCATATCTTCCGACGGTTTCCAGTGGCGCTTCCTCTGGTTGATGAACCAGTTGTTGATTTGCTTCTGGTCTAGTCCTGTCATCTCTGATAATTTCAGCTTCTCTTCCTCCTGCAGTACCACACAGAAGGTAATATTTAATGTGGACCAGATCCACAACCACAAATGGGAGAAAAAATCAAATATGAACTATTAGATGACAAGAAGTTCAAAGCACCCAATAAACAATCACTAATCATGAATCAGAACCTAATTCCTTTTACATGTCCTACTAACCTCAAAAGTCAATACACAAGACTAAGAATCACATTGCGAGCTAAGGATTCCTATAAAGCTAAGACCTTGTGAGCCCTCAACTTCGCGAGCTCATGGCTCCATGAGCACACATCATGGAGATGATACCCTTGTCATGAACAGTATGTTTACCAACTATACATCATATTTATCCATTGTTCTAATATGACAAGTCATATCAATAGGGGCAGGACATCAATAGATTGGCCGAGTTCCAAAGAGTGAGAAACTAATATCGAGACAACACATGGTGTCTGCAAAATGAACAAAAGCATCCCTTTTTAAGGCCCGTAGAGACCAAGGAACCAAGATCTCTTTCTATACTCACACTCTCAACCATCTTTCTTCCTCCTCTCGAACCCAGCCCTGACAAGAACTTAAATTACGATCACTCGTTATCATCTATGGCTCTTTGCCCATTAAATAAACTGTCATAAACCACCATAATCTTAATATTGTATTAATAGTAAATACATAAATTTTAAAAAAATTGAATCAATATCTGACAATTTCAACACTCATTCAAGTATCTCTATTGCTTTGTGTCATGTAATCATGTCTAGAAAGAAAGCTGAAGAAAAGACACTCAAAGTAATTAAACCGGAACTGCAATTACCGTAGGATATGGCCACCTATAATGGTTGTTCCACCAATCTAGCAGTGTGAGCCTCGCATCTTTTGGTAGCTTACCATTCTTTCTTTTCTTCAAGAATTCTTTTCTTAAACTGCTGAGGTAGCCACTATATTTGCGCATCAGCATTCCTTTGATGTCCTGGCTTCGACGCCCGCCGTGCCATTCTTGACTTTCACAAGCTTCCACCAGCTCCCAGCCACTTAACTCTTCGTCCGAAGACTCAGCACCTTCATCTGCAAAGAAAAGCATATGATACGTGCGTACTTGTATGCTAAACGTTTAACTATATATCAACAACAGCTGATTAAGCCTTAACCTAATTAGTATTGAGATTGTTACTAATACAGAAGAACATGAAATATTGGTTTTATATGAAGTTAAAATTCAATTATTATAAATCTTGCATTTTATATTCACCATGCTTAAAATTATCTATAACTCTTTCCAACCTTTGAATAGCAGGAAAATGCGTTCCAATATGCTCGAACCACATCCTCCTATGCTAACAACAATACCTTAAATGTTCAAATTAATCCTATTATTAAAAGCAATCAATTTAGTCCTTGTACTATTGAAAGAGTCAAATAAGGCCGATTTGTTATAGAATTAACATTTATTTTTGCAATTCAACTCCAAATAGTAAATAACATTTTTAAACAATGAATTTTAATTTTATAGAAATTTGACCTTATTTGATTCTTTTTAATAGTATAGAGACTAAATAGATACATTTCATAATAAAGGGACTAATTTGATACAATTCCTGTAATAGAGGGGTCTACCATTTACTTTCACCCTTTTAAAAATGCTATGTACTCTTTAACAAAGTTAATCTTTTTAACTATTATAATTATATAAATGAAATTTTTTGTTTGAAATTTAATTAGAAATGGATATATTTTTTTTTTGTCATTTTTTAAACAATAAATGTTAATTATGTTAAATTTTAATTTTAATTAAATTTTTAATAGTAAATAGATTAAATTGATTCGTTTAATAATAAAGAAATTAATTTAATCTAATGGGCTTGACAAATAATTTCACTAATTTTATAAATTAAGCTATTGTCAATCTAAGAATATCAAATTTGATGAATTGCATATTCATGAATAAGCAGATAAAATGTTTAAATCAAAACCATAAAAAGAAAAAAAAAATGAATCTCATTTGCTCATGCAAAACCTAGGTTCCTCTATAACATTTATAAAAATGTATGGTCTTCCTATGAGAAGTAGATATCATAAAAACCAATGATTCAAACCTTATTATAACTTCTAAAATAAACATAAGCCTAAACATAATTTAACATTATCACAATGCAGCCGATTGAGTTTTAGTTCGATTGGCATCAACACTGTCATTAGTGCAGGAGGATGTGAATTCAAATGCGTTGTAACGCATTATCCTCTTATTTAAGAGTTGGGAGATATTATGAATAATTCCAAGCATTGCATCAAAAAGAGTGGATATAATAAGTATATTTTAGTACTTCAAAATAATGTTGATAATTTTTTACTGTGTAATTCGGATTTTAAAATTTATTTAATGAAAATTCATAATTAATTAATCATCTTAGCAGTTAGTTTTCGTCAAATCAATCCTAGACTCAAATTAAACATTAAAAAGTTGATATTATTAGTACCACAATATCACCCTAAAAAAGTGTTAAATCTCATATAGTAAATGATATATTAAGCTTGAATGAACCATAAGAGTGGTACTAATCTCAGGTTTGATCTTTAGTCCCTCAATTTATTTTTAGTTGTTTTTAAACATTTTTTTATAATACCTTTATAATAATATTTATGTATATATTAAGAGAGATTTTAAGTTTTTTTTTCTAATTAAAAAGGAAATTATGCATCTAAGTTTACTTCAACTCATTATGTATTTCATTATTCACAAAAATGAAGCCATCTAAAGCACATTATTCCCCAGGGTGGTGGTGTAACCTGCAGGCCGTAGAAATTCATGAAACACAAGCAAAATTACAGCTCAAGCATGTTTACAAAACGGTAAGTCACATTGTCCTCTCTCAAGTGAAGGACTCACCATGAGTACAATGGTAAGTTACATTGCATCCTTAATATAAAGATTTCGATTCGAATCTTGAAGATAATATTGATAGAAGCATATTAAATAGAAATATTTAAAACAAAAAAAAAATGGTTAGAAAATAGGTAAGTAGACAAAAAGGAGCACAAAATAATTATAGATAGTACTGTCTGTGGAACTTGCTATAAGGGTTTTCAACATTTCAACTTTATCATCAGAAAATAATATTATATATACATTATTTTACATGCACAGTAACAAGAGACTGAGCTTTTCTTAGTTTCCACATTCATTGGAAAAAAGAAAATGAAAAAATCATTTAGAGAGAAAATGCAGAGTTAAAAACTTTACCAGAGCGATAATCCATGGTCAGTGCTCCTTTGCAGAGATCACTTAACTGTGATTCAATGTTGGTCAAGAACGTCGTCGCTTCATCGAACGGCTTGGACAGTTCCTCTTTGTATCTATGAAGAACCTCACAATATGATTCCTTCAAGCAAAAATAATAATAATGGATGTTACGATTCATGCAACAAGTCCCTTTTCCTCTAACGTTTTTCTCGAGAACCAAACAAAGATATTATGAGATAGAAAAAAGAGACAAAACTAAGAAACTTAGACTATTTAAGTACCATGAACTCATCAAGTTCTGGATCAGCTCCTATCTCACTGCAACCACTTATAGTATGGCTCTCTCGGCCAATTTCTTCAAGCAGTGAGGCCAGTTCAGGCGGTGCTCCAACCTATATACATACATGTAGCTACATATATATTATTATGATAATAAATCATAAACAAAAACCATAAAAAGTTGAAAAACAAAAGCAACCTTTTGGCATTCTATGTAAGCAGATACTAGGTTTGGATAAAGAGGGTGAGCGGCGATCTGGGTCTTGATCAGATCAGACATAGCTGATGGTCCAGTAACACCTGTATCAGTTTCTTGATGATCAAATTGAAGTAAATGATGATCATCAACTGGTGTACTGAGAAAATCAGTGGTAACGGCTGCAGCAAAGTCATTAACCCTTACAACATCGTTTGAACACGCGATTACTGTATCATCAAGCCTGTATATGTCCTCCATGGTAACTAAGACTAACACCACACATGCAACTTGTTTATATTGGGAAAAAAAAGGCTAATTACGTTGTTGGGTGAGCTTAGATGAAGACACTGTAGCTGCCTTTCGAGAAACCAAAAGCAAATACCTTTTGAGAGAGAAGAAGAGAGGCAAAGCTAAGAAGAATAGACATATATTGAGCTTTGGGAAAAGTGGGTTTTTTTGTTTTGTTTTTCAGTTTTCACATCTTAGTTGATTGATCAAACACATGAAAAAGACCAGACTTTGCTTTTCTTTTCCAAGAAGACCTGAGAGAAAGAAAGAGAGAGAGAGAGAATGTTGGGTGTGGATTGCTTTTGCACGTTGCACACCCACAGAGGATAGTATAGAGAAGGAAGGGGTCTTTCACTGCAGGTGCTCACACGCTTTGTAACAGTGAAGATTTATCATTCATTTGATTGAAACAAGGTAGGTATAGTTATAGATAGAGATGATGAAAATATGTGTAATGTATTTGAGTGGTCAAAAGAGAAGATATATATAAAAGAAAAAAACCCACAGTGGACAATGGCATTGTGAAGGTTTCATTGGTCGTCTCACAGAGGGTTATATATTGTAGGACCCTATAAATAAGGGAAACTACTGTGGACGACTGTTCTATGCTGTTCACTCACTGTTTACTGTCATACATACTTGTACTGTACGTACCCTTCTTTTTCTGTTCTTTTCTTTATGGTTGCCATCGACAATGTTAGCCACCCTGTTGGAACGTACCATAATAGGATTTTACATTTTTTTGGTAGGATTAAATCTACCATTACATACACGCAATTTATTTTTTTTTGTCCATAATCAACTAACAAAAAGGAAAGGAAAAGAAATATACAAATATATGGTTGAGATCACTTGTTCAATTCCGACTGTCCATTTGAAAAGTAAAATATTTTGGGTAAAAATATAAATTTAAAAAGTGGGTCTAGAAAAAAAAATAAGATTTGTTTTTTAAATAAATCGAGTCTTAGGTAAAATTTTACCCAGGCTCGGGTTTACCTGAATTTGTCAAAAAAAAATTCCCACTTTTGTTTGCTGTTATTTTGTTTTTATATTGCTACTATCTTGTTATTATTATTTGGATATTATATAACTCTTGTTTTATTATTACATTTGTTACTATTGTAGAGACATTTACGTACTAAGTTGCAATTATATTAGTGTTATTTAAGTATAAATACTTTATTTTAATGTATTTTCAATTTGTTGGGAAATATTTATTTTAATATTTTTAGTATATTCAGTGTATAATATTTTTTAAAATTTATTTTTATATAAAAAAGTTAATACAGTCGGATCGAGTTTAGCATTTTTTATCTGAGTCGGTCTTAAAAAAAATTTAAGTACATTTTTCAGATCGAACCAAAAAAATAAACCTAAAATTTTGCATTGACCCAATACATATAAACATGCATAGATTAAAGCCTAAGGTCGTACTATTCATCCATAATTTGGGTGTGCATTGATAGTGTTAATTTAAGTGAAACGTATTTTTTCAAAATCAAATATGCTCCTTTAGAGAAAAAGAATCAAAATTTGTATGCACCATGGCGTAACGTTTTAGTAAAGCGAGGATGAGACTATGCTTCAATCGAAGCCATGAAATTAAGCTCCACTAAATTTTAACTTCAAATGAAGAGAGGTATAGTGAAAGTATAACAATTATAAATTTTTTTAACATTGGTTCTTATCTTATCTGTTTTTTTGTATACTTTGCTTAGAATTTTTATAGTCCTTTTTTAATCCTTAAATAGGAAGATAATATATGTATTCAAACTCTCATTTTTTTTATATTTATAACCATATTAATACCAATTGAACCCAATTTTTAAATAAAAAATAATAATATAATAAAATATTCGAGATGAAACACAGTTTTTATGTATAGTGGTGAAATTGTTTGTGTTTGGTCCAACTTTAAGGGTACATTATGAAACAATTATTCTTTGTAAAACCTAAATTAACGGAGGAAATAGATTCTTTGAAAACAAAGTTCTAATTTTCGCCTCGTGCATCAACATTATAATGATTGGTTTGGTTAATGCATGTATTCATTCCATATGTGTTACAATAATTAGATATAAAAAAATGGTTCGTATAAATTTAAATTTTAAAATCTAAAATCGATTAACTCTTAACTCGATTGGCATCGACATTGTTGTTAGTACAAAATATCATGAGTTCGATTGCGCTAAAGTGAATTATCCTCCTATTTAAAGATTGGACATGGAAGAGCAGATAGATAGGAATCTATAATAAAATTAATGTTTGAATTTTTTTTGAAATATAAATAAAAAATTTTGTAAAAATAAGACTTTTTTAAAATAAGCGGGAAATTTTCATTTTCTTTACTAAAAATAAGTCATGGGAATAGCTAAATATTACCAATTAAATTAGTTTATTGCTAATTCATATATTGAAACATATGTAAAATAATAATACTCCTACCAAATGTAGCATCAGAGATGTTATAGGCATAATGACTTTTTTAGCCCTCCAACTTTACAAAAAAGTCATTTTAATATTTATTTAATTTTTTTTACCTCTTTTAGCCCTTGAACTTGTATTTTTTTTATCAAATCACCCAAAAATGGATAAAAAAGTAAACGTTAATTTGTTAACTTTGCTTTTGTGGCATACATGTAGATTGTTATGTAGATGGTATGTTAGCTTTTAATTAATTTTTTAAAAATTAAAAAATATTTTTATATAATTAATATAATTTTAAAATAATTTTAATGATTTTAATTTTTAAAATAGTTTTTATATTTTTTAATTTTTAAAAATTTTAAAAATTAATTAAATTTTGACGTGTCATTCACGTGGGATCTACGAGTATGCAATGTTAGCAAAGTTAAAAAATATTAACTTTTGCATTCATTTTGGGTGATTTGACAAAAAATACAAGTTTAAGAAGCTAAAAAAGGCGGAAAATTAAATGAAGGACTAAACTAACTTTTTTTTGTAAAGTTGGAGAGCCAAATAAATCATTATGTCGTCTTAATAAGTAAGGTTGAGAAGAAATCGAGTTTATATATATAGTATTAATATAATTTATGTTTATTTAAATTCATTTTAGTTTAATGAATCTTAAATATTTCTTTTTAAGTCCACTTATATATGTAAAGGGATAACTTAAGCATATTTTTGGCATGTTGATTTTATATTTTTTATTTAAAATTATGCTTTTTTAAGTTAATATTAAAAAAATTATATATTTTTTATTTATTAAAACTTTAAATATACTCATTTTTTTTCATGCATGTTTATGTTATAGTATTATATAATGTTATCAATTTCACTTTTTTTGGGATCATATTAGCCCCTAAAAGTTAACAAGCGTTAGATACATCAACCTCTACAACTAATATCGTTAACTTTTTTTGTTATTTGTGGTGAAATCAATCAACCTTGTAGTGACACATGTATGAATAAATAAATAATATATAAAATTAATTTAATAAAATAAAAATTATAATTAAAAAGTGCTCTTATTTACTTATGATCACGAATCCGAGAACCATATAAGATTTGGATTGTCTATCCGCGTCTTGCCTAAGTCCTACTGAATGGATACGGGCAAGCTTTACAGTGAGAAGTCAGCAACGGGAGCTCTTTGTCTCAACTCGCACATGCCACAGGGTGCAGCCCAAAACAGTACATGTGTCCTACATACATAGAATCTACTTAGAACGTCAATTCCATGAACAGTAACTATATATATAAATATCCGATTGTTTCCTTTAATGAAACACAACGAAAAAATTACGTAATACTCAACTATTAGAGTAAAAAGGAAATTAAACCAATACCAGTAGAGACAATTCTTTACTATCATAAAATTGGTACTTTTATTTATTGTGGAGTAATGAAGATAAGATATGGATGGAAAGGGGAAATCAAATTGGGTTGTCTTGATATATATATATTGTAGTGTTGTTTAAGATTTGGATTTGAACAGCCCATGGAGGAAAAAGGAAATCTAAAGCAAAGTTCAGAATAAAGTAAAAAAAAAACCCTCAAAAATTGGTACTGATGAAGTGTTTGATAGTGATAGGAGAAGTGAGAGGAAGAGTCTAGAAGAAGAAAACCATAGATTTGTAAAGCAAAAATTCAAGATCAAAATATTTTTTAAAAATAATATTTAAAAAAAGTAACACCTTTTTATATGATTATAAATATATAAGAAAAATAAATAACAGATGTCAAAATAATATGAGTCCACGTCACTAAAATTTTTTAAAAAATAAACGGGATTAACCTCAAGGACTAATATTGATAACAGTTGCCAACTTTAAGAATTGATATGATAAAAGAAAATCCAAAAGCTAATGTGAAAAAATTTACCAATTTGAGTTGATATTTTTAAGCCTAAAAGAAATAATGATGCTTCCATTGACTGAATACATAATATATATATATATATATATCTTCCTTCACAATCATTAAATTATCGCTTGAATTATCGCTTGAATTATTTTATTCAGGTAAAGTTAGAATAACTTTTTGGAATTTTAATTTTTTATAAACTATATCTTTATAATTTTTAAAGGAATAAATCGAATTTTCATAATTTTAAGGGGGTCAAAGTGTAATTTTACCTTTACTAATTTAATTTTTTTTTAAAAATTGAAAGACTTAAAATAACAATTACCCATTCCTAGATTCGCCTTAAATTCTAGGTTAATTCTAGAAAATATTTTCAAACTATCACATAAATTTTTAATTCATCTTTAAACTTTTAATCTTTTAATTGAATTTTTAAAGTATTAATATTGTATTAATTAGATCATCAATTTAAATTTTAAATGTTTCTTTTATTCGACTTGGAGCATAATTTAAATACGTAGAATAATTTGTAGTCATGTTTCTATTATACGTCATGTTAAGAAAAAAATAATTTCATTATAATTTATACGGGTTACTTTTTAGTATGTCATATGTAAATCATTCATGTGGTAAATACATACATGTTTATAATTTCATTCATATATTTTGAATATGTTTGGTGCCATATTTATGTTGTCATTAACTCTCCATTAAAACGTCTTGAAAATTCAATTATAATATTTTGAAGTCTGAGTTAAAGATATTTAATAGGATAAATATTTTATCCATCCTTGAATACAATTAAACCTTTTTTTTAAAGAAAATCATCAACTTTTTTTTTATTTCAAATTATTAAAATTCGTTAAATCATTTCAAATTGTAATTTTCTATGAAAAATAGTCAAAAGGTATAACTTAGGGAGAAAATATAAATAGTATTTTTCTCAAAATATGTTGGTAGTACTTATATTTTTACAGTATTTGGGATTTAATCCATAATTAAATTTTCTTACTTTTCAATTCAAAATTTCTAGTAAAAATTTTCATCAAAAATTTCCAACTTAACTTGTTTATTTTCTTTCAATCATATGTCACGTAATATGAAGCCAACCTAATTAATATGTCAGTTAGCAAATTTTAACGAAATACTAAATATTTTAATGATTGGTTTGATATTTATAAAAGGACATAATTTTTTGACTTTTTAAGTACTAAGATTAAATATGACTTCTTCTTTTTTTTAGATTGATGCAAAATTTAACTTCTCAAAGTTAACTTGTTGTTTGATGGAGTTGCGACTAAGGTAAAATTGAAACGAAAAAAAAAAAAATCTTGGCTCTTGAAATATATTTGTTTTCTCGTATTGGTACTTGAAATTAATCTAAAGGTGGGTTTGGATGGGCGATTAGGTGCGGTGCGGTGCATTTAGCTTACTTTTTGTCTCACGCTACAGTATCGCTACAGTATCTAATCTCACTGTCATCGCTATTTTTACACTAACCGCAGGTAAACGCACCGCCCATCCAAACTCACCATAAGTTAAAGAAAAAACAAAACAGCAATCAATTAGGACATGCCACATGTACATTATTGACCGCTGATGTGGCTATTGATTGCTAACGTGGTCTTTGGCTATAGTTGACCAATACTAGATTGAAAAATAATTAAAAATTTAAAATTGTTAAAATTATAAAAACAATAAATTTATTACAAAATTATAATATTTATTAATAAATAATAAATTTCAAAAATCATAAAAAATTAAAAATAAAAATTAAACAAAATACATAACTAACAACCATGTAACCCACTAATTTAACCAAATATATATATATATGAGAATCATGGCTACTTTATTTCCTAAAAAGAAAGCACTAGTGTCACGATTTTTTTGCTTCAAATCTGTCTAAGTCAACCTGACTCTCGAAAATGAGAATTTACAACGAAATTTCTTTAAGGCACCAAAATAAAGTAGAAGCAACTCGAAAAAACAAAGGGACTTGAATTTGAACAGAAAAGACGTAAGAAAATAATAGCACATCAAATGTATGAGTAAATGCTTCCAAAAAGTATTCTTTAACTCAAAAATTAAATGATTACAAATGAAGGGGGATGACTCTATTTATAATTGAGTTCACTCAAATCCAACGGTGTAGATCAAATTACATCAATTGCTGAGATTAGTTCTCATCTACATAAGAGAGCCCTAAAAGATTTACAATAATTATCCTGATAAAAAAATACAATTTATCGAAGTGTTTACAATTTAATCAGGATTCAAGTAGATAGGCCTTAAGTCTCTTCCAAACAATGAGTCAGTTATGTTGGCCAAATGACCCCCACTGAATAAGAGAGACTAAAATGTGCCTTGATCACAAACTCGTTCAGGTGATCTGTGACACTAGCACATATTTAACAAATGTGTATCAGTGTCCCTTAATGCATGTATCTAGCTAACTAATAAATCAAAACGAATCTGAAAAACAACACATATATTCACATAAATAAAACTCTAGGAATTTTCAGAACCTCAACCTTATTATTTAACATAGAATTCATTAGCAAAAATGAGTGGATTTTGGCATTGTGGGACAAGAAAAGAAAGTGTGGTAATAAAAGAATATATAATTTATTAAGGCATCTGTAAAAGTGAAAAAAGTGGGGTGTTAAGGCAAATCTTGGAGATGATATGCCACACTTTACACAAACAAAAGAAATACTAATTTGACATGATTATTGGTTTAATTTTGATGGGATGGATATTATAATGTATGAGTGGGTTCCTAGCTATGGCTACACATCTATCATCATTGCTCTCAAAATAATTAGGGGTGGAAAAAGAAGATTGCTTGCACCAAAATAAAACAATAACAAGAAAAGAGATCCCCCACCTTTTGGGATTATAATTATTTCACCCTTTTCAATAAAAGCATAATCTTCTGTCCATTATATCTTATCTTGTCTCATGAGTTAAAATATATAATATAGACCTAATTTGAGTCAAATGGAATCATTTCCAGTTCTGGATTCTTGGTAATTTACTATGTTTGTTTCTTTTGGAAATAATGAGTATAAACTTAATTAAAAATACGTGGTTGAGATTTAGGGTTTTTTTGGTAAGGTGATATGTATAAAAATAACGATAATAGTGAGATTAGATATTGTACTAATACTGTAACACGAGAAAAGAAAAACTAAACACACCGTATTGGAGATGAACTCTTATCCATTAATTTAAATTCATTTGCAGCTAAATTAATGATTGATTCTAACACTGTTACAAATTATAATTAGTTTCACATGTAAAACCAACAGCTAGCACATTCTCTTCATAAGTCTAGTTCTACTTTTTGAAAGATGGAATGATTTACCCTAAAACCTAACCTAACCTTTATGAAAAATATATAATCAAATGTTGTATAGTTTAAGCCAAAGAATATTAATGAGTAAGTATGAAGTTTAAACTTGTTAAGGTTTCGGGTTGTAATTTTGTGGGCGAAAAAAATATAAGAAAAACTTTGTATTTCATTTACGAGTTTGGCGAGTGAAATTTTTTTTTTAGTTTGTAAGTGTAAATACAATCACAATTACAAATAATCCAACGGCATAATGTAAGAACAACTAAAATGTTTTTGGATAAAATTTACACAAAATAGAATTTAAAGCAAAATAAATTTAAAGAGAATTCATACATGGGTGCAAAAATTAAACTCGAACTTGAATTGTTAAAATTTTAAAACCTCAACCTTATCGATCCATCTTTGAAAATATGGGAAGGAAAAAGAGGGAAGGAGTAAGATAGGTTAATTAATTTGGTGGTTGAAACGAAGGTAGGCATGGATGTGTGGAAGTGCAAGTTAATTTAATTAAGCAAAGAGGATTGGCCCCGCCCTCACATGTTCATACTTCAAAACCTACCATTACTTCAAAGGTTCAAAGGGAAAGGGCTAAGGATTGCTAGGGATGGGTATAGGGATAGGGATAGGGATAGGGACAGAGATAGAGGATGAAAGTGAAGTTAAAAAGTAAATGTTTAATATATTATTTGGCATCTGAGTTTGATAATTTTTTAATATGGTAATTATGTTTTTTTTTGTTTAATCCCATATTAGTATTTGATAAAAGTTACATATTTTGATGCTAAAAAATAACAATGTTAACTATTTAGTATTTAACTCGGGTTTCAAATTTGATTTGATTAAAGTTAATTATTAATAATATTAGGTTTGATTTTTTCATGATTTTGTTAATAGAATAAATTTAGTTTTAATTGTGAATTTGTCTAATTTTTCAAATACAGTCGAATAGACCTGATTTAATTCAGGTTTTAAGGTTGATTTGATGAAAGTTAATTACTAATGTTATTAGCTAATTATGGTTTTCATCAAATTAACTCTAAAACTCGAATTAAACATTAAGAAAGTTAACAATGTTACCTTTAGGTATCCATATATATAACTTTTGTCAAATATAGGCACTAGATTGGATCAAAAAATAATACAGGTACCACATTAGAAAAAATGTCAAATTTAAATACCAAATAATATATTAAACTAAAAATAAATTTGATTCAGAACATGATTTTCATTGCAAAAATAGGAAAAAAAAAGAAAGAAAGGATTAGTTCATCTATACAGTTCAATCATTTCAAAATAAAAAAATTATGTTATGAAATAAATAATAAATTCAATAAAGAATAAAAAAAATAGAAAGAGAGTTTTGAATTTTACTCATAAATTGGGATCTTTACAAAACTTTTTCAAAGTCTATATTTACAGATATAAAAAGTATACATGATATAAAACTCTACTTCTAATGATTATTAAAGTCCTAAAGTACATCAAACTTATCTTTATTTTGATGGACATCCACTTAATGTGAAAACATTCCTGTGGGAAAAAAATTACTAATGCAAGAAAAAGAGTACACATATCTATCATCCTCATTTAAAACATTACCAAGAAAATCCAGTAAGACAAAATCTCAATTAAGGGAAAATGAGTACAGTGCGTCTATTAACTTTTCAAACGATTACTTGAACCAATTTGCTAAAGCTTATATCATAATTCTTCTAGAAAACAAGAGTGAGGAAGATTTTCAGGGAAATATATTTTGATATCTTTAGGAGTTCCTACAAAAATTATAGCAAACTTTGATCACAATCCTTATATACATACGCATGTTGGATCATTTTATATTATTCCTTCAACTATTATTCAGTAAGTCGAATTAAACACATATGTTCAAATCATTTTAATTTATACAAATATTTATGCAACTATGTTGAACAATTTCTCAAAAAATTTTATATGCTTCTAATATTCTAAATCCTTCAAGAATTTTAATATAAACTTTCACTGTATAGTGATTCATATATATATAACAATAATTATTAGAGACATGTCGAGTCTTTCATAAATTGTCAAATTAATAAGATATCTAAAGTTATTTCATCCACCATAAAAGAATATTATATATTTTCATAATTGATGTTAGGACTTAACGAAAAAACTTTATTTTTCTTATTCTGTTTTTGCAAAACTATGTGTTTATACCCTCACGAGCTTTATACCTTTAGATATTTGGACGACCGGTCTAAAAACTTCCCGAATTAATTCTACTTTCATTTTGTCTTTTCATTTTGGCAATCTATTCCATGTCTTTAATTTTCAACAAATTCCTTCAAGATCCTCATTTTCTTTCAATATTTCAATAAAAAATTGCACAAAACTGTTATCGGCAACTTTTCATTCTCGTGGTTTCATAATTTCTCGTATTAACATAACTTACCAAGATATCTTTATTTTCATTATTCCCATCGTCAGTTTTAGATACTTGAATCTCTTTTAGAGTTTTAATAATTAGTTATGTATTGAGTCTCTTCTAGAGCACCCATCTCTATTACATGACTATCTTGATTTATTATTTTCTTGTACGAGAATTTTTATATTTGGAGCTAATTGATCTACCATGTTTCAGGTATGCAATACTTTCATTTATTCTAACAAGGTTGTTCAACTAGGATTTCCAAACATCACTTAGTATATAACACTTGGTTATTGTCATTAAATTAATAAATACATCTAGCAGTTTAAATTACTTTTTATGAGGATCTAAATAATGATAATTCATTCCAAGTAACTTATTTTATCCAGCTATTATTTCTCTCATCTTGATGTTGGGAAAATTATCAAATTATAATTGAATTTCCAATTTATTCAACACATTGAATAATATAAGGAGACTCATAGCTAATATATATTTTCAACTTTCTTTGAATACCCATTTTGTATATTGTGATGGAGCAACTTAAACATATATTGCACATTCAAAAAATTCTAAAATGGATTGTATTTGATCCTGACCAAAAGTCAATTATAATGGGAAGTATCTATCAAAACTTATTGGCATGATACGTACAAATGTCTATTCATATAAAATATCATATCCTTATACATATATACAAAAAGTTTTGTTTTCCAAAGTAATGGTTTAGCTACCAACTAGAGGCACTAAATCATTAATTCTACTAAATCATTTTATACATGTAAGCAACAATCTTTGCGTTAGTTTTGGCATTAACAATCTAGCATACAATAATATTTTAAAGCTTTATAAATAAACTCACCAATATTAGCAAGAATTGTCTCGATCGCATAATTAAAAAGTTTTGTTCTTAAACAATCATTAAATAAGTGATCTCACAAATAATAGATTGCAATTTGCTAACTCATGTGATTATCTTGTATATACATCTACCAAAATTATATCAAAACATCCACTAGTTTGATCAATGGACTCATATTCTTTCAGAATGCAATGAATTAAATCTCAACTTTTGTTAATGAGGTTTTAATAAATCATCTTCTTTGAGAACAAAGGGCACTTGAGAAATCTTTAAAAATGAAAAACCTTCAGGTTTTTTAATAAATATCGATGTAAATTATCATATTGTCGCATCATTATTAATCGAGATAGTCCAACCGGTCATGCCAACTAAGTTAATATATTTGGAATAATAAACTCTAAATTTACTATGCACGTGATTCAATAATACTAATGTAAACTTCTGATTTATCATCTCATGTGATTAAACAAATAGACATATTAACATTGTATCAAAGCCCAAGTCAAGAGGTAGCTATAGATGTCATCTTTGAAGCATCTAAACTCAATATAATAAAATAAAAGCCTAAGCCACATGCATTTATTGCTAATAGAATTGATCAATTTTCAAAATATATGTGTAAAATAAAACAATGTTCATTGTTATACCATAAATCCACTTAATGATAAAATATTCATAAAAATTAATAATAATTATATTAAAAATAATTAAAAATTAAAAGAATATGAAAAATTATATTTAAAAATAAATAAAAATGAATTAAAGCATAATTTAAAAAATATTTTTTTGTTAAAAAATAAAAAATAATTAAAAATAAAAAATCAATTTTACCAAAACTTAATCTTATTTTTTAATTTCTGATTTTCAAATTTTTTTTATCAAAATAAACGTTAAAACTTAACCAACAAAAGTGGCCTCAGCATGCATAACGGGTAAAATACAGTCCGATGGCTGTTGACATAAAATAAGGGAAGTACTGGAAAATAATAAAAAGAGAATCTGCTGAAGAGGGATAAACAAGCATAAAGTTCCACAATGATAGATGTTACTGTTTCTTGCAAGACTGAGCCCCAGTTACAGTCACCATTACTATCTCATCATTCAGGTTCCATTTTTACCGGGGTCAACAAGGCAGATCCATCGATGTTTAACTTGTGCCATCTAGGAGGGAGAAGTTTCCATGAATGCCTACAACCCCAGTACTCCATAATGCTTCCGAGGCACCAATAGAGCATGGAATTCCGCTGCTTTGGTCATGGCTTTGTCCACTACTTGATCCGAGTTGAAACTCCCATTGAGCACAACAGAGTTTCTTGAAAACCAAATCTACCGGAGCACGAAAGCCAAACAGAATGGCATGATTACATTTAACTGACTAAAAGTTGGCTTCAAATTAGTTCATTCAACTTTGAAGAAGAAGATACACACAAACCACAAGAAGGATTAGTAATAGTAGGGAATGTATGCCCTCAAATTATCACTAACTTTCAAAACCTAAGGGTTACTACAATCTAGTTACTTCCTTCAACTTTACAACATAAAAACAACTACAATATCCTTGTTTAATGTCTGGCTGCTTTAAGGAAATTGTCGAATGGGCTAGCAGGAGGCAACCTCATTGATAAGCATGGGTCGAGCTGCAAGACAGCACCGTTAAAAGCATTCCCGTTTGAAATCTGTAATAGAGACCAGCAAACATGGTTACAAAAGGAAAGCAGATCATGCTAATATCATGAAACTGAGTAACGTGTTCTATATGTCATTTTTCCAAGTTTTAGCAGTTTTCGTTAGAAACTCAACCCAACATTTTAAGGAATTTGTTATTTACCTTCTTCAGCATCATCACGTGTCTGTCAGCAGCATCGGTTGTCAGTATAGTTTTATTGGCAGCTTCATTTTGATGATTTTCATGGGCCAACCAGTTGGAGAGCTTCTTCCTTGTACCTGTGCCGAATGCTTCACATTGGCTAGCCATGGTATCATACGGGAGAGGTGATGTAGAGATGGATGTTGCTGCAACTTGACCAGCCACCTCGAGTGCCTAAAAAATACGGTAATTTAAACAAACATATGATCATACAAAGATTCATGGCATGTAATTGCAGAAAATTACAAGAGATTACCGATTGCAAGAGTTGTCCAATGTTAATAACATTGGAGATAGAAGGGGATGCAGGCGCTTTAGGAATGAAGTGGGACAGGTCGAGGACAGATGCTTCACTTCTTGCATCATCTTCGAGTAATTGACTTGTTTGAACATCCTGCCACATAAGCGGTGACCATTTAGGTAGATTTGAAAAAATTTATTCGAGTAACACACTTCGCAGCTTAACCGCTACCTCATCAAAAGAAAGAGACTCTTTTGAGTAGGGAGTCATTTGATTGTGGTCCAAGTCAAGAATAGATCGTGGACCAAACATGAACGCATCATCAGGTGTGAATGGCTCTGTCAACTGCTTCGTAAGATCATCTATCTCGAGCTTAGCAAGCACAAAAAAAGTAGTATTAGAAACTTAATAGACAGAGAGGGCATTTCTAAAGTAGCAGTGGATAAATTTTGTGCATCCAACCTCAGTAATGGTCGATAAATTTCGAACCAAGATATCCATCAAGATGTTGTTGGATTCATCTATTTTATCCCGCAACTCCGATAGCAAAGAAGAGGCCAGTTGGTTATCAGAAACCAATCCATAACATTTGACATCCGCTTGAGGCCTTACAAACACTTGAAAGTCTTCATTGATGCCTAGATAAGGATCAGCCTGAAAATAGATAAGCATGGTTGCAAATAAGTGACATTGCAGTATACCGATTTAATGAGTTCTATACCACAAAAACTGCCAACTTTCTCGCATTTGGCAACCAAAAATAGTTTTTATCTAGCAATTCAAGGAAAGTAACTTACATCAAATGGAACTATGGACTTGATGAGATCGATCAGATCAGGTATTTGATATATCTTAGCTGCAAACATCAGCATGCTCATTGACAGCATAAGGATTGATCGCTGGAACGCTGGAGTTAACGTCCCTGACAAACCCCACACAATAAAACAAAAAGTTAACAAATTAAATATCCAGTCCTAAAATATAAAAGCCCGCCTATTAAGAGCACATACCATTGCTAGGGTCCAAGGAGATATCCTTTAGAGACAAGGGAAGTTGGAAGAAGCGGACAACGAGATTGTCATTAATGTTCTGTGACATCACATTTTAGAATACTATTAGCGGAGGGACAAAGTAAAAAAACCATATATGCAGATCAGTTAGCAGCCACTTATCATGTTATTTTTCTTGGTAAAAGTTTTCTTTGTGAAGATCATCTCATGACTCTCTCGGCAGCTGCCGTATTATGTTTTAATTAAATGAAACCATCACTAGAATCCAAGCAACATAGGACCCAAAAATAAATTCAGGAAAAGAAGTTCCGAATTAGTCAAGGTTAACACCATGTAGCATTTCAATTTACCTTCAATCGTAAAGAAATTAACGTCAACATGGAAGAGTGTGATATGGCTTCTATGTTTGAAGGCAAATTATCAGAAAGAGTGGTCTGTATCCAGAAACCTGACAGTAACTGCATTATCTGATCCTCCGTCAGCTTCATGATGTATGGTTCCTGAGCAAAAATTAATAGAAACATATCGATGGTATCAATGACCAAGTGGTAGACTAGATAATTGCACGTATAACGTAATTGTGACAAGAAAAAAAACTTACTGCCTCAACCATGTTTGATGCAGCCGTTCGGTCAATAATAGAGGTTATAGTATAGATGTTACGGGAACTCTTCACGACAAGGCCTTGTTTCGAGTCCTCCTCCATATTGTCCTTTCCTTTAAAATCTTCATGAATATTACAACCATTCTTCTCCAATTTGATGCCATCCTTTTCCCTTCGGAGCTTTTCAAGCAACGCTGATATGGATGCAAATGCAGAAGCATTGGTGGAACGCCATCTTCTTGGTTCATAGACAAAACCGGAACGCAGAGATGCAACTTCATGTCGAGGATGACTAGAACTTGGAATAAGAAGAGCTGAAAATATGTGGTGTGCTCCCATACGGACCTCAACATTGGGATGCAACATTGCTTTCATCAGTTGAACAAGAAGATCTTCAGGAAACACCTATGATTATTTAGCAAATGGTTCGGCGAGATGTGATTAAAAATAACTTCAATCATTATCCAAAAGTAATTTACATATGCTAAAGCGTCTAGATATTTGACAAAAGAATACAAAAAACGGAAATTTCTGCAAACAGTAATTGGGGAAGCTACAGCACATAAAACAGATCGTACCTGTTGTGAGCGAGAGGAGATTAATGCTAATGAAATCATATGAGCAAGGACCATCAATGATCCAATTGTTGCACGAGCAACAATGCCAGAAGAAGGCAACTTCTCGAGTGATATTGCCATCATGTTGAACAGAGGTAGTGCATTATCAATCTAGTAAAAAAACAACAGAAACTCAAGTAAACTAAAAGCATTGCACAAAACACAGCAGAATGTACCAAAAAAAGATTTCAAATTTACCCCTTTTGCTATTTCCAACAAGCAGTCTTCGATGGAATTTTGAAGCAAGATATTTAAGTTTGACTCTTGCTGCCCTACCGATTCAAGAGTGGCTTGGAAACTTTTTCTCAGATGCCTGCATAGATCACTAACGAAACCAGTTTCGGCAAGCACCCCTCTAGATCTAGTTTGCCTAGCTAAAGCAGCCGCAACTTGTACGATATTAGATTTCAGCTGAGGGTCATGGGACACATTTTTGTGGTCTAGATGACGTATAACAGCACCTAAAATAAGTTGGTGATTCCCTGAAGCCTCCCAGTACAACATGTCAGATAAAACCACCATTGTCAACCCCTGCTGAGGAACCCAGTGCCGTCGAGAATCAAGGTAGACAAATACCGGATCAAGTACTTGGCGCAATGTTGTACTCTCCTTTGCCAGCTCAACCATTCTCTGAATACAAATTTGAGCCCAAACTTTAGGCGTCTCAATCTCTTCCCTGTAAAACGGAAAACGAAAAAAGAAATGCAGTTTAGGAAAACAGAAAGGGACCCGAAAAGGTACAAAACCATTCTATCATCACTGTGTTTCATAAAGTAGTTTGTCATATCATATAAAAATTCTCCTTTACAGCTTAGTAATAATGGTACCTTGTCAAAAGAAAGGGATCCTTTTTCTCTGGTTGAGGCCGGATAATCATGTTGCTAGGACTGGAATCACAGGCCACAATGGCACCTCTACCCTCACACCGAACAACTTCATCTACCCAATTATGATGGGGTTCTCTCTCATTATCATCATCAATACGAGTGTCTAGCTCATAGTTATCTAAAGTGGCATATACCATCTGCAGTTGGGAACATCAAAATTTTGAAAACAAACCGGCAACAGTGAGGGAATTACAAGAAAATAACTACAAAATGCACTAACCTCATCAAGAGCAGCAAAGATATAGGAATATTGAGCCATGAACCAGACCTACCAAGGAAAAAAACCCTAATGAGTTAAACTATATCTCGAGATTTAATATGGATGGAAAAAGTTGGAAATTGAGAAAGTTGCTTCATTACATGATTAATTTTGTGAACACGGAAACAGAAAAGGAAATGAACTTTTTTAAACTACCATGGCAGAAAGGCACTGCAAGCTAGATGCTTTCAAGCAACGTCTCTGATGTTCTTCCCCGTCCTCACGTGCCAACTTACACACTTTATGAACAAATTTTTCGATGCTATGTGTGTAAGTTCCATCCACCTGATCATTGCATGGATACAAATATCTAATAATAATTAAATTTCATTTGGATATCCATTCAATACATGGAAATGAAAAACAAATTTCATATGCATCCCTTGTCAGAAAAAAAATACTTGCAGCACTAAATGATTTTCATATCAGATAGCACAGAGAGTAAATAATGTTTGTACATTCCCCTCTAAGTAAAAACCCAGGAAACAATTAAAAATTATCTTAAAAGGGAAAGCAACCATTAACCTGACTATAGATGAACGAGGTCAAGGTTTCGCATCCAAGGATCCGCATAGCATCTTGCTTAGAGTTATCGAGCAGTTCAGTAACAACATTCAGCAAGTTAACAGCAAAATATGCCCTACAAGGTGAAAAAGCAAGTTTATCATACAAGAACATGCAAATAGTCAATGACTCTCCATACAAACACACAGAAATAAAATGAATTAAAAAAAAGAATTGGAAAATGATTACTTACATCTGCGCCTTACACATGCAAAGCAACTTGTTGTAAGCTTCTGTAACAATATTGATGAATTTGATGTGCTCATAGCGCAGCTCTTTGTAGCATCTTTCTTCAAGATACTTGGCAATCTATTAAAAAGCCAAGGAATAGTAAATATATCAGCGTGCAGGCATAAAATCGTAAGGCTACACTATGGTTAATTTGCAGACAAATAAGAAACATAGTCATTATTATTAGTACCTTGGGAATTCGGAAAGGATTTTTGGCAGCGTATTCACATAATTTGACAATTTTCCTTTCATTGGGAGGGGAGTCCTGCAATACACGGTGAGGCTTTAAATTTAGAATTATAGCTTATCAAAAAGTAAACACATCACATATTGAACCTACTCTTCAAAATCGAACCAATTAAACTGCTAATTGCTTCAGCTAAGAATTTGGCTATTTCTCTCGGTCATTCCAAGATCCAACAGGAGGATCAGACATTTTAAAAATTATAAAACCATCAACTATGTTATCCTGCATGAGTTCAATAGCTTTACGAACAGTCACGCCAAAGCAACCAATTATAACAAAAGCAATAACTTAGACTCCCATTGAAAGAAAAGAAGATAACTCTACCAGCCATTAATGGCATATTAAAGAATCAAAGATTCTCTATTATAACCCTTGCCTTAAAACTAAAGAACCCCCAACTAGATAGCTTTAAATGCCTGCACCAAAAACTCAAATACATACATATAATGGTAAGTTTCATCATCAAACAATGGGGGTACTGAACCTACTGGCCATCAACACATTACCAAAATTCATAAGCCAAAAAGAACAAAAAAGAGTGAACAATTTACTCACAGGGGACTTGGGGAAAATTTCAGACAATAATTTCTTATAACGTTTAACAGGTTGTCTAGATCTTGACCTCAAAGCAGGACAACACACACACATGCTTCCACAAGCTGGGAAGATCTTCCTTGAGATGAACCCCATTTCTGTACATGCAAGAAGGGAGATATTTTAGACCATAAACAATAAATAAACCTAAAAAAAGTCTCATCTTTGATGCTCCAAAGCATGAAACCATCATTTCCAACAAAAGTCTCATCTTTGGTAGTGGTATTGGATAAAAACAAAAGGCGAAAATTTCGAGCTAAAATAAGAACAAGGATGAGCTATTTGTACCCTAAAACTAAATGTAGAGACCAAAATATCACCAACCCAGGCAGGAGAAACAAATAAAAAGAGCTCTAATCAAATCTATAATACAAAAATCAAAGACCCATCTTTGAAAAATAAAATTTAATAGGATACTAAGAGCAAATGAAAAAGAAAGTATAAACCTTGCTCAGCAGCAGTGACTGGCAGATCTGCAAGGCTGAGGCTAACTTAGCCAAAAAAACGATCAAAGAGAAAAAGGCGCGTGCTTTAAGAGAATTCAAAGGAACAATATCAAAGAGAGTGCATATAAGCAAAGAATCACGTGATGGGGTGTGTCAGGATTTTCCCAATATATGTCTGTTTGGTGGTAAAAACTAAAAAGTGAAATGTTTTGTCTTTGTACCAGAACTTGGAAGACCACAAAACTCAGAGACAACACCACCCACTCAAAGAACCAAAAAAAGAACACACTAGTTCATCAACTTTGAATTTGTTTGAATTTTTTGCTTTATGGTACAGGGTAATCAATCTCATTGTACAAAAAAGTCTTCTACATACCTTTATTTTGAATGTAGGGGATAATGGATTGTTTTGTACCATGTCATTGTAAAACTTTGTTAGGCTTTGGAATATGCACTTTAATCATGGTTAGGAATGGTGTTTGGTCCATAATTGTATTTGATGCTACTCTTTGGACCCATTCTGAGAATCTTCCATTCATGAAAACATTAATTTACTAAAAGAAATGAGGAAATTTCTGTTTTTGTTAATTTACATAGATTTTGAAATTTCCTTTCTTGCATGAGAGCAAAAGCTAGCTCATATGATTGTAAATATCTATTTAAAGAAACTCAATGTTTTTAAATTAAAATATCAAATTTAAATTTGTAGATAAAATATAAATTATGAGAGAATTTATTTCGAAATGATATTTGATTAATTCGATTTTATTTGTGACCAAAAATATATATGTCTATATATATATACAGTTGTTGAGTTTTTTGGTCATTTATTTTGCAGCATTCAAATTGATTCAAGAAGAAACGTTATAGAGAGCTATAAGAGGTTAATAAACTTGATAAGTACGGTATCAACTTGCATTGATTTAATTAATTATTATTTTTTCCTTGATCTATGTTGAATTCATTATTAGAATGGAGTATAATTAAATTAATAAATTACTATATTGTGTATACATTTTTTTGTTTCCATGAAAGTTTCTCTAATCTATAGATTTATTAGATGCTTATCTAATAAGGAATCTGGATTTCTTAAAATTATTTTGGATTTAATAAATATTTTTATATTTTTTATATTGAACTTAACTAATTTATCCGTAATACATGCATTATATTTATTACAATTTGCGTAATAAATATAATCCAAATTCAAATTCTTCCCAAATGAAGCATTAAAAAATTTAATCCTCCAATTTTCCAAATTTAAGATGCAAGTCCAATATTAACACTACTAGAATTCTTTACTCTAAATTCAACTTTTGTTACATAACATATCTAAACTTGTATTTAATGACAAAACAGACAATTAAATTTGACAGAAAAATTTTATGGGAACAAGACTTTAATTTGAGGATTCAATTAAACTATTTTGAAGTTTATATAAATCAATTTAAAATTTAATACATAATTTAACTCAATAATTGTTGTAAATCAACGTCTGATGAAATTTAATCAAAACAACATAGAATTGTTGTCAGTCAAGGTCCTACAATTTGAGTTGTATAAATCACATGGGGCAAATATATTAAATGCTAGTGCTATCATAGGAGAATTAAGTAGATGAATTATGAGAATATATATATAGAGAGAGAGAGTGATAGGCAAGTTGGGTTTGACAGTGACCTGAATGGGAAATGAGGATACATGATTCAACTACCATAATAAATTTAACAATAATATGAAGAATTACAGGTTGTATAACTTTAAAGGCTGGGACCTATGATTGACCACAAATGGATTACTTTCCAGTAGAGTTGGCTTCACCTATAAATAATATAATGTTAATACAAATAGCCAAATTCCCAACTCCATCTTCATATATAACCATCCATCAAAACAAAATTATGGATTAATTGCACAAAACATCCCCAAATTATATATAAATGAAATTTTTTAAAAGAAAAGGGTCAAACACATTGTTGTCATGGAAGCAAACAAGATTTGAATACAAACAGGAAAAAGGATTACAAGGAGGCATTAATAATAATTATCATAACCATATGAGAAAAGAAAAGGCATTAAATGAAAATGACTTTGATTATGTCTTTGGAACATTGTGACAAGATATCCAAGCCAAACATTTCCATAATAATTTGCTTTTTCCTAGATTTTTCTCCATCCTTTAATCGTGAGATTTAGCAAAAGGTGAAATTCATATGAACCCCACCCCAAAGGCCAAGCCCCATAGCAGCTACTACCAAGAAATTTGCAGTGAGCATTTCAAAATGAATGACTTACAGAAGGGACCAACTTTCACTGCTCTCAAAACATTTCTTCAAATGCATATCCTTCATTTCTTGAGGCCGTATACGGATCGTAAGTAATCAAGGATCTCTGCACACGCTATGGCACTTGCCTCATTACAAAATACTTCATCCCATACCTTGAGAAGATCTGTTCAATAGCAACTCAAGTCAGCATTCTGATTCACTTCTCTACCTTGTTCAAATAAAGAGATTTTTTTTCGGGTTAATTGCACTAGGTAGCTCCAGCCTCCAAACTAAGAGCTAAATTCTAGTAGGTCCTTTCATCAGTTTAGCTGTCTGACAGCTTGGATCTAACATGGTTCCATTTTAAACACGAATGGATGGATTAATAAATATTAGCATTTAATGCAAAAGCTAATGGCCATACTGACGAAAGGACCTAATTAGATTAGAACTATACTTTAGTTTGTGTATTCAATTGGAATGTTTTGAAGTTTAGGGACCAATTTAGAACTTAGTCTCTAGTTTGGGATTTCTGATTGTCTGGTGCAATTAACCCCTTTTTTAGTGAACCAAAGATTCTGTTATCCAAACTTTATATTAATTAGGAAACAGATCTATATTATTAAACATTCAAGAGGAATTTGTATGACTCAGAAAAAGGTATAGTTGGTAAACAATCACATAAACATACCAGCCTTGTCTGTAGGAGAAAGAAACAGAATAAGCATGTCAAATCTTGGAACCTTGGTTAAATTTTCTAGATACTTAATAGCCAAATCCACATCTTCCCTGCCAATTGATAAACCAATAAGGAGTTAAGAATCTGGCCAAACATAAAATAATAAACTGGCATGAGTCCCAGGCAGTAGAGATCATAGAAAGACTTCATTTACCTGAAAAATGTAGCGACACATTTAACAATGTCAACTAACATGGAAGCAGACATTGCGTTTTTAAAGATCTGTGGTAAAGCACTTGGAGATGTAACCTACAAATTAAAACAGAAAATCAGTTGTGGCACAAATGAAGAGACTTGGACGAGAAATAATAACATTCACATGGACATTCATCTTAAAGGACCCCATATAGGTGCCTTATTATGTAAAACAGAAATAGAAAATATGAACTAACACAGACCTTCAAAAGATGAGCCTGTAGCGAACGGTCACCAGATAGGGCTCTCCAGGAAACCTCAAATTGATATGCTGTATTTGGGGGGCTGATGCTTTTTGCAGCTTCAGCCATGGCTCGACTAGCTGCACGAGAAGCAAGGTCTTGCACTGAAGCCTTCAGCTCTTGCTTTCTGCTTTTGGTATCTCTCTATGAAAGATTGAAAGAGGTACAGTCAACCCGATTTTGTTTAAGAGAAAAAGAAAGAAAACAAAAATAACATGATACATTCTATGAGTTATAAAGGTAGCAACGAATAGGTTTACTGAAGTCTTCAGATCTTGCTTTCAAGTTTTGGTATTTCTCTATGGAAGATCAAATGAGGGCACAGTCAACCTAATTTTATTTAAGAGAAAAAGAAATAAGAAAGAGAACACAAATAACTTGATACATTCTATTAGTTATAGAAGTAAGTTGCAAAGGATAGATTTATGCAATGAATTCATCTTAAAAATTAATAAACAGTACACTGAACCCTAAGACACTTAAAGACAGACCTTATAGATTGATCTCAAATAATTTAAGGCAATGCAACTACAATTGCTCATTGAAGTACATCACTGACTCCCTACCTAAGCCAATAAAAAACACCTAAAGCAATTCTAGAGTATATGAAGTAGTGGGATTTCAAATTCAGGATAATATATTTGCTTATGAAATAAATTTTCCCTGCTTCAAAACTCAAATCCAATTTGTAACTCGTAAAGTAGTAATTCAAGGTGTTTCTTAAAAAAGGTTAATAAAAATTTTATGGGATGGTCATCAGGAGACCACCTCAGAGGGAAGGAGTCTGTAAGGATGAGCACTAGAGTGAGGAATTGGCAGCAAAAAAGTACAAACAATACAAGAGGAAGATGCACCTTTTACGGGATTGTAGTATTTTAATTACTTAAGAAAAAAACCATACCGTTCTCAGAAGTAAAGGAAGTGTGAGCAATAGAAGTCTCAATGGAAATAATATATAAAAACTATATATTGTTACCTTAATGTTCTCCGGACCAGCAATCTCTGCATCTAGTTGAGTACCATCTGCAGTATTTCCAGCACTGGTATTTCTTTTTCCTATTTCCTCCAAAGTTACAGATCCCTTCTCAGGTTTCTTCTGCTTGTCACATTCAGAAACCTACCAAAACAGACCATGCTAAATGTAAAAACAAATAATTTCCTATTCTAGCCTAGAAAAGTACATTTGAAAAACTTTGGGCTTCAAGATATAAATGAACTCAACATTCATCTTTTCCTTTGAAAAATAATCTAGAGTTATATGTCATTCCACACTGCAAAACTGGTCTATGAAGAAAAATGAACGAGCAATTCATTCCTTTCCACCTATGCCTTTCAACAGATTCTAATTACTTCATCAGCATGTAATATATACTGTCAGCCATGAATATAGCTATCACTACCAAGAAATGCTACGCCTTAAACAAGAAAAAAAAAAAACCATGCAACATGTGCTTAAATAGTTACCAAGGTTTACCAGATAATCGAGAAATTGTTACAAGAACTGTATTTATGAATATCAGTGAAACTCCAAAACCATTTCATCCTCAACATATAAACATCCTTGACTTTTTTTTTAAATACCAACTGTTAAAAGAGGAAAAAAGAAGTTCTAAAAGTTGGTACCTTAGTTTGAGACCCTTGAACTGCAGCAATTCCTTTCCTTTGTGTACTATCTGACATAGTATGCATCCCAAGTCCATTATCTATTGTCGCAGACTTCCCTACTTCCTGAGCTCCTTGCATAGACTTTTTTATAACCCCTGATGCCTTCTGCAGAATCTCCTGGGATTGATGAAAATTACAATGAGAAAAACCAATTGATTGCTTAGAGAAACAAAGAAATAATAACAAAACAGAAAATCTTCCGAAAACCATCCCCATAAATTTGCTAAGAAAACTAAAAGAAAAGGAGAAGGCTGCATGCCTTCAGCTCAGTCATGGCCTGGTTAACATCCATGATTCGTAACCAGTTTTATGATCAACCACAACTTTTTCTAGATAATTTTAGGTCATTGAGCTATTTCAAAGTTAAAATCAGAAGGTATATAGAAGAAGATGAAACAACAAAAACTGCTTACTTTCTCATACAATGCTTTAAACTCTGCATGCTGTTTCTTCATGTCTTGATTATTAGGCTCTAACCTCAGGCCAAACTCAGCATCTGCAATCAACTACGTCCACCATATAAGATCTATCAAATTTAAATAAAAGCAGTAGAAATGAATCAGCTTAGGAGTTAATCCAAGAGACAACTTGCACTCAACATACCTTCAATGGATTCTTTAAGTTTCCCAAGTTCTTTTCTAGCCGTTGCTCGACGGGAGTATGCTTTTATGTAGCGATCATCAAGATTTAAGGCCTCTGAACAATCATCCTCAGCCTCTTGAAATCTAAAGAGAGAATAAAAATAACATTCATGTTACTTCCTCATCAAATATATTACTCATGCAGCAAGCCAATCACAAACATTTGGCCATTAAAAGAAATCAATAGAACTACAGGAGGCTACCAATATAAGTGAACATGTAAAGAGTGTCAGGCATACTTTCTGATCTTAAGATAGGCCATAGCCCTATTAGCATAAGCTACAGCTGTTGGAGACAGGGCAATGCTTCTTGAGTAGCAATCGATAGCTTCTTTAAATTTCTTCTGCTTAAAATATTCATTTCCCTGCAAAAATTTCAAAGCATTTTACTCTAGTCAACGCCAAATATAGCTGAGACATTGGTCAAAAGGAAAATGTATGAAAACTGAACTTCTCACCAGTTCTTTCTCAGAAGCAGCATCAGGCATATTCTCTTCAGTCACAAAGCTAGTTGACAAATTGCTCCGTTTATCATAATTCTTCAAATAATCATATTGCTCGGAACTAGTAGTTGACGAAGAATTATTCAGGGACCTCTTCCCTGTTGGCCTTCCTTTCTCAGTGATATTCTGTGACAATGAGACCATGTAAGATTCCACAATATCAAATTATCAGAACTTTCTTTATCCCTTCAGATTAGTCCCATACTTAAACAAAATGTGAGGATTGAAAAGTTACCAATTGTTCTTTACCAGAAGCCTGAGATGTCATTTTCTTGTTTTTGCCTTTGTCCTTGAGCGAAAGTTCCCAGTCCTGCAAGTCATTTAAAAAGCCCTGGAAATCCTAAAAGGAAGAAGAACACAAAGAGAACCCAGATGATAACTAATAAGAAATAGAATTTCAGTAATCCAAATTCCAAAGGTCAAACCTTTAAGCTTGAATACAAATCAACTCTTGTATCTAATTAACTTAAACATTCCTCGAGCAAAGCTCAATTTCCATAATGAATTCAACAAACTAAAGCAATAAATGTAAAAAAATCATAGAAAACATCTTTGGGAAGCCAAAAAGTAGCATCTTTTGAGCTTCATACTGAACCTTTGAATGAAAATGAAAAAAGAACCCATTAAAAGCAAAAAGAAGAAGTGAAATACCATGGCTTGATCACGGCTGTGCTTGCATGCCATCAAAAAGATTAGAGGAAAAGTTGGCTAAGGAAGATTCTGGAAGAGTGCGGAATTGCTTTGCTCTGTTGAGTTTTCAGTGAGCAAACTCCAGAACCAGAGTCGACGAGGCCGATAAAAAATACTTCGATTTGAGCTTCAAGTCCTTTTATTTGTGGATTTATAGATGTGGAGCTTTGAGGCCTAAAATAAAGCCCATCCTTTGTATTGCTATATCAAAATTATGCTGTCCAGTCCTGTGTGTCATGATTGTAAATTATGGACTGGATCTATTATTTAATTGGTTAAATCAAGAATGAATGTAGGACAATTTAATTATATAAATTGAACAGTTCAAAACTGATAAAAAATTAAGGATCTGCTCGAAATTTTAATTTATTAATTTTAATTTTTTCAAAAAATTTGGGTTTTAAGTATAGGATAATTATTTGACCTAGGAGAATAAAATATTCCAAAAGTGAATTTAAAATGTTATTGTATGTATTTATTTTATTTACCCTGTTACATTTGGTTTTAAGAAATGGAAAATATTTTCGTCTTTATTTTTTCTTTTTAATGAATAACATTAAAGTACAAATGGATGGTAAGATGGATATGGAGAGTAAAAAAAAAAAAGAAATCAATATGTTACTATACTTGCAATATGGATCATTTTGGGTTTCAGTTCAATATTTTATTAAAAAATAATAATTAAGAGAAGCAAATAAAATTTAAGAAAAGAAAGAAAAATAGAAAAATAAAAACATTGAGCGGAATCATATTGCAACATATTATTTTTTGTTTTAGTATTCTCCATATCTATCTTACAGTCTATATTTGAGGTTTGTGACTACTTTCAACATTGTTGTCTCCAAAATTCGAACCCATATTTTATCTTCGAAAAGTAATATGTCTTACCATTATGACAATTAGTGGCATATAAGAATTTAACCATATCCATGATTAGAAAGTCATGTTTATGATTGGGATAAGAGTATCAATAATTAGAAATTCATGTTTATTACAGGGATAAGGGATAACCTTGTAAGGAACATTCATTGTAAATAGATAAACATGAAATCCGTTAACATACATTATTTTTAGAACAATTTATCTCAGCTCTCTCTATCTCAACTATATCATATTCAACAAAATGGGTTCATACAAATATCACAACACTATACTGTAGTGTACAAATGGGACATTCTAGTCCTTATTGAATTGTATGTAACCTTTCTCTCCCATACTCCATATATTAGCATTGTATCATAAATAAACTATCCTTTACACAACTTATATACAAACAGAAATGACGTTTTGGTAGTGCATTTCACTACCAGGCAGTAAGGGCAGACATCTTTTCATGCATTGTCTTGTAGCATTGAAGGCTGCAAAGGGGAAGCTTCGATTTTGAATCTCGGTACTTGTATGGATTCGTACAAGATGGAACTGCACATTTCTCTCGAGGTGGAGGGTAACTGCAAGGCTTAGGATCGAATATACTTGGTAAACCAACCTCATTGGGGAATGTTACAACTGTTCCTGAAGGCCCCATAAGCCATCTTACGGTGTCTGATGCAAGTATCATAGAATTTGTAGCTTTTTCCTGCACAAAAAGATAAAGATATATAGAGATGGAAGATATGGTTTGAATAGAAAGAAGGTATCATGTGTGATCTTTACCTGTGCCATTTCTTCTTGCCTCTTTTTTATCTTATCTTCTCGTTTCTTCCTACTTGAATCTTGGCCGAGAATTTTTCTGATAGCTTCAGCCTAGATAAATCAAGGAAGATTAATCCCTACATAGGCAGCTAATGGCAAGAAGGAGACTTTGAGAACCTTGAGATTCCAGGTTCAGGTCCCACCATGTCCAGATTTATTCAGGTTTGAGTTGTCCGGGTGCATTTTGGTTTATTATGTGCATAGTTCCATTATGGATTTGTAATGAGTGAACGTAATTGTGACTCTTTTAAAATCATAATATATCAAAACAAACATCAATGATATTTGTATGCCTCCTCTCTAACTTAACTGACATTCCGAAAGAGGGAGCCTTGGTCGAACCATATTCTCAAACTCATCCTAGCCTTTTCAGAAATAAGCAAAATTGAAAAGGAAGGAATAATGGTGCATACCTGAGATTCCCTAGCTGCCTTCTCGACCTGCACCCTACGTTTCTGAGCAGCCTCAGCTTTCTTCAGTTGTTGCTCTACTTCAGAGAGTTTCTCTTTTTGCTCTGTGATCAGATTATGCACAGATACTTATATAAGAGAGGTTTCACAAAATGTTCAACGGAATCCATGTTTGAGGATAGCATGAATGGGAAAAAAATGAAGCAAAAGCAACAATGCGTACTTTTGGGTGGAGCTGGAGGCAATCCATTTGGGAACTCGATTGGAGCAATACCAAAATTAGAAGAGTGATCTTTGCCAGCTTGCTGTGCTCGCTGACGCGTAGTAACAGTCATTTCCTTCTTAGAGTCCCCCAGGATATCAACAACCTCCTTTTTGGTTTTCTTTCTCCTATTTTCTATCTCAACATCTGAAACTGATTCTTCGTCCTCTTCCACATAATCAGTATCTTCAGAGGTTCTTCCCGATCTTGACTTCTTAGCTTCCTTGCTTATTCTTGACGAACCATAATCTCCAACATCTAAGCCATAAAGACCATCAATATTCCTAGTCGCTACCTTTGATATCTTCAGCTGTTTTCTTCCTCCATCTTCTCCATGTTCTATACCATAATCGGCAGTTAATCTGGCTGTTTTGACCTTCTCAAGGTATCGAATCTCATCATCATCTTCCTCATCATCAAGCACACCTTCTAATGAGCGTTTCTTAGGAACTCGCTTACTCTTACGAACTGGTTCATGCTTGTCTATTTCCTTTGTTGAGATATTGTCAGCACGTAGCCTACCTGTTGCATGATCTACCTGCCGTACACCTAAATCGCCTCTTGAGAAATCCTTCCATCGAACCCCATGCAAAGTGCTATCCCTCTCTGATGTAAAGGAGTGGTCATCAGAGTTATCCTGCATAAAATTACAGATCAGACACAGGAATCTCAACAAGTTTAACCTTCTGGGCATGCATGAGAGTAAGAATTTAAAAATGCAGGAAAAAAATCGGTTATGAGAATTCAAGCCATGCATATTGAGCTGAAAGATGCAAATCATCCGCTACACGAACATCAAAAGCTACTATGAGAAAAGAGTATGACTTGGGAATTCTGTATAATAGCAACCTTAATACTTGATTTCTTCAGTGATCGAGGGGTATCCGAAAAGCGAGAGGATTTTGAAGAAGAAGACCCAGCACCAGATGCACCATCACCTACAGATTTGGCATCAATGGTATGCGTAACACCACAAACCTTAAGTTTAACTTTCTTGACTTTCTTCTCATTTTCTAATCCATCTGAAACACTTCCGAAACTTCCTGCCATACTCGTACTTTTCCAATTAGTTGGGGCAAGGACACCTTCACTGCTTCTTTTTGAATCAACTCTCCCATGCCTCCGGTCACTGCTGCCTTGGAAAGAACCATCATTGGAAGCTTCATCAGAGTCCTCATATGCTTCATCTTCAACATTGACCACGTTCTGAATAAATTCAATGTCAATAGTTAATTATAAAGCCTTGAATTGCATAGGTTCGAATAGAACACTTTTTAATGAGAACCAAGAAGTACAAGAATTGTATCATAAAGATCATCTCATTTTATGTTGCTTACATTGTCTGAAGGTGGTGTGGATGACAAGGAAGACAAATCATGGAACTCTGTATGAGGCTGTGACTCACTCCGAGGACGACGGGACACACTACTCCTTTTCTTCCTTGTGGCAGTGCTTACGTTACTAAACCCTAAGCCTCTAAGGCTTTCCATTGTGGCAAACTACTGAAGCTCAAGCCTAAGACCTGTTGTCAGTGCATCCCAAACAAATTTAAGAGTGTCATGTTAGCCAATTGACAATCTATGGAAATAAAAGGAAGTAAACCTTCATCAATCATGCTAAAGCTATGAGAAAAGAGTGCATAGATGAAATCTAAAAGTTAGAATCTTTATGTTCCCCTATTCTACACCATATAAGATAAGATACATGGTTGAATTTGGCTCTAAGTAGCAGATCAGTGAGCCAATTCAGCTCCTTTCATAGTTAGATAGCTGAATTTGGCTCTCAGTAGCACAACAGTGAGCCAATTCAGCTCCTTTCATAGTTAGATAGCTGAATTTCGCTATCAGTAGAATATCAGTGAGCCAATTCAGTTCCTTTCATAGTTACATAGCTGAATTCGGCTCTCAGTAGAATATCAGTGAGTCAATTAAGTTCCTTTCATAGTTAGATAGCTGAATTTGGCTCTAAGTAGAATATCAGTGAGTCGATTCAGCTCCTTCCATAGATACATAGCTGAATTTGGCTCTCAGTAGAATATTAGTGAGTCAATTCAGCCCCTATAAAATCAATGAGCCAATTAAGTTCCTTCCAAAGTTACATAGCTGATTTTGGCTCTAAGTAATATATCAGTCAACCAATTCCAGTTCCTTCCAAATACTGAATTCGGCTCTCAGTACAAACCAGTGAGTCAATTAAGTTCCTTTCATAGTTTACATAGTTGAATTTGGCTCTCAGTGGAATATATCAGAGAGACAAGTCGGTTCCTTTCATGGTTACTAGCAGTATTTTAGCTAAGATTAACATACAAGACAAATCGACTTATATATTCCCAAAAGTGATCTAAATTCTAAACGTCTGTGCTAACATCCCAAATATATGGCTAAAACGAACTCAGTTAACAAAATTCAATAAAGATCATAACATAATAAGAAAACCCCAGAAGATAAAGCAAACCTAATAACAAAAACTCCATAAACAAACCAAAATCAAAACATCCACATAAGAAAAACCTGAAAAAAAAAAGATAACGGAGAGAACTTTACCTTTTTGTGTGGAAATGGATGAAAAAGGGCCTAACGGAAAACACCTTGGATCGCCATGGGAAGAAGGAAAGAAAAAGAATGAAGAGTTAAAAACCAAGGGGGTGTTGGCGATAGTACACCAATACACGCGGCAGGGTGTGAATGGATAGAGAAAGTTCGGAGTGGAAGGTAAAAGAACACTATTTTTTTTTGGTTTTGTTAAGGTTGGACTAGGAACTGGTGCCGACCAGCTGCTGAGTAATTGCTGGCTCATGTAATTACAGCACTGTGAAAGAGATAAAAAGAAGGAAACTTGATTTGGGTGGTGGCTTGTTGAAAGAGAAAATTATTATCACAAAAGCATAACAACAAAGGTTGATATTTTTGGAACCATTTCCCTGTTGGTGGAACCTTTTCAATGTTGATCCAAAGGCTTGACGTGGCTTAACTCCCATCGGCATTGCTGTTGTGATATTGGTCCCTGAACAGTGAAAACTGAAAAGTGAAAAGTTGATTTTTTGGGGTAAACTTCACCCTGGTTATGGATTCTCATAATTTTTTATTTTAGGTACTAAAAATAAAAAATTACAAAAAAGGCATTATCATGATAAACTGTTTTCATTTTGGTCATTATCGTTAGTTTAGGGTTAGGTAATTTGATTGTACACTCAGTTTAGTCACCTAATTTTAGTAAATCTTCATTCTAGTCAATTATTTTCTTTTTTAGAATTAATTTTATTTAAAAAAGAAAGAAAAAATTGAATTTTTACGAGGATTTGAGTTATTTAACTATAAAGATGAAACTCAAGTTTTTTCTTATAAAAACCCAAAAAAATTATTAAAAAAGCTAAAAATAATTCTAAAAGGGAAAAAACGGTTTTTCTTTATAAAACCCCGAGGCTTTTCCTTTAAAAACCTAGGTAATTCTTGTAAAAATATAAAATAAGTATACAATAACATTGTCTAACCTCAAATTAATGATGATGACCAAAATGTAAATGGTTCATAATGGTAATGTCCTTTTTTTTTTTTTTGGTGCTTAAAATAAAATTTATGAAAGTTAAGTGATAGTTTATTTGTTTGAAGGTAAATTGATTTTTTTTTAAAATTTTAAACGTTTAATATATTGTAAAAAGTAATGAAAAAAGGTGAATTTTAATAAGAGTTATAGAATGAGGGTCCATTTGGGCAATAAGTGGTGAGATACGACGGGTTAACGAGATAAAAATAGCATTGTTCTTGTTTTGGTTATTTTAATTTTGTTGGCAATTTAGTCCTTCTAATTATGTTAATTATTCAAATGAGTCATTACCTCTAAAAATTTCATTAATCTATTAACGAATTGCTAACATGACTTTTTTTTCTTTTACTCTTGACTAAAGTTAGAGAGCTCTCTATAATAATGTCAAAACACTTTTTTGATTTACTTGCAACATGAAAATTTCAATGTTTGCATCATCAACATTTGAATTATCTTTTAAGAATAAGATATCCAACGACAAACCATGACCTCACCCTTTTTTATGAGTCTACTTGCCAGCATGACTATACTGATCACCCTTTTTGATGTTGAAACACTTGAATTTTATTCGTAATTTGTGAGATTTCCTCTCTTTGTACAAAGTATGATTAGCTTTTAAATAAACTTCCTTCTTCAAAATATTAGTAATTATATTAATTGTATCTTTTTGCGGGTTTAACCATCAATACCAGTTCATATCATATTTGATATTGAATATATTTAAAATTTGTGAATCGATGAATAACTTAGGTATAATATATTAAAAAATAACACTAAGATTTCAAGAGGACTAAAATGTTATATCAAAGATGTTGTTGTCCACAGGTTTATAATTTGACCACGAAGCTAGAAATAATTTCATGGGGAGGGTTGGATTTGAATTATAAATTGATGAGAGAACTGAAATGCAATTTTATCACTCTGCAAACAAAAATTTATAATAATATTTGGAAGGATCAAATTTTAATTTTAAATTTTAAAAAGGTCAAAATAAAAATGAAAGACAAAATTTTCACTTTGGAGGACCAAGACCCTGCCTGTCCTCCTCTAATGTTGCCCTTGCAACCAAGCTGACAACTAAATTTACATAAGGACGTGATTGATATGATACTGATATTTTAAGGACTCAACTACAATATTTTAAATTTTAAAAACATTTAGCGCAGTCAACCTTAATTGAAAAGCATCTCTGCTTTGGGATCAAGGAAAGAAAGATATATTAGTAGTTTAATTGATCCAATTTTCAGTTTCCAACAACAATTATTTGAAAAATGAAAGTTCATGGAAATGCTAAAATGCAAAGAAATCACCTATATATACATTTCCTTTCAATTTTTTTTTTTGGGGGGGCGGGGGGTGATACAAAGAAATCAATACTTTGGGGTCTATAAAAAAATAATATGCAGATAGTAAACGATACAATGTTGAGATTCGATTCTGAACCAAGCCTTGGATTCACAAATGACCTCTTTTATTTGATTTTATTAATATACTACCAAACAGATTTCCAATTTTCCATTAGGGAATTATTGGTAAAAATACTACATCGGTCCCTGTACCATAATGAAGAATGTATTTTAGTTAAAATAAAGATAAAGATCCTTGTAGGTAGATAAATTAACAAGATTATATTTTTCGTAATAGTTGAAAAAAATTGTTAATTTTATGAGATTAACTCGGTTAAATGTTACAACATCAGTTTAAAATATGAGATAGTATGTTCATTTACTCGATTGTAGTTGGACTGGGGACTGGATTCTTGGTTATAACCATTACCTAGAGGAGTGTTCAGTGTTTGAACTTGAACTTGAACTTTGGGGCATTTTGGATGGGCTGACTATTTTAAACGAACAGAGATATGAGAGAGTGCTAATTCATACGAATAGCATGGAGGTGATTAAAGTCATTGAAGATAGGTAATCGGCGGATGCAAATTCAGCCTTGGTTAGATGAACCAAACAATTATTAAACTATGGAAGATTGTGGTTTTTCATGTTTGTTTCCAAGAAGAATAATAGAGTTGCCGATGGGATCACTAAATTGATTTTTGATAATAAAGAAGATGTCTAAATTTTTGAGGAGATTTCTTAGGAGATTTTCAGGACTGAGGTTTAGATAAAGCAAAAGGCTTTTTTTACTTCTAGTAGTTTGATGTAAGCACTTTGAGTTTGTTATATTCACCAAAAAAATAAGAAGAATAAGAAACCAAGTCAGGTTAAATTAATAGTCGGAATTAAGGTACAATAGATAAAAGCGAACAACTCATGTTATCGAAACCTTTTTTTTTTGAAATCGACTTATATTTGAAAAACGAAAATGGAGTCGCCACCAATCCCTTTCATGAAGTGTGATTGGATCACCTCGTAATTTGGTCGTTTTAATAAGATGTTTGATTTACCAAAACAATGTTTTTCAGCCTTCAAAATCCAAAAAATAGGTTCAAGAGTCGGTTACGCATGAGGAATGATTAGCAGCCTTATTACGCCCAAAATTGGTACCTGATTGATTACTTGATGTCTTAGTATCGATAATTGAAAATCTAAAGAGAATTTAAAATATGATCCCTTTTTTGTATTAAGATATTTTAATAGAAAAGACTCTATTCTGAATTAATCGAGAAGAAGGATCATGCCCCCGCGGGTTAGGTCACGATGCCTTTAGTTTTCGAAAACCAGAATAATGTCGTTTTTATCGTTATTTTAATCTTGTTTTTATATTTTGAAATAGATATTCGACTATTTCAATTTTAGAAAAAGTCATATTCTGTAAGTTAGGAACAGGACTTTTCTAAATTCCAAAAATAATAAACATTGTCACGGTATAAAAAAATTTCCTTTTTTATGCATCGTGCGAAAAAACGAACGTAACACTTAAAACGATGTTCATTTAACTTATTTAGGCATAATATACATATGGATAAATGCTTAAACTTAATGTATGATATGATGATAATGAATTAATTTAAAATGGTTATGTGGGTAGAATGATAAATAATAAGTAAATAAAGAAATATTATAATAATAACATAATTATAATATTATTATTAATAATCATATTATAGTTACTAATTCTAATACTAATAGAAAAAAACATAAAAAAGGAATATAAATAAATTAAATGCTAAACATTAAAAAAGGGTAAAGAAAATAATAAAAGGTATAAAAAATAAATATTAAAAAATAAAAAGTTCATAAAGGAGTAAAATTATATAGGCTAGGGACTGAATTAAGATTTGAGTGAGATTAAAGGTAAAAATTGTATATAAAAACAAGCAAATTAATTAAATAAGGACTAAAACAAAGAGTTTAAACAAACAGGGACCATATGGGTAATTATCCCAAACCCTTGAGACACATGTCATCCCCTAAATGGGTCCACAGTGGTTCAAGGACTAAATTGCACAAAATCAAAACAAAAAGGGAAAAAATAAAAGAAAATAATAATTAGTAGGATGAAATTGAGAAGTAACAAAAAAGCGGAAGGGCTAAAGTAGAAATTAGACCCCTTTTAAAAAAACACGTGAATCCTGTTGGGTCAAGTCGGGTTGGCAGGTCAGTCCCCTCAAAATGACGCAGTTTTGGGATTTAAGGAAATAGGCCAAAACGACGTCGTTTTCGACCCCTATTTATGTTTTAAAAAACGAAAAAAAATCATTTCATCTTAGTTTAAAAAAAAACTAAAAACCTTTTTCATTTTTAAACACACCCTAGGGCCGACCATTGGGTCTGGCAAGCCCCCACGACGGCCACCGGTCGCCGGCGATGGGATCCAACGTTCCCGGTGCCCTAAAAATGCAAAAAATGGCCATTTTTTGGGCCTTTTGACTCCTCAAACCCAGATATGGGGTAAGTGGTCCTCGAAACTTGACAAAAAAATTCGAGAAACCCTTTCAGTTTCTCTATCATTTCACCAAAGGAGCTGCCCATCATCAGGGACAGTATCCTCGTTCACTCTTGGTAGTGGAAACCAAAATGACTCGTGAGTTTTTTTTTATTTTATGTTTTATGTTTTTAATACAGAAAAAATGAAGAGAATCACCTTTTGAAAATTTTGTTCTATCTTTTTTGATTGCTTTTCGTGTCTGTTTCTGTTTTATTTCTCCTTAAAAAAAAACCACCCCTACAATTGTTTTTTTTAGGCTTTTTATAGTAGATTTTACAACATTTTTTATTTTATTTTTTTCTACTGTTTCAACTGCTCCTTCTTGCGTGTTAGGTTTTTGTCTTTTCTTCATTTTTTTTGTAGGTGGTGGTTGAAAATGATGGTTGCAAAGACAAAAGGCCTAGGAGCGACGGTAGTGCTAGGCTAGGGTGCGGAGCAAAAGTGACTAGGTGTAACAGCCCGATTCTGGGCCTAGTCGGAACAGTGGTTTCGAGACCACAAATTTGACGAGGGAAAATATTATTATTATTATATTTTTATGATCTAAAATTTCACGGAAAAATTTTGTAAAAATTTCGTTCGAAAATTTCGACGTTTGGGCACTCAATTTAGTCAAAAAGGACTAAATTGTAAAAAGTGCAAAAGTTGAGTTCTACATGTTAGAAGTGTCTAATTGTTATGAAATTATAAATTGATGGTCCTTATATGGTAATTAGGCCATTATTTAATTTATGGACAAAAATAGACATAAGAAATGGGTGAAATAGATTTTTTTTAAATGGGGGCATTTTAGTCATTTAGTAATAAAAAGAATTAAAAAGGGAAAAAGATGGCAAAATGTGCTCATCTTCTTCATGGTGAACGAAATCAGCAAGGGGGAAGTCATAGTTAGGGTTTTTAAGCTTCCAAGCTCAATAGTAAGTGCATCCTAGCCCCGTTTTTAATGTTCTTCGCATTTTTGAAATCCTCGTAACTCGGTTTAGCTTATTCTACCATTAATTCATGTTAGGGTTCATATTTGGAAAAATACCCATAGGTGAAATGTGTTTATTTTGCTGCTTTATGGTAGAATATGAAGCTAGAAATTATGTTAAACAACTTTTGCTAAGCGATTTTAAGCGAAAACGAGTAAATAGACATAATCGGTAAAAATAATTAATGTTCAAAAGTATGTGTTAGAGTGGGAATTTGATGTTATCATAGAAGGGAAAAATGTTCAGCATGTCATAAAACTTAAGAATAAGAGATGAAGTTTAATTTTCGAGCTTAGGGACAAAAGTGAAAATATGCAAAAGTTTGGGGGCAAAATTGTAATTTTTCAAAAAGTTGGATGGAGGATTATTTTATTAAATGTGAACATTAAATGAGTTAAATTTGCTATTATAGATCAATAAAGACGAGAAGACTACCTCAAACGGGGAAAAGAGAAGATAGTGGAGTAAATTGTAAAATTATGATATTTTGCACCGAGGTAAGTAAACATGTGAATTAATGCATTATTTTTATATTATTAATTATATGTTGAGACTTCATTGAACATAAAATTAATACTTGGTATAGATACTAAAATTGTGGTTAAGTTGGGAAATGTGGTAAAGTGTTGAAAAACACAGTTTTCGGTTGAACACTAGGAATAGGCCGGAGTACATTGAATATAAAGGAGGTTGCTAAGTGTTGATTCCACCATATTTTAAATGTAAAGGGGGTTGCTAAGTGTTGATTCCCTGATTCATTGGTGGTTGCTAAGTGCTGATTCCCCGATTCATTGGTGGTTGCTAAGTGCTGATTCCCCGATTCATTGGTGGTTGCTAAGTGCTGATTCTACCGTATCATTGAATGTGAAAGGGGTTGCTAAGTGCTGAATCTACTGATAACGGATAACATTCCGAGTGTTCAATGGGAAAATTTGAAAGGTGAATATATATATGCTGGACAAGATTATGTGAGAAATATTTGGGTTTGAAACTTTATCAACCCATATGTAAGATGGGAGGAAATATCAAAAGTACAAAAGAGCAAATTTAAATACAAAACTGTTTTGAACAACAACAGTGGGGCAACTTTGAAAAATCACTATAAATGGTGGAAAATAAATTATAAGTTGAACAATATATGAAATTGAAGCTGAATGAGTCTATTTTCATATGGAAGAAAAAGGGGAAGCAAAAGAGTTTTATATTTGGGGATATTTTAATTTTATTGAGACAGGATTAAATTGATTTCGAAATCCCCTGTTCCAACTTTGGAAAATCATCAAAAATTGTACAAAAATAATTATGGCTTGAAATTTACATGATTTAATTCCTTAATGAGTCTATTTTTAAGAGAAATAAATGAGAACATTGTTTGAATTCTGTACAGGGAGTTAAGTAAATTTTAGTAAGGAGAGATCGGAACTGTCGAGCAGTGAAATAGGGGAATCTTTAGAGAATAAATTGTACTAATTTCTCAAACCAAAAATTCTAAAAATTTTATGGTGGAAAGTTATATGAATATAGTTTTTGGGAAAATTTACGGAACTTAATTTTGAGCCCTGTAGCTCCAGATAAAAATAAATTAGTGACCGTGACGCAGAAAAATAGCTTGCTGGAAATTGAACAAATAATAAAATTTATGTGTGATTAAAATTATGTTACTATGTAATCATGTGAGGAATTTATTTATTTGTCATATGTTTACTCACTAAGCTATATGCTTACTCGTTTTTATTTTCCCTTGATTATAGTGACATCAATCAGCTTGGAACTTGGACGACGTTAGATAATCATCCACACTATCATCAACTTTTTTGGTATTTTGCAATTAATACTTTGGAAACATGGCATGTATAGATGACTTTATGTAATGTGGTATAAATATGTATATATTCAGTATTGTTCGATTTAATATGTTGGTGTTTATTAATAGATAAATTATGTCTGAACATATAACTGTAATTGGTTAGAAATATTGAAATTATTTGAAATTGTCTTTGAAATTTTGCAGGGGTTTTATGTAAAAATAAGCAGAAATGTTGCCGAAATTTTTATAAAAAAAAAGTATAAGTGTTTGAGTTCTAGTAATACCTCATACTCTGCTCCTGCAAGGAACACGGGTAAAGAGTGTTGCACTAGGGCTTCTGTTTTTTTTCTTTCTGAAAATTGTTTGGGTTATAAACCATTTGGGCTATTAGGGTTTTCTGATTTTGGTCATATTGGGCCATATTGCAAATGGATTGTTTTCTAATTTGTACTTTAATTTTTTGGTTTAATTTTTTTGTTTGTAATGTGAGCCCGAGCGAAATTGGGCATTACACACGTCATATCTTAAATTAATGTCACATCATCTAAATAATTCCACCTCATAAAACTAATCGTTTTTTCCCTTCAATTGTTATAGAAAAGACCATTTTGCATGTATTTCTAGTGTATGATAATATTTTACTTGTAGAAACTACAAAAGCATTCCACGCTATAGTACAAAGACCTCTACAGTGCCCAATTAGTTGGATGAAGAAGAATAAGGACGGGAATAAGACTAAATCATTCTTCCTTCTAAGAGTTAACCCAAATGCTTCATTCATATCTAGACCTAATTATGGGCAAAATCAGGTCGGGCCAAAGTAAAATTTTAGATTCGTTTTCTCGGCCCCAAGCTCGACCCAACTCGAAAAATAAGTTTAAAATTATGCCTAAACCTGACTCAGATTAAAAATGCTAAACCCAAATCCAACTTGTTCTACCCGTATTACTTTTTTTTAAGATTATTTTTCTATATAAAAATAAATTTAAAAAATATAACAAATCAAATACATTAAAAACATTAAAATAAATGTTTCCCAATAAATTGAAAATACATTAAAAAAAATATTTATACTTAAATAACAGTAAGATAATTATAACTTAACAATCAAATGCCTTTAAAATAGTGGTAAAACTAATAATGAAATAAGAGTTATACAATATCTAAAAAATAAAAATAAAATAGTAAAAATATAATAACGAAATAGTAGCAAAATAGCAACGAAACAACAACAAAACAGCAGCGAAATAGCTCATACCTACCAGAGGTCCAACCCGTTTAGAAAATGAGTATTATTTTTTTGTCTAAACTCGTTTTCTAGACTTATATTTTTACACAAACTCTCACTTTTGTGTCTAGACTATTGCATTTAACAGGTGAATAAGATATAACGGTTGAGGTTAAATTCAATTGTTTGAGGTTTTAAAGCTATGATAAATTGATTGAACATGTTATGCGGTTTAAAAATACTATGTTATATTTTAAATTAATGTGAAACCATTTAATTAAATTATCTCATAAATTTTAACATTTTTTGTTATTAATTACAAAAATTATCATTTTGCTCATTTTTGAATGTACAAGACTCTTTCACCCTTAGACTGAGGAGGCTGGAAGTATATTAGCAATTTATCAAATGTTAAAACTATACATTTCAAATTCATTCGGATTTGGATGCAAATATAAAGTATAGATATGTATTTGACACCAACGCATTTTTTAAATCGTTTATTGGGAGCCAAAGAAAATGGCACGAAACAATGAAAAACATTCACAATTACAAATTAAAAACATCACGAATTGTTTACACTCGTAAATTTTCTTCTTCATCATCATCTAATTCAAACCAGAATTTGATCTCACAGTGTACTCTGCTACAAGCTGTGCAAATGATGAAGACTTGTTTTCCAGCAAACTTGATGGACTATCATATTCTTCTATTACTCCTGCAAAAACAAATGTTTTTTTTTTCTATTTAAATGAAATGAACTTCCAAGAATCCATCTTAATAAGCAGACCATACTGTACTACTAACCATGACTTAGAAGCAGAACCATGTCGCTATCCAGAACCGAAGTTATCCGGTGAGCGATCGTCATGACCGTACAATCGGAGAAGTGCTCCCTTAACGTCATCTGTATTAGGTTGTCAGTGGCTGTATCCACCGATGCGGTCGCTTCGTCAAGCACTAAGATCTTACTTTTCTTCAATAGTACACGCCCAAGGCACACCAACTGCCTTTGCCCCATGCTCCAATTCTCTCCATTCTCACTAACTGCACAACAATAATTATACTAAGTATAACTTATGCAACAGAAGACAAACTCGTGTGTTATAAGATAGAAGGATCGAACCTAAGGAATTGAGTCGGCCGGCCTTGTTTCGAACTTCATCCCCGAGTCGGCATTTATCCAATGCCTTTAAAACACAATATTGATGGATGTTAGACTTCGATTACCAATCATAAAAGACGGTGTTTTACTAAAATGAACCTACCTCCCAAATCTGTTCATCTGTGTATTCTTCAAGAGGGTCCAAGTTGCTTCGTATAGTCCCTTCGAACATGGTAGGCTCTGGAGGGATGATGCCGAGTCGTGAACGCAAATCATGCAACCCAATCGATGAGATGTTTACACCATCGATTATGATCTGCCCTGCTGCAGGTTCAACGATCCGGAAAAGTGTTTGTATGAGAGTTGATTTACCACTGCCTGTTCTCCCTACAATTCCGGTTTTCAACCCTCCAGGAAATGTGCAGGTCAGACCTCGCAACACAAGTGGCATGTGTGGGGCATATCGTACCTACATCGAGACCATCATCGTTTATTTAATACAGCCAATGCACAAGAAACAGGATCATAGAACACCACAACACTGCCTTACCTGCAGATCACGAATCTGAACTTCTCCGTGGTACGGCCAACAATGGTCTGGGCGATTCGTTTCCACCACAAGGGCAGGCTCACTAGGAATACTACAATACTGAAGTATTCTCTCAACAGATATAATCTTATTCTCCGTTTTGCAAATATTCCATACCATCGAAGCTTGCAATATATTTAGATTGAGTCCATACGTCACAGCTAACCCGGCAATAGCTAAACGAACGAAAAATGCATCAAGTCATTCTCCTAGAACATCTGTTATCTAGTAGTCAATAAAGGTGCCAATACGAATCTGCATTTACTTACCGGGATGAATAACTCCCACCGGTATAGAGATTAAAATGAATAAAGAGAAGGCAAAAGTAACAGAAGACAATAAGTCCAGGCGGAAGAACAGCCATTCCATTGCACCGGCAACATGGAATTTTGGACGAGAATACGAGTCGGTCAGCTCCATGTTTGTGTCTTGGAACCTTTTTTCTTGATCAAAGCTCCTTATAGTTGTTGCTCCTAAAATTGTTTCAGCAAAATTCTGTATTACTGGAGCTTTGCATACTCCAACCAGCCGCGAAAGTTCTCGTGCAGAAGATATGTAATATTGCTGCGAGATTACAAATTTATGAGCATTCCTTTGTTCAGCAATAAGGCAACGATTAAATGTGCTTTACAAAGTAGAAAATTCGAGATTTTCCATGTGGTGCTGCATTGTAATAAGTTCATGATTTCATGCATTCCATAGCCACAATTCGGCAAGAGTTACCTGATACAAAATGCAGGTAGCAACCACTGGAATAAAAATGATAAAGATCTGCCAAGCAGCTTGAGACATGACTGCAATGATTCCAAGTAGCTGGATAACTGAGAAAGCAAAAGCGGCGACTTGATACGGGATGTCCATATCTACTGCACTTTGATCTGTAGAAGCCTATAAGAGGCAGCAAAAAAGTTTACAATACTTCAAAAACAAGGGGAAAAGTGCCAACAAACATGAAGATAAACCGAATCTTTCGTATCCATACAGGAAAAACATTAGATGCTTACTCTGTTGAGGATTCTTCCACTCGGTGTAGAATCGAAGAAAGACATAGGAGCGCGGAAAATGCAAAGATGCATCTTTTTAAAGAGAAGAGTGGCTGTTTTATATCCAGCTGTACCAAGAAGCATGGATATGGCTAAGACACAAACGACACTTGTAATGGCCAAAGCCAAATAGACAATGATTAGTGTAAAGCTCCCAACAGGAGGCTTTATGTCTGCCGACATTGGTGATCCCCAAACCATCCAATAGTTGCTGCCTATTTGATAACTCTGAAAGAGAATCAGAGCACGCACTATTAAACGCACAAGAGCTCCTCCATATGCTGTTGTGATGTACTTCCAGTAGACCGAAAACCCGACTTGTCCTTTCTCTCGTTCTTCTTCTTGAACAAGCTGTCCTTTTGGTCCGACATCATCTACTTTACCGCTCTTGTTACCTTGGTTTTCTTCTATCTGCACTTTCCCATTAGTAGTACCTATATCACCTTCTTCACTGGTAGTTCGTTCCGAAACCGAACTTGCTTTGACGGTATCAAGGGCCGACAAAGCTTTCTTATGTGCATCCACAAGTTCCATAAAATCAGTACTTGATTTGAGAATATCATTATACTTTCCAGCTTGAACAATCCTGCCACCTTTCATCACCTAACAAATATGTAAAGACAAGTTGAATCCAGTTAATAAATTATTTCTTGAATCTAAGACATGATGAAAATCAATAATGTAAACAATAGCTCACCAAAATTAGATCAGCAGCTGGTAAAAACTCGACTTGATGAGTGACATAAATCACTGTTTTTGATCTCAAATTGTTTAGTAAAACCTCCTGCCATTCAAAAGAATAAACAAGATGCTCCGAGTTCATACATAACTATTTCAATTAAATTAACGATAGAAACTCTTAAAATACATGCCATATGATCATAGGAGGACATTACCTTAAGTAAATGAGATCGGGTGTGAGCATCCACCGTGCTGAAAGGATCATCAAACAGATAGATATCGGCATCATGGTATAGAGCACGAGCAATCTGTATTCTGTGCTTTTGTCCACCACTCAGATTGATTCCCCACTCGCCTATAACTGTCTGATCACCGAAAGATAGAATTTCGAGATCCTTCTTGAGGGCACAAGCTTCAAGCACTTTGTCATACTTGTCTCTGTCCATTTCCTTACCGAACAATATGTTGTCTACAATCTTGCCAGTTTGTATCCAAGGTGACTGAGCAACATAGGCTGTTGTACCAAACAACTTAAGAGTTCCTGATATCTTTGGTAACTCTCCCAAAAGACAGGAAAGAAAACTTGACTTGCCAGAGCCGACCATACCACAAACAGCAACACTCATGCCATGGGAAACTTTCAAGTTTATATCTTTTAGTGTTGCAGTAGGGGATGACATATCCCAAGAGAAGTTCCCATCAGCAATCTCAATCGCTGTTTCGGAACTACCACTCGGTAGTTTTTCTATAGCATCAAGCTGCAAGTCATCGAGCCGGAGGAAGGCAGCGATTCGATCAAGTGACACCTTTGTTTGAGCTATCATTGAGATTGTGCCAGGAAGGTTGTAGATTGGCTCCTGAAGAATCCTGAATATTGCGAGTGCAGATAGGATCTTCCCTGACTCAAGTGGGACTCCTAAGAACATACAAGCACCAAAAGTGGCAACAGATACAAAGGTTGGTGCAAACAAGAAAACAGAATCAATCATGGCATTCGTATAAACGAAACATTTTAACCATCCTTCCTCGACCCTCCTGAGCCCGAAAATCTTGGAGAGGAACTTCATTTCCCACCCCTGCAGTTTAAGAATCCTCATATTCCTCAAAATTTCAGATGTTGCCTTCATCCTTGTATCTTTTGATTCCATTAACCTATACTGAAACTTCTCCAGCATTTTCCTCAAAGGAATATTGGCCAACATAACAAGTACGTTAGCAATAAAAGCGGCAATGGATGCTAGCCCCAGGGCCTTATACAAGATCAATAAGGCCAAAGCAACTTGCAAAGCTACCATCCATGGATCATGCATGTACCAACTAAAGTCACCCACCCTTTCTGCATCAACAATCATGAAATTGATTACCTCCCCACTGGTATGGCTCTGCTTCGACTGACACGAAAGGGTTAACCCCTTGTTATATATCATTGCTACCAATAGAGCGGTCAGCCTAAGTCCAACTTGTTGCAACTTAAATAACCTGCGCCTCTGAGACAAGCACTCCACTAGCTTGGCAACAAAGAAAGCAGCAACTAGAAGATACTCCTCAGCCTTAGATTCCCTTTGCCCATTCAGATACTGATAGAAAGGGTCGATGAGGTATGGACCCACGGACAAAGCCACCGTGTACGTAAATGCAAGCAAAGCTGTCCAAAGAATATCTTTCCGAGCTGACAAGAACAGTGCCTTCACCAGCTTAAGTGAGGTAACACCATTCCCCTCACTATCAGCTGATTCGAGCCTGTTTTTAAATATTGGAAAAGCCCCAACAACACTATCGTGGCTATCTAGCTGAGGAACATCCTTAAGATACAATGGTTTCTCAGTGCCAGCAGCAATGAGAGGTCCCATCCAAGAAACTCTAATAAGGTCGAAAGTATCAGCATTTGAATATGGGGATACATTATCATCCCCTTTTTCGTTGCTGAACTCTACACTAGTAGCTGTACTCATTAGTAAAGACGATCGTAAAAGGTTTTTACTTTTTTTTTTTTGGCTTTGGCAGTAGAAAAATTTGGGTTGATATAGCAAAATAAGAGGCGGAGACCGCAAAAGGAAATCCACAGAAAAGCGATACAAGACTAAAAGTAGGTGCGAGTAGGTGAGCCTTCGTCCATGCCGTCATTTTTGACTCCGAAATAGCTTTTTATTTATTATTTTTCTTTAATGTCAGTTGTCCAGAGAGTTTGGATAGGATAGACTGTGTGTGATTAATGTAAAAATAGTTGTGGTGGTGAGATTAAGGCCCCTTTAGATAGCAACGCACAACAGTGCGGTGGATTTTTTCTCCTTTAATATCAGTCTGACTGCACTGGAGTCAACTGAGACAGCCTTTGGATGTGTTGGCTGCCAGCACAGTGAGAGATTTCTACTACACTGGACAGCCTTGGGCTGACTGGTGGATAAAGCAGCAGTTAGGACAAGCTGGGGCAATAGACATATTTAGGAGACAATAATATCATTACTTTAATTTATTAATTTACTATTTTATCCTTAGATGTTAAACTAATTTCTTTCCCAATCTTATTTGTTTTCAGATTTGGGAACAAAACAGCAGAAATCTCCCCTCGTTCTTGCTGGTTTCTCCCTTGTTTACTGGTTTATCCCTCGTTTTTGCTAGTTTCTCCCCTCTTTTATACTTTGTTCTTGGTTGTGGGAGCTTAGGATATTCTGTTTCCTCAATCAAACTAACAAGTTAGAGATATCTTGTGTTTTTTTCCCTCTATTTTCTCATGCTCAACATTTACCTTTTTTCTCTATTGACAGGGGAAGTCTACATTTGGACGGTTGGTTAGAAAGTGTTATTCTTTCTTCAAGGTGAGATGGTTTGCTGTCACTCACTGTTATTATTGTTGTTATTGTTATTGCTTTTTTTTTGAGTAGTCTGGTTCTAAATGATATATTGACCTTATCCCATAGGTAGCAACATTTTATCTTTTGATCTTTGGACCTATAATTTAGCATGGTTTACAGTAATATTATTACTAACTATAATTTTAAGTCATACACAATGAAATTACCTAAACATCTAAACTCAAAAACATTATAACTTAAAGCTTGTAGGGCACAAATCGAATTTCCAAGGCTTTTAACACTTGCTTAAGCAAAGAAAAAACACAAACAAATGCATGTAATTATTCCTGATAACGATCAAATTATACAATAGATTCAAAGTTAGAACAGAAAAAAAGTGAAAGGAAGTCGAAAATAGTACCTCAAAGGAACTAGGATAGGAGTCAAATGGAGTCTCCCCTACTTCAATAGCATCAGTCCCCATTCAATATATATATATATCCCTGACTATATATAAACAAAGAACACTAGTTAAGTAATTAAACAGATCAAAAACTGCAAACAAGCTATAAATGATAAAAATTGCAAACCAATCAATCTAGGAAGAAGGAGATTTAATTCATTGACCTGAAATTCAGCTGTCTTCTCAAAGGTAGTAATCTTATGCACAAATCCAAAAGCTAAAAATACCTGCATTATTAAGTCCTTTAGAAAGATGAATGGAAAATAAATCAAGTAAAAGGACTCCAAAAAGTCATTACAACCTATAATTTCCAGTAACAAATCTGCCAAAAAATAAGGAATGGAGATAACTTCAACATACCAGGCCTTAAGCATCGAGACAGAAATAATAGATAATATTAACAGAATACACCTTAACAATTGCAGTGATGCATTTCAGATTTTCTAATGATGTTAACAAAAATTATAGAACATGTAAAATCTATGAGTTTGCCGAAGTACTAGAATGAAGTAAAGCATAAAAAGAAAAAGGATGAAAAAATTGATCTATATGTGCTAAGAATCAGCAAATCTTAAAAAAAAAACAAAAGCTAACAAAGGTATAAAAGATTTTACCCGAGCATAGAAGTAAACCACCATGGCACAAATAATTCTAAAAAATTCAGGAAATAAATGATACCATACCAAGCAGCAAAATGAGCCAACATAGCATCTTAATCCATGAAATTTTTAATATGACATAAGAAAAGAAATGTTGAAGAAACAAAGTGGCTGACAAATGATACTAAGGAACATAAGTAAAATAGTATGAGAAAAGAATTGAGGAAATTATTTTAAAAGAAAGAGGAAAAAAACAAAATAAGAAAAAAATCGAACCTTGGTATGAGGCCAAAGTTGATCAGGAGACACATGCATTGTGCAACCTTCTTTACCCGATTCCCACTCCACAACAAAGCGAGCTAAGACACCTGATCCAAAGCCTATATTAAACAAAAACAAGAGGATCCTATTTTATATGTTCAACAAGTTATCTACATTAAAAAGCCTATATTAAACAAAAATTCTGAGTGTTGAGGAGGAGTCCATGTAGTAGGGGAAAATGAATTTTAAGCATAATTGATTTCGTAATCCAGCCTATCTCCCCTAATTAACACCCAACATGAAAAGTCATTACATGTCTAGTTTTATAACAACTATGATTCCTACTGCTGCAAAGCTTGTTCTTTTTCTTGAAAGCATCAGCAGCAAAGTTTTGATGTGAAATAAGAGGTCTTTTTTCTTATTATTAAATTTCCATGTTTATGAAATGAGATGTAAACTGCTTTTAACCAAAAGGTAATCATCCAGGCAGTCTACAACACAGCTTAAATTGACTTTTGGCAATTATCCAATTTTATTTTATAATGGCAATCAACTATACGGTCTATTCATCTGTTTAGCTTCAATTAAAAACAATCCTTGTCTTTAAATTAATTAGCTTTAATGTTCTAGGCAAAAAGTTTTAGGCCATAAAGGCAGATTATTTTCTAAAACTGTAATTACATTAAAAACATAAACCACAAATATTAGTAAAAAACCTCAAACCTTAACGTATCTTTAAACCCCGCAAACAAAAAAGGCAGCAAAGTACTAAAACCAACAGATTCCTCAAAACATAAAACAAAAAAAGATCTAGTGTAAGATTCATGACAATACATGCATCTATCAATTTCATGCTATAACCACACTATTGTATTTGCTTATACCTCGCCGGTATGAGAGAAGCAACCGTGGAGAAAAGTTTCATCCATCCAATGAACAAGGTCACCAACCCAGATCGTTTTAACCTCATCCGATTTACACCCTTGTTGCTGTTTCTGTTGTTGCTGCTACTGCTGTTAGTATTGTTGATAATGGGAATGGGAATGGGAAATGGGAATGGGAATGGGAATGGGAATGGGAAATGGGAATGGGTATTGCATGGGAATGGGAAATGGGAGGAGGGCACGGTGGAAGAGGGGAGATGGGAATGGGAAATGGGAGGAGGGCACGGTGGAAGAGGGGAGATGGGAATGGGAAATGGGAGGACGGCACGGTGGAATGGGAAATTGGAATGGGTATTGCATGGGAATAGGAAATGGGAGGAGGGAACGGTGGAAGAGGGGAATGATGGAAGAGGGGAGATGGGAATGGAGAAATTGCATTGTATTTAAAATTTTAAAAATTAAAAAATACGTGTAGTGTATTTTAAAAATAAAAAATATATATGTAGTGTATTTTAAAAATAAAAAATATATGTACTATATTTTAAAAATAAAAAATATATATGTAGTGTATTTTAAAATATATATATGTAGTGTATTTTAAAAGTAAAAAAAAATATATGTAGTGTATTTTAAAAGTAAAAAATATATGTAGTGTATTTTAAAAATAAAAAAAAAATATAAAGTAGTCAATTAAAAAATTTGCAACTCTCCACTTTCATATATTAAAGGTTTTAACCAACATTTTTATTAAAGGTTACAACTTAGAGATTCATAAAAAAATTTTGAAGGATAAGTATTTTCATACATTATATTAGTTTGTTTGTTCAAGTTAATGTATTTTCATATACAAACTTTAAGTGCTTAAGCAATGATAACATAATGGAAAGCATATACGAAAAAAACAAAAGCTACTGGCCCTTATTGGCAAATTCGGTACACGTATGTATGCATATGCAAGTGCATGTGGCTGACATGCAAAGCCAATTGCTTTTAAATTTTTGCTACCTTGCATGCAATAAGGACTTTGCAAACTTCATTAGCCAATACTAGCCTCTTGAACATCATCAACAAGCAATTAAAATTGAAAGGAAAAGGTAGATAAAATTAAGTACACAAGTAATAGAGAATAAAAGACTTTTAACTCAAATAGCAGATAAACACAAAAGCTATTTTGCATTACTTGTGATTAGAGTACGAATATTCCCTTAGTGTAATGATGTAGGACTTATTGCTAAAGAGTTATACATTTCCAATGAAATTAATCACCACTGCTTTTATATCTAATTATATATTTATGGTTTTATGTCTATTGACATTTAAAATCAAAATAATAATAGATGGTAAAGACACGAAATTTTGTGGAGGGAGATAGTAGCTTAGCAACAAAAGCTGTTTGGGATGATGAGTTGACGTTGATATTTTGTGAACTTTGCGTGAATAAAGTCAATGCTGGCAATAGACCGACAACTCATCTAAACTCAAAAGGATGGGAAAATGTCATTGCTCTTTTTCAAGCAAAAACACAAAAAAATTATGGAAAACCTCAATTGAAAAATAAGTGGGATACATTAAAAAAGGAATGGAGGTTATGGAGGGAGTTGCTTAAGGAATCTACAGGTATTGGATGGTGTCCATCTAAAAAGACGGTCGATGCTACCGAAGAATGGTGGGCTGCAAAAATACAGGTTAGTGTTAACTTTATCATTATTTTAATGCATAAAGTTTATTGAAATTAATAATTTACAATTATAAAAATCTTAGTATAACATTTAACATTTAGCATTTTATGTAGGAAAATCCTGATTTTAAAGGATTTAAGAAGAAATGAATTGAGCCACGATTGAATGAGTTAATGTGGCAAATGTTTGGTGGCATTATAGCCACCGGAGAGAACGCATGGGCACCTTCGTCTGGTGTTCTTCCAAGTGGGGTTCCTATGGGAGATGATGCACCTTATGAGGGATTTGGTGATTCAGATGAACATAGTAACGAGAATGAAGGTATTCCCCCTGATGAGGTACCATCAAACCCTTCTCATGAAATCCCTAATCGAAGAAAGCAAACACTTGGGGCTGTACACGGTAAGGGAAAAAAATCAAGTTCAAGTTGAAAATCATCAAGAAATACATTAACTACTTAGATTGAGAAATTGTGTGAGAGTATGGCTAGTCCAAGGAAGTCAGTGAATGAAATTATTTTTCCTCACTCTCAATATACTATTTCAAATGCAATGGATGCTTTGCGTGCTTTGGGAGATGAAATTCCAAAAAGAGATGAACTGTACTATTTTGCCACCAAAATGTTCCAAATACCGGTGAAACGAGAAATGTTTTTGAACTTAGACCCAGATGATAGGGTTTGGTGGCTTTGACGTGAGTATGCTGAACAAAATCCAATTACATCATTTTCATCCTTGGTAGCAACATCCTCATTTCACTTCCAACCATACCATCAACCACCTCCACCATCAGCTCCTTAGAAATATTATTGTAATATAACTATACTACTTTTTTATATGAAAAACTAATGTATGCTACTTTTTATGTTTGGTATTTTTATGTTATGCTTTTAATCGAGTTTTTGTGTTGTATAGAATGTCACGAGATTTTAAAGGATTTATTTTCATTTGATTACTTTTTCAGGTTATGGATGAATTTAACAATATGTATAATAGTTTTGATATGAATTATGATACCTCTGAATTAAGTGAAGAAGCTCAACGAAGAATAGCCACAATTGTTACCCAAGTTGAGCACAACAATTATCATAATGAGGAAGAATATGTGTTAAGCAGTGTATTGGTACACCATGAAACTAATTTCACTATGCAACCGCATATGGATTCAAATTATACTGGTCAAATGTGGGTGGACGAAGTATTAAATAGGCACGATGATCGTTGCATGATTAGTTTTAGGATGCCAAAAAATATATTTCACAGATTGTTGCATGATTTGCAAACAAATTATGGCTTAAAGAATGGGAAAGTATCGGCGATGGAGAAGTTAGCATTATCATTGTACATTCTTGGAAATAGAGAATCAAATTCAAATGCAACAGAGCGATTTCAACGATCTGGGGAAACTGTTAGTCGAATTTTTACTGATATGTTGCATATATTTGCTCGAATGGGAATAGACACGATTAAACCCATTGAAGGTCAATTCGAGGAAGTACCGAACCATATTCGACATGATACAAGATATTGGCCTCACTTTAAGGTAAAATTTACATAATCTTTATATTTTTAAAACATAAATTATTTCTAACCTTTATCTCATTACTTGTATTTATTTTAAAGGATTGTATTGGGGCCATAGATGGAACACACATAAAAGCATGCATTTCGCCTTCTTCTCAAATACCTTATATCGGACGGAAAGGTGAACCAACTCAAAATATTATGGCAGCTTGTGACTTCAACATGTGCTTTATTTTTGCATTTTCTAGTTGGGAAGGAACAGCATATGATAGTAGAATTTTTTTGCAAGCACTTAGAAAGCAAGAGTTGAAGTTTCCACACCCTCCACCAGGTCGAACTTTAATTTTTTAATTACTTTTTACATAAAAAAATATTAAAATTTTTAATTTATTTTTAAACTTGATATTATGTTTTACTTTTTTTGCAGCAAAATATTATCTTGTGGATTCCGGATATCCACAAATGGCAGGTTTTCTAGGTCCATATAGGGGGGAACGATATCATTTACCTGATTTTCGTCGAGGTAATCATCAAGTATCTGGAAAAAAAGAAATCTTTAATCATGCCCATTCTTCGTTACGCTCTGTGATTGAACGAACATTTGGAGTGTAGAAAAAAAATGGCCAATATTAAGAGATATTCCAAGTTATTCATTCGACAAGCAAGTTTTAATAGTTATTGTAACAATGGTTTTGCATAATTACATTCGAAGACATGCTTGGTCAAATGATGAGGATTTTCGAGAATTTGAGAATATACCGGACATGCCAGTCTCTTCAAGCCAGTTTGACAGAGGTGAATCGAGTTCTTCTAACAGAGAAAGTGACCTTGAAATCACAATGTTAAGGGAAACCATTGCAACTAGTTTAATGAATCAATATTTGTAAACACATTTTGTATCATAACCTAATTTCTAGTAATAATGAAACTTGTTATGTCTTATGTTACTATATTTTTTTTATTAAAAATCATCCGTTTAGATACTTCAAAATTAGATCCAAGTATAATGTTATTATTTGTGAAAATAATATTTATCATTGTTATAAAAAAATTTAATTATAACTATAAAAAAAATTAAAAAAAATTATCATTTTATCTAATAATTAATTTAAATTAATTATATAATTCATTAAAATATTGGAAGATACATTTTAATATTTTATTAAATGAATTTGCATATTTTAATAATTTTAAAAAAGTAAAATAATTTAAATAACTTCTATTATATATCAATTCTAATCTGATGTCCTTAATAGTCATTTTTCATTCTCACCTCACCGCTACAGCTGCGTTTGAATCCAAACACACACTCCACCATTATTTCTAATCTCACCGCTATAGTACCCAATCTCACCGCTACAGTAACTAATCTCACCGCCACCGCTGTTTTTAACCTCACCGGAGGTAAACACACCGCCCATCCAAGCTAGCCCTAAAAACTGTAATGATACTGTAGCGTGAGATAAAAAGTAAACTGAACATACTGCACTGCACCCAATCGCCTATCGAAACTCGGTTTAAGTAGAGAAAACAGGGGACAGCATGAATGGCCCTAGTTATTGGGTTCTCAAATGATTAGTACGTCCTATGCTAATAAAATTATTTTGTTTTGTGTCCCTCTCAATTTAAGCAATAAAACATGAAACATTTCTATCAAATCGTAAACAATGGAGAGTTGAAATCTAATATATTAAAAAAAGGAAAATATGAGGATTACTTTTTTTTAATATGTATGATTCAAGTGTTTATAATTTGACCTCTGGGGTTTAATGCTACTGCTAGATTACCTTAAACGTTTAAGCTAATGATCTAATGGAATGACTTAATAGGTATGGTATTGATATTTTGGTGACTTGATTGGAAGTCATAGTCTAACGACTGAATTTAATTTCCCAACGACCGAATTTAATTTCCCAACGACCCTTATCCTGCCGACCCGTATTCCCCTTATCCAAGGAAAGAAAAAGTAACCAAAAAAAAATTGGTTGTCACACTAGACAGCAACTCAGCACACACACACAGCGTTAAGAATTGAATTAATGATCCTTCTCATTCCTCTTGATGGAGGGTGACGTTGTCAGGTTAGCAACCAATGGCTCATGGCCATGCAGAACTAGGCACTCCCTTTTACATGTTGTCTTTTTTTTAATTTGGAGTGATGGCGATTTGCGAAAGTTGGCCTGAATGGATGCTGTCTCTCGAATTTTCTAAATATTTTAATAACTTCCAGCTATCCTTCATGTCTGGACCCTAGTCTAGAGTTCTAGAACTGTCAACTCTACTCACACTTCATTTTCCTTCTAATAAAATAATTATTAGGATGAATTTTATTTTTATTAATCACCTTTATTAATTTTTAAATATCAATTAAGAATTAAGAATACGTTGTGTTTTGGAGTTAAAATGTTTTGTTATTAAGAGACCAAGTAATTATTTAATTTAAGCAAACAAATCTCAAAGTACTAGAAAGAAAAATGATGTAAAGATTTTTGGTATAGTTGAAGCAATTCCTTTAATCAGTTGCAACGCGTGAAATGGAATTTGATATTTAAACGGGAAAAATAATTTTTTTTATCTTTTTCCCTTGTAATTGGTATTAGGGCGTCGGTATAACGATACTTAGAGAAATAATATCGTATTATTCATTATAAGTTTTTATCTTTTATTTACAATTCAGTTTATTTCATGCTTATTTATCTTAAAACCTATATATCTGTTATTCTGTCTCATTATTGTCTATTTATATCTGTGTGAGACTGTTGGCTTTTAAGGGTAAAGACATATAAATATAACAGAAAGTTTTAGATACCAAAGATAAATTTCATGGAAGAAACAAATTGTTTATATAAAGATAAAATTTGCAATCATGCTATGCATATTGACTCTAAAAATGAAAATAATATTTCAGCTATGAGTAAAAGTTTTAATAGTTTAATGGATATTAATTACTTCTGTATATTTTCATAAATTATATAATAAAGTAAATAAAATAGAACAATAAATAAATAATTTAGATGAAATTACAGAATTAGATTTGAACAATGAATGTAAAGAAATATTATCTAATGTTAATAATAAACTAGAACAAGTTATTATTAATAAAAATATAGAAAAAAATAGATTTAGGGCCTTTATATTATGAAAATAGTAATATAATATTAATTTTGTCTGAAGAAGAACATACTTCCTCAGAAGAATCATCTTCTATTAATAAAAGAAATAAAAAAAACCTGAAAAACAGAAAAGAAAAGAAACTCATCAACAAAAATATGATTTCCAATCCTATAAACAACTTATAAAACATTAGAAGAATAAATTTACTAAGACATCTGATAAAAATGAAAGAATAGAATATCTAAAACTAATGAACAACTTTATGAAAACCATAAAGATTTGTTTACATTATTTAATTATCATTATATGTTAAATTATGATACTACAGATAGTAATAGTAGTTCTAATAATTCTATCAATTTAGAAGATATAAATGTTACTTGTTATAATTTTGATGAAGAAAATACTTCAACAGATGAGGAAGAAAATATAGAAATACCAGAACCTATGGATACTGATAAAACAGATCCTTATGGAAAAAGAAAAATAGAGTCAGATCTTTAAAAAGATGATTATCTAAGATCGTTTAATAAAGATTATGAAAAAGTTGAAAATACAACTATAATTTTTGGTAATCAAATCGAAAATATTGCTACAAATGAAATAAAATTTGAAAACTTAGGAGAATCCTCTACTCAACCTATACCTCATAGAATAGATGATCTAAGCAAAAGAAATGTTGCTCAATGAGGAATATATTTAGATCTAACTAATGTTCCTATAGCAGACTATGAAAAAACCATAGACAATTGGGTACAATCTATGACTATTGTTGTTAATAACAACAACAATATGTGGTCAAAAGAAAATTTTCTAAACTATTTTGTTGGAACATATCGAGGAGATGTTCTACAATTTCTAAGAATATGGGAAGAATCTGAGAAAGGTAAACAACAAAAAGGGCAGTTAATTAATCAGATTGGAACTCCCAAAGATCTTTTAAAAGGATTAACTTTTATTCTAAAAATAGAATGTAACACCTCTAACCCATATCCATCGCCAAAATAGGGTTATAGAGCATTACCGGAGTTTACAAATTAATTTACAAACATTTCATTTCATCAAGCATTCATATTTATAATCAATCAAAATCAAAACATTAATGAGCTAACGTTGGCCAATTTAAATTATACATGCCATTATAACTAGAATCAAATCATCCAAGAATAAAACACATATTTATATAATAATCATTACCAAATAACATTCACTTTAATTAAATTTATATGGAATATAGTTCATACGAACTTACCATGCTAAATTGCAGTAATACCAAAATTTAAGGACCTTTTGGTAATTTTCTATTTTCCTTGAATTTCCACCCAATCTTGATCTAAATTAATATTTCATTCAATTGGTTAATTTCAATAATAAAAATTTCATTTCATGCAATTTGGTCACTTTTTGAATTTTTTACAAATTTACCCTTGAAGTTTCACATTTGTTCAATTTAGTCCCTGAACCTAAAACATGTAAATTAGCTATTTTAAAAATTAACTCATATTAGCTAAATATTCACATATATTTTTCCTCCTCCTCCACTCCATTCCACATCCTTGGTATATACATAATACCACTATTTACTTGTTTACCCATAACAAGCTGTTCACTTGAGTCATGGTCACTAAATTAATTATATCTTAAGCTACAGAACTCCGAATTGAGATCCGTTAATTTTCTCTGAAACTAGGCTCAGATATCTTCTTACCATAAAATTTTCAGAATTTTTGGTTTAGCCACAGTGTATTCTTTAAAGTCATCCCTGTTCTGCTGTCTTACAGTTTCAACCCTTCTTCACTAAAAATTAATTATCTCCTCGTATGGGATTCGGATGATGTTACCGTTTGTTTCTATTGAAAATAGACTCATTAATGATTTTAACATATAAATTTAAGTCCCTAATTATTTTTCTCCAATTTTTGATGATTTTCCAAAGTCAAAACAGGGGAACCCGAAATCATTCTAACCTTGTCTCACTAAATTTATTATATCTCATAATTTTCATTTCTATTGCTTTCACCGTTTCTTCTATGACAAACTAGAATCAATAAGATTTAATTCCATATTTTTTCATCCTCTAATTCGATTTCCACAATTTATGGTGATTTTTCAAATTTTAGTCTACTGCTGCTGTCCAAAACTGTTTTAGTGTTGATAATCAAATTTATAACACTCTCCTTTCCTTTCTCTACAATATTTCTTATCACTTCCTCATGTTTCCCTTCACTAACATACCAAGAATATAGAACCTTATATAATAAAACCCTACATTAACATCAATTTCATACTTTTTCAATAATATCAAACTCAAAAATATATTTTGAAATCTTGATATTCTTACATTGCTCTATTGATTTCCATCTTTAACTTGATTTTCTCTCTCCTCCAGCCTCTATTTCTTGAATCTAACTTGACATTCTAGCTCCCCATAGTCTCCTTATCAATTTTCTCTCTTGGTGGCTATGGAAATTTCTTTGATTTCTAAGTGAAAATGGTAGATTTTTGGTGAGAGGACCAAATTGTAAAGAAAAGAAAGTTTCTTTCTTTCTTTTCTTTTCAAACGTTGGATGCATGGGAAGAAGATGATTCTTTATCTTCCTTTTCTTATATATATACTAAATAAAATAATAATAAAATAATAAAATATCATTTAAAAATTAAATTAAAATATTAATAAACTAATATTTATCTAATTAATTAATCTAAAATATCACCAACATCATCATTGACTTCTAGATTTCTCTCTCTTCTAATTGACCATTTTGCCCTTTATGATATTTTAAAATTTCATCATTGAGTCATCACTTAATTTGGTAAAATTACGATTTAGTCCCTCAAAAATTTTCACCTTTTCAATTTGGTCCTAATTCATCCATTTTCCTTAGTTTCTAGATCATTCGACCCTTAAAATATTTACACAATTGGTCCTTTAACTTTTTCATATTTACACTTTAATCCCTCAAATTTTGAGTATTTACTATTGGGCAACAAAACTTTTCTTACTATTGCGATTTAATCCTTTCTTGAATTAATATGTCATAATATACTTCCCAATGTTGCCATAACTCAAAATTTCCCTTTTTGTTCCTTATTTTACTATATCAAGGATATTATCTTACTTTTTTACTGTAGTAATTTTTGGGGTATTACATAGAATTTTGTGGCTATACTGATAAAAAAGATCAGGATTGTCAGTCTAATTATATATTGTCAAAAAATAAATTATGTGGTATTAGATATTTAGAAGAATTTTCTAAAAAATTTCTTCATGAATATCAAAAACTAAAAAATTGAAAATTTAGAAATTTAGAAAAAAACCAATATTTTCATAAATTACCACCACCATGGGATGAGATTTGTATAAAAAATACAATTTTTATTTAGAAAAGCATAGTAAAATAACTAGAGTAGAACCAGAAAACATAGATTCTATAGGAAATAGAATTAATTTTACAAAAGAAAGAATAATTATTTTGTCTACAAAGTAAGGCTTCTAAACAAGTTAAGCATAAATTAAGTTATAAGCATTGTACAAAATTTTTATAAAATGAATGGGAATTTGGATGTAAACCCATACGTCCTAATACTTATAAAAAACATAAAAAGAAAAATAGAAGATATAAGCTAGTTAGATGGAAACCAGGAAATAAAAAATATATTGGTTATACTAAAAAGAAAAGATTTGTTAGAAGAAAAGCTTCTAAAAAAAACCAAAAAACAAATATGTAAATGTTTTACATGTGATGAAGAAGGATATATAGCACCAAATTGTCCTACTAAAGGAAAAAGTGCAAGAAAAATGATTAAAACTCTTGAAGAACAATATTTAGAAATATATATGTTCAGAAGTGGAAATAAATCCTGAGAAAATATTATATGAATTAATATCAGAAACAGATTCTGATACAGATAAAGAAGAATATATATTTATGTTTAATATGTGAAGCAGTTCTAATAATCAATTAGAAGAAATTCCTAAAAATGAACAACAATATATAAAATTAGGAAATATAATAGGAGAAGAAAAAGACTTTTCCGATGAAATGATAGAAAAATTAATAAAAATCATATTTCTAAAGAAGAAATTTATAAAATATCTAAATATAAGATATGGAGTCGAAGACATATAGAAAAAAATAAGTGGTAATACAGTAGCTAAAGACACTAGAGGTGGATTAACAAAAATCTCATTATTTACTAAAGATGAAATTAAGAGGATTAAAAAGAAATATCCTCAAGTTAGATATATATATATATACACATTTAGGAATAATAATGATAATAATAAGAGCTTTGTTTAGAAAAGGTCATGATATACCAATAATAGCAGTTTTATTAGACAAAAGATTTGAAAATCCAATAAAAGTACTTATTGGATGAATTCAATCAAATTTACATAGAAGAGTAATAGGATTTAAGGTTAAACCAAATTATTTTATATCTATTACCGATCCTCTAATAGAAAAATGTTTATGTATTAGAATTCAGACAAAAAATTCTGAAATTAATGATTTAGCAGAAGATCTAGCAATAAGTTAGACTTCTATTAATGAATATGCTAATACAGTAGAAGTAGAAATCAAAGAAATTAATAATAAAATTATTGAACTCTTTGAACCTAATAAATTCACTACTGAAATATAACCAAAATTGTTACATTTAAGAGATTTATCAATACCAAGAGATTGGATGATAGAAAAGATAAGTAGTGCAAGTACTTCTAAACCTATAAGTACTATAGAATATATGTCGTCCAGAGATAAATTATATTTTAAAAATACTGCTATAACAAATACAAATGATAATTTAGTTTTACCCTCAAATACTCAAATAGAGGAAGATGAGAAAAATACATGTACAAGTTCTATACCTTCAACACCAATAGGAATGAAAACAGTTCATATTCCTATTTTTCCCATAGAACCAAGTAGAAATTCTGTATCTTCTAGAAACACTAGAATAGAAGAAATACAAACTTTGATAATAATTCAACAAATGAAAATTAGAACAAGTGATGTAATTACATTTTCAAATTTCCAATCCAAGAAATATTACACATTTATTGAAATTACATTTCAATTTAGAGAATATAAAACATATTCTTTACATGCTTTATTAGATACAGGAGCTACAACTAATAGTTGCAGAAAGAATGTTATTCATTTAGAAAAATGGGAACATATGAAACATCCAATAAAAACCATAGGAATAGATGGTAATGAAACCATAATTCAATATAAAGCTAGGAATATACCAATTTACATAAATAAGGTAAGATTTGTGATACCTAAAAATTATACTTTCCAACAATGCTTGGAGATATATTATTAGGTAATAATTTTATATATCAACATTTACCATTCTCTATTGATAAAAATTTAATTATGTTATCTGTAGAAAAATTTCTGTAGAAATACCATTACTAGAAAAGCATAAATTTGTTTGTGATAAAAACTTTCCACCACCAAGAAAAGAACAAATTAAACAACTTGAAACAAGTCATTGGTTATTTAAAATATTAGAAAATAATTTTAGTGAAGAACCATTAAAATTATGGCAAAATAGCCCTAGATATTATGAAATAAAATTATTAGAGTTAAACCAATGATCTATACTAAACAAGATATAGATGAATTTAATATGCAAATTAAAGAATTATTAGAAAAAAAGGATTAATAGAAACAACTAATAGTTCACATTCTAGTCTAGCTTTTATGGTTAGAAATCACGCTGAAATAAAAAGAGGAAAAGCTAGAATGGTTATTAATTATAAAAGATTAAATCAAAATATTATTTTTGATGGATATTTTATTCCAAGAAAGGATGTTTTAATTAATCAAGCTAAACAAGCAAAATATTTTAGTAAATTTGACTGTAAATCAGGATTCTAGCAAATCATATTAACAGAAAAGTCCAAGCATTTGACAGCTTTTAGTGCACCTAATGGACATTATCAATGGAAAGTAATTCCATTTGGATTATGCAGTGCACCACATATCTTTCAAAGATAGATGGATTCTATATTTAATAAATATAAAAAAAGTTGTGTAGTTTATATAGATGGTATTTTAATATTTTCAGACACATTAGAATACATAGAAAACATTTAAATATCATTTCTTAAGAATTCATAAAACATGAAATTATAATAAGTCCTAAGAAAATAGATGTAGAAAAAACAGAAATAGAATTTTTAGGATTAAAATTATCTGCAGATGGTTTTAAACTACAAGATTATATTATAGAAAAAATAAAAGAATTCCCTGAAAAAATTGAAGATAAAAAGTAGCTTCAACAAATTTTAAGAATTATTAATTATGGAAGAAATTTCTTTTCTAACTTATCTGAAAAAATAGGTAAGTTATATGAAAAACTAAAAAAGGATAAACCTTTTATCTGGTCTAAAACAGACTCGGAAGTTATAAAAAATTTAAAATTTGAAATAAATCATATTCCAAAAGTTTATTTATCCAAAGAAGGTGATAAATTAATTTTAGAAACAAATGCCTCACAAAACTATTGGGGTTGTATTTTAAAAGCTAAAACAATAAAAAATGAGAATTAATATGTGAATATAGTTCAAAAAAATTTAAACCAAATGAAATTAATTATGTTATATATGAAAAATAATTATTAGAAATAAAGAAATGAATAAAAAACTTAAAAGAATTATTATTAATAAAGAAATGAATAAAAAAAACTTTCTCATATATTTAGCACCTAAAAATTTTATTATTAATATTTCATTATTAATAAAAGTTTAAAAACAGTACTTAGAAGAATAAAGTGGTATAATAAATTATGTGTGACTAATATTAATATTATGTGCATAAAGTGTCATAAAGCCACAGCAAGAAAACAAAAGGCTGTACCATATTTGAAGGGGAGCAACCGTAATTATTGGGTTTTTTCCTCCTACCACTTTCCACGGATCTCATTAACTCTTTTTTATTGTACTTTCAACTAACTTGTTATTTCCCTTTCATTGGTACTGAAACATAATAGAATAGAAATGACAAAAATCGAGTCAAATTGTATTAGACACAGCTAAAACTAATGCACGGATAATTCCGGCCAAAAAATAATCTGTAACATAATGCAGATTGTATTTTGGTTTTTGTAGTTTGAAATTAGTAAAATAATTTCTATGCTATAAAAACAAGCTTTACTTGAAAGTTTTCAATAAAATTGTTGTAAATTTCATTAGGTAAAAGAATTAAATTTAAATAAAAGAAAGCGATAATCTAATTGAGAAAACAATTCCTTTCTAGTAAACTATTAAAAGATAAAATAAAATAAGATACTTCTAACAAATTTTAATTGATTATTCTAATATTTTTCTACTTAAATAACTTAAAAAATATTCCCAAAATATATGGGGTTTCACGTATTTTAACACCTTCCTCAAGTTGGTGCATATATATTAATCATCCCCGGCTTGCTTACAAGAAAATCAAAGTTTGTCTTAAAGAGCCATTTGGTGAGTATGTCAGCAATCTGTTCTTTTCAAAGAACAAACGACATGAACACTTAGCCTTCTTCAATCTTCTCCTTGATAAAATGTCTATCAATCTCAACATGTATAGTTCTGTCATGTTGGACTGGGTTGTCAGCAAAATACTAATGGCAGCTTTGCTATCACAATACAACTTCATTGGTGAAGTTATTGGTTTCCTCAGCTTTTCCATAATTCTTTTTAACCACATAATTTCACAAATTCCTTTAGTCATTGATCCAAATTTAGTCTCTGCACTACTTCTTACTACGACACTTTGTCTTTTTCTTCGCCAAGTCACAAGGTTTCTCCAAACAAATGTACAATATCCTAATGTATATCTTCTATATGTTATTGAGATTGCCCTGTCTGCATTTGAATAAGCTTCAATTCCTCTTTGTTCGGATTTCTTAAAGAATAAGCCATTGCCAGGTGAACTCTTCAAGTATCTTAGAATCCAAAACACTACTTCTTCATGTTCCTCCATTGAGGAGTGCATAAATTGACTCACTAAGCTTACTGCAAAAGCTATATCTGGCCTTGTATGTGATAAGTAAATTAACTTACCAACTAATCATTGGTACTGCCTTTTATCAACTAATCTTCTTTCTTTATTTTTCAATTTTACATTTGGATTAATTGGTGTGTCAGCTGGCCGGCAACCACTCATCCCATCATTCTTTAAAAGATCAATCACATATTTTTTCTCAGAGACCACAAGACCCTTCTTTAATCAAGTAATTTCCATTCCAAGGAATATTTTAAAGGACCTAAGTCTTTGATCTCAAACTCCAATGCTAGATGCTCCTTGAGACACCTTATTGCATCCACATCATCTCCTTTAAAAATGATATCATTGACATAAACTATAATAACTGTTATTCTACCTTTTTGTGAGTTTCGGTAGAACATTGTGTGATTGACTTGCCCTTGTGAGTAACCTTGTTTTTTAACAACCTGAGTGATCTGTTCGAACCAAGCTTAAGGGGACTGCTTTAGACCATACAATGATTTTCTGAGCTTATATACTTGAGTTTTAATTTTTCCTTCAAAACCCAGAGGATGATCAATGTAAACTTCTCCTTCAAGTTTCTCATTTAGGAAATCATTGTTCACATCTAACTGTTGTAAAGACTAATCAAGATTAACAACAATGGATAAAAAAACTCTAACAGAATTTAACATGACTACTAGAGCAAATGTATCAAGATAATCTATCCTGTAGTTTGAGTGTACCCTTAAGCCACCAACCAAGCTTTGTATCTATATAAAGATTCATCTGGTTTGAATTTGGTTATGAACACCCATTTACAGACCACTATTTTTTTTCCTATAGGTAATTTCACTGTTTCCTATGTACTTGTTTTTTCAAAAGCACGTATCTCCTTTAAAACAACCTCTTTTCATTTAGGAACTTGTAAAGCATCTTTCACATTTTTGGGTATTTTCACAGTATCGAGACACGAAACAAAGGCTGAGAATGTCAAACACAAAACTTTATAGGACACAAAGTTAGACATGAGATATTATATTTGACAACTTTTCTAACACGTTTTCTTTTAGCAATTAGAATATCTAGATCAGAAAATTTATTGGTTAGATTATGAGTTTTACCTAGACTTTTGACAGGATCTTGCGTGTCGAATTCTTGATGATAAATGTGGTGGATTCCATTTTCTTGAGTAAACCAACAACTCCTTTGTTTGTTCTTTGTTCTCATGATCAGACTTGATAATACTCTGAAATGACATATTTTTATGCATTAATTACATATTTATTTTGAGTATGATCCTACTAATTTGAGCTATTTATGGTTTTTTATCTGGTAACGAATAAGTTGAAGGCAAAAGAAAATTTCGGGGGAAAAAGCATGAATTTAAAAACAAAATGGGACAACATGCGAAATAGGAAAGAATTAGTGCTGAAAATACTAAGTGTGGAAGACTTGGGGACAAAAAATTTAAAGAAGAGATTTATAAACATAAGACTCTATTTAAATTTAAATTTTATTAGGATTATTTTTAGGATTATTATTTAGATTTAATTTCAACTTTTATCTTTATTTATCTTTTAGAGTTTTAATAGGAACAAATTAGGTTTTTTGTGTACTGTAAATAGGGGATGGAGTGACATAAATATGAACTCATCTTTTCTGTAAAAACTCCCTCTCCCAAAAAGCTCTAGCTTTTTGTTCCTTTTATTTTTCAATAAAATTCCACTTTATTAAACTTATTTGTTTTTTTCCCCCAAAAAGTATGAGCCACTAAACTCATCTAGCCAAAGATTATCGAGATTTCTCAAAAAAAGATTCATGAGGCTTAGAACCTACACTTAGCCTTCTCAACGAGTATTCATCATTTATCCGCATTACGGGACTAATGCTTCCGTCCATGTCCTCTCAAAAGTGATCTTTTCATATTGTGCAAAGGCAGTCGCTTTGTATGTTTTGGGAAGTTTGCATAGTTGGTTCGTTAACTTACTGTGTCAGCGGTTGTCGAGCCCAAAAGACAAAATGGCGTGGCATTCACCATTGAGAAGTGATGATCTAATGTAAGACGGTCCCACAAAAGTGACGGTTGGCTAGAGTCAGGTTCCTCTAAATCGTAAGGCTAAAATCTAAGTGGAGCTGGTGGTCGTAGGCATCCTCTTCCACTATAATTGGCTTATTCTGTCATGAAAAGGATCACCTAAAAGCCTAGGATTGAACTTAAAGAGGATCGAGATAACCGGAGGCTGAAATTTCTCAATCAAAGACTCTCTTTTCTCAATCTTGTTTCTCTTTACAATTTCGATTTCAATATATACAATTTTAACCCCTCCATATTTTTAATTCTGTTTTTTTATTTTTTCCAAGTACGCCTCTTTTTCTTGGGCACGACTGTGCTCGGGATCTCGAGGAACAAGAGGTTGTTCAAATTCAGTCCCTAAAGATTTGACCCTACTTCCCTTATACTATTATTTTTCGTTATTTCATATGGATAGGTTATTTTTTGTACTTTCAACGACACACCAAAATTTGGCGTCGTTACTGGGGATTGGTAACGTACTAATCTTGTTTCTTTTATTTCTTATTACCACTGCTCCAGGTATTCTTGTGCTTGATTCAGAAATAGAGAAAACTGCGAGAGCTAATCGCAAGGAAACAAAGTTACAAAAAAAAACAGTCAGAGGTGGTAGGGACTCAGAGTAACCCATTGCCAGAAATAGAAGCAGGCAACGAAGTTGAGTCTAGGGTTAATGAAAACCCTACTCAAAAACTAGAAAACGAAAGAGTAGGACTCAGAGGTGGTAGGGACTCAGAGTAACCCATCACCGGAAATAGAAGCAGGCGACGAAGTTGAGTCTAGGGTTAATGAAAACCCTACTCAAACACTAAAAAACGAAAGTGTAGAAGTCAATCCACCAGAAAAAGTTTAGATAAATCCACGTCGATGTAAACTTCGATTTCTTTGTGCATCATATCATGAAACAAAGTTACCATGGCTCTTTGATACATCGCTCCTGTATTTTTCAATCCGAATGGCATTACTTTATAGCAAAATGTTCCCTACACAGTTACAAATGTGGTCTTTTCCATATCTTCAAGATGCATCTTAATCTAGTTGTATCCGGAGAAGCCATCCATGAAGGAGAACAGTAAAATTGTAACACCCCTTACCCGTATCCAACACTGGAATAGGGTACGAGGCATTACCAAAACACATACACTTGTAAACGTATTTAACCGAGTTATAAAATTTCATCTAAATTAAAACTTTCAAAATAATTAACATGCTTCTATAAATTTTCACAATATATCCTCAAAATATTATAATCATAATAATTAGGGCCTACGAGACCCGATACATACTCATGCAATTCAATGCTTCATTTCCATTTCATTCAATTCGCAATTTCTCATGCTCACAATTTAAATCATATCACTAGCAATTTCCATTTAATTCACGTACAACTCAATGACATTAAGTTCAACACTAATACGTACTTACCATTTAACTCAACGTTTATCGGTTATACCATTCAATAACACATTTATGAAATTCTCAATTTTGCAATGAAAATATCACTTTAGCTTAAATAACAACATCATCCTGGTATAAATACACTACCACTTATCCATTTACTTTAATTCTTTTGGGCCCATTTGCCACTTACCATCCTTAATAAAATTAGGGAACGATTACAAAAATTGAGTACTTCACTTCCACTTTGCCATAGTATAACTATGGTCTTACGTATGATCACTTATCATTTGTCCCTGATCAGATAAGTGTAGCTAGGCTACCACTTATCACTTTGTCACTTGATCAGATAAGTGTAGCTAAAGCTACCACTTATCTCTTTGTCACTTAATCAGATAAGTGTAGCTAAAGCTACCACTTATCACTTTGTCACTTGATCAGATAAGTGTAGCTAAAGCTACCACTTATCACTTTGTCACTTGATCAGATAAGTGTAGCTAAAGCTACCACTTATCACTTTGTCACTTGATCAGATAAGTGTAGCTAAAGCTACCACTTATCACTTTGTCACTTGATCAGATAAGTGTAGCTAAAGCTATCACTTATCACTTTGTCACTTGTCACTGATCAGAAGTACTCAAATCCGACGTTCTGCTCAATTTGATCATTTATTCAGTTTTCGCATTTTTATTTTATTCTCATTTCATCAATAAATATATATTTCATCATACATTATATAATTCATGAAATTAACATTTAATCATTAAATTTTAGCCATATGAACTTACTTTTCATTATCTTTCCACACTCGTTTTCTATGCACATCACACAAGATATAAACATATCAGTCAACCATAGTCGCAAGCTAGTGTATTTAAACATAACTCTTTTTGGGGCTAACCACGTGATAAACCATTTCAATGCATAACTTATAAATTTAACGTGGCATAGTCTAGCCACTACTTGGCCAAAGCCTAAGCATGTATACCAAATATGTTAGCCAAATACACATATAGCATAAGCATTATAAGCATGGATGAGCCCAACATTTATTCATGTACTTACCAACATGTGTTAATTCATAAATCATTCATGACATTATTTCATGCCAAATCATATACCGAATATACCATACTCACATACTATGAAACTTTATTTTCACACATGAGCTTAAACCATGACCAATAATGCACAAATATAAGCATCATTTCTATTTCATCGTTTATCAATTATAATCAAGCATATGACCAATTATACACAAATCATTCATATATTTCCCAATTTTCCTCCTCCTCCTCTCCATTCCTCATCCTTAATGTGTATAACACATTTAAACAACATTATTCATACTTTCACTATTTTCTTGTATGTAAAATTCAAGCTGTCCGTCTGAGTCTGAGTCACTAAATTATTTTTATCCGGAGATACAGAGCTCAAAATTAAGATCCGTAAATTTTCCCTGAAACTAGACTCACATATCTTCTTACCATAACATTTTCAAAATTTTTGGTTCAGCCAATTAGTACAGTTTATTCTTTAAAGTTTCCCCCGTTTCGCTATCTGACAGCTCCAACCACCCTTCACTAAAAATGAATTAGCTAATTGTACAGAATTCCGATGATGTTTTCGTTTTTTCCTTTGAAAATAGATTCATTAAAGATTCTAAGAATATAAATTATAACTCATAAATATTTTTCTTCAATTTTTGATGATTTTCCAAAGTCAGAACCAGGGAACCCGAAATCATTCTGACATTGTCTCACAAAATTTATTATATCTCATGATTTACAATTCCATTGCTTACACCGTTTGTTCTATGAGAAACTAGACTCAATAAGCTTTAATTTCATATTTTATTCACCCTCTAATTCAATTTCCACAATTTTTGGTGATTTTTCAAATTTATACTACTGCTGCTGTCCAAAACTGCTTTAGTACAAAATGTTGATTTCCATTTTGCCCCAAATTTCACAGTTTATACAATTCGGTCTTTTCTCAATTAACCCCTCAACTAATCTAATTTTCTCAATTAATACATTACCAAGACATTATAGGTTGTTTCACAACTATTGAAATTCAGAATTTCCACATATAACTCTATCTTCAAACTCTTTTACTATTAGGTCCCAAACATTCACTTTCTATTCAATTCTTTCAATAAAATCAGCATATGAACAATTTAAAGCTCTAATTCCATGCTAAATCATCATATACTTTCAGCATGTATTCATATCAACTTTCAACTTCTTTCATAGAATCAAAAACTAATGAATACAATAAGTGGGCCTAGTTGTAAAAGTCACAAAAACACAAAATTTTCAAGAAATAATCAAGAATTGAACTTACCTGCAGCAAAAATAGGAATAACCAGCTTAAGGAAACCCTTCTATGGTGTTTTTGCTGTTGAGAATGCAGAAAAATAAAAAGAAATCTAGATAATTCCACTTTGGTCCTAACTTTATTAAGTAAATTTTGCAATATTCCAATTTTACCCTTAATTATCCTTACTTTGTTGCTGATTTCATGCCTTTGTCGTCCAGCCCAAATAGACATTGGGTCTATTTGCCTTTTAAGCTCTCTTCCTTTTATCATTTAAACTATTTAATCATCTCCCATAATTTTACATTTGTTACAATTTAGTTCTTTTTGTTCAATTAATTATCGGAACTTTAAAATTTCCTAACGAAACTTTAATACTAACTTTTTAACACTACATAAATATTTATAAAAATATTTATGGCTCGGTTTAAAATTCCTGAGGTCTCGATACCTCATTTTCGATTCTAATTATTTTAATATTTATTTCTAGTGTACTATTCACTATTTCAAAAATTTTCCTAACTTCACATTTAACTTATACACACTAAATTAATAATATTTTCTACCCATTTGTCCAATTTAGTGATATTGAATTACCGTTCCGACACCTCTGAAAATTTAGGCCATTACATTTTTCCTCGTCGGATTTGTGGTCCCAAAACCACTGTTCCGACTAGACCCAAAATCTGGTTGTTACGAAAATCCTGCCATATTATCCACTAAAGTGTCGATGTGAGGTAACGGGAAATTGCCTTTCAGGCTAGCCTTGTTTAAATTCCTATAGCCTACACGCAGTCGTACTTTTCTATCTTTCTTAGAGACAGGGACTATATTGGCTAGCCTTGTTTCGAGTTTTACTGAACATTCTATTAATAAGATATGTAGTTGTTAACAAGACTTCTCCCCAAAGATAACGTGGTACCTGACTAGTGAACATTAAGGCTCTAATTACTTCCAAAAGATGATGATTTTTTCTTTCTGCAATCCCATTCTGTTGTGGTGTATTTGTACAAGAGCTTTGGTGGACTATTACATGTTTGGTTAAGAAAACACCTAATTGGTCACTAAAAAATTCCCACCATTATCACTCCGAAATACTTTTATTTTCACACCAAATTGTGTTTTCACCATAGCATAAAAAGACTGAAACATATTTTTAACTTTAAACTTATCTTTTAATAAAAACACCTAATAAATGTGAGTATGATCATCGATAATTGTGACAAATCAACGTTTTCCTAAAAAAGTTAAGACTCTCGAAGGTCTCTAAACATCACTATGAATTAACAAAAAAAGGTTTGGAAGCTTTATATTTTTAAGGTGGAAAGAATGGCGGGTTTTTTACAAAATTATTATAAAAAATAAAAATAACCAAAATATTATAAATTTTTTATTTACCAAAATATTATAAATTTTTTTTATTTACCAAAATATACCAAAAAAACAAAAAACAGGAAAAAAAACCTGATAACAGCCTGATCAGGCCAATCACATTGGAGGCCAATCCAACAGCCTGATCAGCCTGATAATAGAGTTATTAAATGAGAATAGTTTATTAAATTAAAATAGAGTTATTAAATGAGAATAATTTATTAAATTAAAATAGAGTTATTACTTAATTAGAATTCTAAGTATCTTAATTATCACTTAACTAATATTAGATTTAATTAAAAAAATTAATAGAAATACCAGGCATGTCTTATTGAAAAACCAGAAGTAATAATAAAACTGATCACCCATAAATGTAACCCAAATAGAAAAAAATAAATTATAATTATAAACTATTCTCATCAAATTTAGTAAATTTTTTAAATAAACTATTCTCATCAAATTACCAAAATAATACATAAAATGCGAATTAGTTTATACTTTTTTAAATAGCTTTACTTTAGGTAAAATATATTTACTTTAATAATAAAATAAAGGGCTTTTATGAGTAAAAATCATAGATTAAGAGCTTATTTAACTACAAAAATAGGTTGAGGGCTTGTTTATTAAATAAAAAAGTGAGTTGAAGGGGAATAAAAAGAAAATAATAAATAATGATGGCTTAGAAGGCAATTAGCCACATTTTAATTTTAGTGCGCCCCACACGCACAGCAGTAGCAATTCACTTTCAAAATTTAAAATGGTAAATTTATATGTCAGGTCCTTGAAACTACAGATAGTTACATTTTAGTCCTTTGGCACCATTGGTGCCGCCAATCTCTTTGGCACCTTTGGTGCCGCCAATGTGATTGGCCTGATCAGGCTGTTGTCAGGTTTTTTTTTTCTGTTTTTTATTTTTTTGGTATATTTTGGTAAATAAAAAAATTTATAATATTTTGGTAAATAAAAAAAAGTTATAATATTTTGGTTTTTTATAATAATTTTGTAAAAAACCAAAGAATGACCGATAATGTTTAGCCAATTCACAAAATTCACAGTGATATGAAAAATAACTTTTATTCTTAAATAGATCATGTAACAAATGCTTTAAATAGTAAAAATTAGGGTGTCCAAGCCTATAATGCCAAATAATAACCTTATCAAAACTATAATCAAATTTTAAACATAAAGTAGTTGTTGGTCAACTTAGATGGTCATCATCAAAAAAGTAAATTCCACCAAATTCTTTAACATTGCCAATCATCCTCTTGAGGCCATGTCTTGAAATTTACACATAGAGGAGTCAAATATAACACGACAGTATGAGGATTGAGATAACTTACCCATCGATATGAGATTTCAAGCTAGATTTGGCACATGTAAAACCAAGAAAGATGAAATTTTAATAGCGCCTTTCCTGGCTATTGCGGAGAACAACCTATCTGCTACTTCAATCTTTTTGTTTCCTACATAATGTGTGTAAGTTGAGAAAAAAATGACTACTAGTTACGTGATCACTAGCTCCAGAATCAACGATCCATGTGTTTGTTTTACAAGGCTTGACGTTGAAAAAATAGAAAAATTAGTACCTGATTGGGCAAAGGAGGAAGAACTATTGGATGAGTTAGAAACAGAATAATTCATCTGAAATTGTGGTGATTACAAAAGCTTGTTTAGACGCTCTAGGGTTTCCTTAGTGAATGAAGACCTTTTCAGATAACTTTGCTGCTCATGATTTTTATTTGTCGTTTGAAAAGCTCTGCTATCCCCAGATTGTGATCCACGACCATTTTCACTCTTTTTTCTCCATTTGTTGGTTTTCCATGGAGCTTACAACACATTTCTCGAGTGTGCCAATATTTTTTTACAGTGGCCACACCAAGGTTTTTCGTTTTTTTCACTCTCATCATTATTTTTAACAGTCACGAGCAGAATTGTCATCGTTAGCTTCAAATCCTAGCCTTAACATTACTTTTCTCATTATCTCTTCTCTTCTAACCTTAGAAAAATCTCACGGAGTGTTGGAAATGATTTTTTCCTTGGATCCGAGATCTCGCTTCATCAAATTCTTTATTTAGACCAGCCATAAATAAATAAGCTCACTCATTCTCTTCTTTTTCATAGCTTTTACACTATCTCCGAGACACTCTCATTCATCATCATAACACTGATCCAATTCTTGCCAAAGAGACATCATCTCGTTATAATAAAAATTAACTTTCTTTTCCCCTTGGCTAGCCTTCCAGAGTTTTATTTTTAACTCAAAGATCTTTTTAGCATTTTCTAAATCTGAATAGGTATCTTTCATAACATCCCAAATATCTTTAATAGTCGGGAGAAAAAGAAAAAGGTTTACCTATAGATGCTTTCATGGAATTAATAAGCCACACAATTATCATAGAATTTTCTGACCTCCACGTGCTCATCTTTGGATTGCACACCTGTGGTTGCTTGACTTCTCCAGTTAAATGACCTAGCTTGTCGCGCCCATCAATTGCTAACTTCACGAACTACGATAATTCGAGATAATTCTTGCCATTCAGCTTGTGAGATGTTAGATGAAAAGAGAAGTGAGACACCTCTGTCCATTGAGTTATTGCGTTCTCGGTAGTTGTTTTGACGATAGAACTTTTTACCTCTATTTGGTTGCTGGATCTCTTATCTCTAGTAAAAGTTGTTTTAACCATGATGTTACTGGAAATTTAACCTAGATCAGATGACATGAAAGATTTCAAATGAGCTTTCAATAAAACTGTTCTAAATTTTATTAAGTAAAGAACTAAATATAAATAGAAAAAATAGTCATAACCTAACTAGGAAAATAAGTCCATTATTATAGTAAACTACTAAAAGATAAAAGAAAATGTTCCTAAAAAATCTCAATTGATTATTCTAGTATTTATCTACTTAAATAACTTAAAAAATATCCCCAAAATATATAGTGCTTCACTTATTTCAACATTTATAACCATTGAAAAAATTATGATAGTGTTGACAGTAGGTTGATTTTTTTAGAAGAAGTTTTTTAAATGTTTCGTAGTTGTTGGATTCTTCAATGGTTTGGTATTGTCTCTAGATCGAGCTAAAGTTTTGTCTCCTAACTCTAAAGAAAGTCTAAGTTGGGGGTGGGATTCTCAAACTAGGTATGTCTCATCGGATTGGGCCACCTACAAAGGGGATGTGAACGTTGCATGGTTTGAAACCTTACCCCTTATATGGCATTTAAGGATACATATGCTACTTGATCAACCGCACGATTTGACGAGGTGCTATTCCTTTATGACCCTTATCTTCTACTTGAGCTCTTTGCAAAATTAAGAGACAAAATCCTAACTCCATTCTAAGACAATGTAAACCTACTGAGGGGTTCGAACAAACAACATATAAAAAACTTCTCTGGAAGAAATTGACCTCCTTTCAATACATGGGGTATTAATTTAAAACATAACTTGCCATTTTCATCAAAACTATTATAGTTAAAAAACATGAAATATAGCATTTAACACGTGAATAGGATATAAAGGTTCAGGTTAAATTCAATTGTTCGAGGTTTTTAAGCTATGATAAGTTAAGTGAACATATTATACCATTTTCATACTAAATATGACTAATGCAAAAGAAGATAAACTCGTGTGTTGTAAGATAGAAGGATTGAGCTTGAAGAGTCGAGCTGGCTGGCCATGTTTCGAACTCCTTTCTCGAGTTGGGATTTATCCAATTCCTTTAAAACACAATATTGATTTATGTTAGAAATCAATTTCTGATCATAATAGACAGTGTTTAACTAAAATGAACCTACCTCATAAACCTGTTCATCTGTGTATTCTTCAAGAGGGTTCAAGACTCCAAGTTGCTTCGTATAGTCCCTTCAAACATGGTAGGCTCTCGAGGGATGATGCTGAGTCGTGAACGCAAATCATACAACCCAATCGATGAGATGTCTACACCATCAATTATGTTTACACCACTTCCTGTTCTCCTTACGATACCTGTTTCCAACCCTCCAGGAAATGTACAGGTCAGACCTTGTCACACGAGTGGTATGTGCGGGGCATATCGTACCTACATTGAGACTATCATCGTTTATTTAATACATCTAATACATTAGAAACAAGATCATAGAACACCACAACACTGACTTATCTGCAGATTACGAATATGAACTTCTCCATGGTTTGGCCAACAACGGCCTAGGTGATTCGTTTCCACCACAAGGGTAGGCTCACTAGGAATACTACAGTACTAAAGTATTCTTTCATCAGATATAATTCTATTCTTCATATTGCAAATATTCCATACCATTGAAGCTCGCAATATATTTAGATTGAGTCCATACGTCACAGCTAACCCGACACTAGCTAAACAAATGAAAAATGCATCAAGTCATTCTACTAAAATATTTGTTATATAGTATTAAATAAAGGTGCCAATATGCATTTACTTACTGAGATCGATAATTCCCTCCGGTATAAAGATTAAAGAGAAGGAAAAGGTAACAAAAGACAGTAAGTCTAAACGGAAGCACAACCATTCCATTGTACTGGCAACATGGAATTTTAGATGAGAATACGAGTCAGTCAGTAACATGGAATGGCTATTTTTTTATCTCAAATTGTTTAGTAAAATCTCCTACCATCCAAAAGAATAATCAAGATACTCAAAGCTCATACATAACTATTTCAACTAAATTAACTACAGCAACTCTTAAAATACATGCCATGTGATAATAGGAAGACATTACCTTAAATAAATGAGATTTGGTGTGAGCATCCACCGTATTGAAAAGATCATCAAACAGATAGATATCAACATATTGGTATAGAGCACGAGCAATTTATATTCTTTACTTTTTTCCACAACTCAGATCGATTCCCCTCTCGCCTATAAACAACTAATTACCAAAATAGAGAATTTCGAGATCCTTCTTGAGGGTACAAGCTTCAAGCACTTTGTCATACTTGTCTCTGTCCATTTCCTTATCGAATAATATGTTGTTTATAATCTTGCCACTTTGTATCTGCTAGAGTAATGAAAGGAAGTCAGCAGTTAGAAGTCTGTTAACACAAACTGTAAGCAGTTAGCAGTTAAGTTGTTGTTTACGTGTATTACTATAAATACATGTATCAGTGTATCATGCAAAAGCAATGTAATCTTGATGTACTCATTAATCAAGATATTCTCTGTGTATAATTCAACATGGTATCAGATGTCCGCTGTTTCTAGGAATGATACCTTAAGTTTCATTAGTTTTGTATGGAGCCACTATCTAGTCCGTCCACTGTGCAGTCTCCTACACCCATGATGGCCTCTAATCTTGCTACTGGTGCTATTGATAGTAGGTTCTTCTCCACCAAGAAGGTTAGTATTCTTCTTGATGACTCTAATTATCTATTGTGGCGACAACAGGTTTTTTTGGCTGTTAAAGCATATAAATTTCAAGGATTTCTTGATTTGCGAACTATTCCACCTCCTGCGATAATTCTAGACGATAATGGAGTACTTTAAGAAAATGATGAGTTTACACGATTTGAATAGCAAGATAGTGCTATTGCTTCTTGGCTCTTGTCTTCAATAAGTCAAGCAGTCCTTCATCATCTTATTGGGTTGGACATGAGTGCACAAATCTGGAATGCCATTGTGTCTCTCTATGGCAGCAAAACTACCTCTCGACTGATTTTCTATCTCGTGCATTGTATTTACAGCGAAAATGGGATCTTCCTATGAGAGAATTCTTGATGAAAGTTAAGTCCTACTGTGACAATCTTGCTAGCTGTAGGGAGGTTATCAGTGAACATGAGGATGTCACTGCTATTCTTAATGGGCTACCATGCGAATATGAATCCATTGTCTCAATCATTGTTGCTAGTTAAGTTCCATACAGCCTGCAGAGTGTCTTCACAATATTAATTGATGCTGAAGCTCGACAGCAAGTGACTATGGCTGAGGCTCCAAGCTCTGCCAATCTTGTTTCTCAATAATTGGCTGAACCTGCAAATACTGATTCTAGATCAACTTATCACCCGACTTATCGTCCATCTAGTTCTCGAGGACGTGGACGTGGTCGTTACTCAGGAACTCGTGTTCTTGCACAACATGGTATTGTACACCGTTTTGCATGTCTTTATACATCAGCTCACAATGGCCTAGTTGAACGTAAACACCGTCAGATTGTTGAAACAGGACTCTCCATGCTTGCCCATGCTTCCATACTAATGACCTATTAGAATGATGCATTCAGTAATGCTGTCTATCTCCTCAACCGATTACCCACTGCACCTCTAAACTTTGTCTCACCGTATGAAAAACTGTTTCAAACCAAGCCTGATTATTCATTTCTCTAAACCTTTGGGTGTCTTTGCTTTTTGAATCTTAGACCGTATAATAATTACAAACTCCAATTTCGCTTCACACCGTGTATTTTCCTCGGCTACTCACCTAGTCATAAAGGATATCGCTGTCAAACATACAGTGGAAAAATATACATTTCTAGACATGTCATCTTCCATGAAGTAGTGTTCTCCTACGTCAGCTCTACCTCACCCATGTCCATACCTCAAACACAAACTAGCTCCAAACTACTTGTATTTTCACCTCGAACCCAATCACACAATCAGTCGTCCTCTGCCCCAATGTCCATCACCACACCTCAACCTTTGACATCTTCACACTCACCTAACCTACCAAGTTCACCTCAACCTTTGACCTCTTCACACTCACCTAACCTACCAAGTTCAACACAGGCATCTCTGAATGCATATATTTCTCCATCAGTTGTTGTTGTACCTACTCCATCCCCTTGTCTTGCTCCCCACAATTCACATGCCATGGTCACCCGCAGCAAAGCTGGCATCTACAAGCCAAAGATTTATCTCAGTAGTGTTCACTCACCTCTTGATGTTCCTACGGATATTCATACTGCCATGACACAGAAGTGTTGGAGTGATGCAGTACTTGCTGAACTAAGTGCTATTGCACGCAATAACACATGGAGCCAGTGTCTTCTTCCTCCTCACCATCGAAAAGTTGGATGTAAATGGCTATTTAAAGTAAAAAACGAGCTGATGGAACTATTGAACGGTACAAGGCTCGGCTAGTCGCGAAGGGGTTCTCTCAGCATGCTGGCATTAACTTTCGCGAGACATTCAGTCCCGTGGTACGAGCTGTCACCATTCGAATTGTCCTTGCTGTTGCTACGATGCTAGGCTGGCCATTACGACAAGTCAACATGAACAATGCATTATTGACTGGGGAGCTGACTGAAGAAATTTTCATGGACTAGCCACTTGGCTTTGAGGTACCCGGTCCCAACGGTCAGTTAATGGTATGCAAGTTACGTAAAGCCTTGTACGGCTTGCGCCAAGCACCACGTGCCTGGTTTCACACACTCAAGTAATTTTTGGTAAGCACGCTTGGATTTTGTGAGTCAAATGCTGATCCCTCCCTATTCATTCGATGTATTGGAGAAAGTCGGTTGCTGCTTATGGCCTATGTTGATGACATAGTCATCACCGGCAACTCCAGTCAAGACATTGACAGCATAGTGCTTCAGCTTCATGGTCGGTTTGCTCTAAAAGACTTGGGGCCTCTCAATTTTTTTCTTGGTACTGAAGTTCAGTCTGTTCCTCAAGGGCCGTTTCTTACACAGAAGAAGTACATTCAAGAAATCCTCCGTAAAACAGGCATGGAAGGAGCAGCAGCTACACCCACCCCTATGGTTAGTATGCCCAAGCTAGTTGCTGCTGGTAATGATGAGACATGTGTTGATGGTCAGCTCTATCGCAGTACTATCGGCATGCTGCAGTATTTGTGTATCACACGGCCTGACTTATCTTTTTGTGTAAATAAGCTTAGTCAGTATATGAATGCACCAGGTGAGGCTCATTGGAAGGCTGTTAAACGAGTTCTTAAGTACTTAGCTGGTACTCTGGAGCACGGGTTGGTCTTCTCACAAGGACAGCTCAGACTGGTAGGTTATTCGGATGCCGACTGGGCATCATCTGTTGAAAATAGACGATCCACTACAAGGTATGCGATCTACCTAGGGACAAATCCAATAGCTTGGTGCTCTAAGAAACAAGCTGTAGTTTCCAGGTCTTCCTCAGAAGCCGAGTATCGTAGCCTGGAAAATTATGTGTCTGAGCTTCTGTGGATCAAGCAGTTGCTAGAAGAAGTTGGTATACCCATGGAACAGCCACCTATAGTCTGGTGTGATAACACCTCTACTGTTTCTATTGCTGCCAATCCAACTCACCATGCCAAGGTTAAACATGTTGAAATTGATCTTCACTTCGTGCAAGAGAAAGTTCTTGATGGCTCCTTACAAGTCAATTTTGTGTCGTCAGCCAGTCAGATTGCAGATGTTCTTACTAAACCAATCACTCACAAACAGTTTGCTAGTTTTCGACATGCTCTTAGAGTCATCACAAAAGACGCATTGTCTGGTATTCAAGAAGAGAAAAAACCAGGAGAATGTTAGAGTGATGAGAGGAAGTCAGTTAGCAGTTAGAAGTTTGTTAACACAAACTGTAAGCAATTAGCAGTTAAGTTGTTGTTTACGTGTATTACTATAAATACATGTATCAGTGTATCATGCAAAAGTAATGTAATCCTGATATACTCATTAATCAAGATATTCTCTGTGTATAATTCAATAGTATCCAAGGTGACTGAGAAACATAGGTTGTTGTACCACACAAGTGTTCCCGATATCTTTGGTAACTCTATCAAAAGATAGGAAAGTAAACTTAACTTGTCAGAGCCGACTGTACCACAAACGACAACACTCATGCCATGGAAAACTTTCAAGTGTATATCTTTTAGAGCAGCAGTAGTGGATGACATATCCCAAGAGAAGTTCCCATCAGCAATCTCAATTGTTGTATCAAAACTACCACTGGGTAGCTTCTCTATAACATCAGGCTGCAAGCCATCGAGCCGGAGGAAGGCAGTAATTCGATCAAGTGACACATTTTTTTGAGCTATCATTGAGATTGTGTCTGGAAGGTTATAGATTGGCTCCTAAAGAATCCTGAATGTTGCGAGTGCAGATCAGATTTTTCCTAACTCAAGTGGGATTTCTAAGAACATACAAGCACCAAAAGTGGCTACAGACACAAAGATGCTGCAAACTAAAAAACAAAAGCAGTCATGGCATTTGTATAAATGAATCGTTTTAACCATCCTTCCTCGACCCTCCTGAGCCCAACAATCTTGGAGAGGAACTTCATTTCCCACCCCTACAGTTTAAGAATCCTCATATTCCTCAAACCAACCTGGCTCAAATTCAATTTAAATAAATTTTTTTTAAAATTTAGTTTATTATAAAAATATATAAATATTAATATAAAATATATTTTTAAATATTTTATGAATTTAACTAGAGGTGAGTATTCAATCAAATCAAGTGAAAAATTTAGAGTTAATCGAGTTCAAGAGTTCTATATTAGGTTGAATCTGCGATTCAAGAAACAGGCCAGAATAGTTAAGTCTCAGCGGGTTGAGGCAGTTGGGAGCGTATGTTAGGTTTTGATTTGTGTTTTATGTGATAGGCGCTATCTGGGCGAGTGTTGGAGGAAAATGGGTGTGTGTCTTGGATGTGGATCCGTTGAGCATTGTGTTAGGGATTGTTCACGACATTCTTTTAATCAAATACAAGCTTGACTCAGAGAGGGAAACAGGAGACTGGTTTGTGTAACTAGGCCTTGAGAGGACCGAGACGCATCGGACATCAATACAAGGACATTTGTGATCTATGTCAATTGTACCCTACATTGATTAAGTGTTCGGGGGTACTCAAATGTTTGATTGTCATTGGAGTTTCTAAGATTTTGGGATTTTGGAATAGTTAGTGATATTTTATAGAAAGTTTCTTGAGACAATATGAAGTAGTGAATGGGAAGTTTGATAGAAAAAAATATTCTAGTTTGGGAGTGAAATATTGTCTGAAATTTGTATTGAAATAAGAGTTGTGCAACGATAGCGTAGTGATTAGGTTCGAATGTGAAATTTCATATTATGATGAGTAAATTTGGAGTCAAGTCAGAATAAACCTTCAATTGATGAGTAAGCTCTTCTAATGTTATTTTTTGGTTCACAAAATTTAATTTTAAAACTTTTATAAATAGTATCAAATTCACTCAACCAACAAATTTTGATAAAATATCATGAATTACTGTCAAAATAAATCATTATGAATACTGAATGGGATAATTAGTTCAATTTTTTTAACAATCTCATTATATGTTCTAATCGTATTTTTTTATACAATACCTAAAATTATCCATAATTCCTCCTAAACTCATAAATAAGAATACGCTTGAACGTACTCAAATCTACATTCTACTACATTGATAATAATATTTATATCAATCGAACTAAGTCTCAATCCATATAATTAACAGCTCAACTTAAAATTGCTTAATTTACACAAATAAACTCGAGTTTGAGAATTCAAAAATCCCAAAAACTTACTCAATCACGTAACCTATCCGGGCCTAACCCGATACTAATTGAAGCAGGGCCCGTTTTGATAAAAAAGAGTTTCTTGAGCAAAGGGAAAAGAGCAAGCTTCCTGCTTTTATTTCTATAGCATCAAATTGTCAGTTCTGCACTGCTGCCTTTTCTTCTTCTTCGAGCGATCTAAACCCCTAAATCAGAATGAATGTAAGTCATTCCATTGTTATCTTTGAAACCCAATTTTAAATTGTTAATCTAATACTTCATCCTTCAAAAAAAGCACTTATTTTGACCTTTTTTTTAATGTTCTTTTTTTCCCTAATGCAGTTTACGGCTTCAAAGCAACCTGAAAATTGCTTGCTTGGCCCTGAATCTGACTCCCAAAGGACACTGTATGTTCTTTATCTGATGCCCAAATGAACCAGGGTTTTTTCTTTGGTTGTTGGTGTTTGAAAATTTTCCCCTTTTTTTTTTAATTTTTTTCCTGGATTTTGTTAGGTATCCATATGTGACAGGAACATCAGTCGTGGCTTTAAAGTATAAAGATGGGATTTTGATGGCTGCTGATATGGGAGGTTAGCTCTTACATTTTCACTAGCTATTATTTTTTTTTCTGAATTTTTATTTGGTGTTTTTCTGTGTGTGTTTGAATTGCTCTTTTTATTTGAAAATGGATCTTGCTCTTGGAGAAAACTATGAAAGTGAAAAGGCTAATGGTTCTGGCCCTTTGTAGTCTTTCTTATGTGTTTTTGGATCATGATATGGGTCATCGAATCTTCCTTATCTTCAACCTTTAATACTGCTTTTAATGTTATTGTAGGATTGATATTTCAGTTAGATTATCCGACTATTTCTAAGTTAGTAGCATAAGAATAGTCAGCTGTTAGGTTCTCTTCATTCTTCTTGAATTATTGGTGTCCAACATTTGGATATTAGGACATGACATCCAAGGGTCCTTCAAATATATGGAAAAACTTGGAATTATCCATTGATATTCATGTCCGATACATATCCATAACTAATACTCACACCTGAGTTTGAGTAACATAGGTAATGCCGAAATTGAGGTCATTGTAATCTGTAGCATAAATCTGTATGTTAAATAAAATTCGGACCTTGTATTTGAAATGACCGTTAATAAGATGCTTGTTTGAGAGTATTCTCTCAGTGATCTGCACTTACAGATTTTATATTGAAAGCTAGACTATGTAGATGGTATATGTTTTTTTTATTGTAGCACGTTCCATGTAAGTAGGAACATGATTTTATTAGTTTGAACCTTCATACTCTATCATTCAAGTTCTTATTCTCTCTCTCTCTCTCCCTCCCTGTTTTTGAAATCAACTTATTCAACCTGTAAGGACCCATAGAACAAGATATGCACTTATAATGGCAATTGTCAAATACATTATTGCCTATTATATCTGGTGCCTCATGCATGATCTGAGCTGGACCTGGAAGTATGTTGTTTCAAGAACCACGGAATTGCAATAAAGCTAGTATGCGTTCACCTGAGGCTTGTTGTCAATCTGACTGGTTCCTCATTTCAATATGCAATTGATTTCTCTGTTACCTAAATTGTTCTTTTCACTGCAACTTATGAATCGGAATGCTTGATCCCATTAGTGGTTCAAAGCGATCCAATTCAGTGAAATCTGTGATCCTTCCCTGAGAAGTGGAAAACTCTGTTATGAAAATGCAAGGAAACTGGCAGAATGTTAAGCAGTGGACTTTTAATCTTTGTGGGTTTGTTTTGATTCTTGAAGCAATTATCTAGAGACACGTATATTTATTTTGGTTTTTAAATTCTTTTCTAATAAAAAAGAAAGGTAAGTGGTGGATAGATTTATTTTTTTAAGGTAGATGATATAAATTAACTAGAATGTATATCTAATTTTTTATTAATTAAACATACTTTAAAATAAAGTGGATCATTATAATTTTCATCATTAAATTTATGAGAATTAATTATTTTTATCAATAAATTAAATCAAGTTTTATTATTTTAATTAATTGAAACATATATATGTACATTCTTAATGTTAAATATTCCATTCCTACTAAACGAACTAAAAGAAGACTACACTTATTAGATAATTAATGATTTTTGTTCCAATTTTTGTTGCTTGTACCGAAATGATCCGCGTTTTAGGTAACACTTCATGCCTGCTTCCTGTTTATTGACAGGTTCGTATGGGTCCACCCTGCGGTACAAGAGTGTGGAGCGAATGAAGCCTATTGGCAAGCATTCCCTTCTGGGTGCTAGTGGGGAAATCAGTGATTTCCAAGAGATTTTGAAGTATCTTGACGAGCTTATGTAAGTATTGACTGATATAACTCCCCCTCCTTCCCATTCTCTTAGTTGTTATTTCATGGAATTTATTATTCATTTTCTTTATCCACAAATCTGATTTAGGTTTTGTTGGTAACACATGTTTTTACTGTTTAAATTCTGACATAAAACTGTTGCTTTTGGATGTTTGATTATTGTAGCTTATATGACAATATGTGGGATGACGGCAACTCTTTGGGGCCTAAAGAGGTGCACAATTACTTGACTCGAGTTATGTACAACAGGCGCAACAAGTTCAATCCATTATGGAACTCCCTTGTACTTGGTGGAGTTAAAAAAGGAGAGAAGTATCTTGGAACGGTAGGCTTGGAGTTATATCTTTGACCTAATTGAACAATTTGCAGTTTTTAAGCCTGTAATTGACCGTTCTTATAACTTTGGCTTTTCAGGTCAGTATGATTGGTGTAAACTTTGAGGACAATCATGTTGCAACTGGTTTCGGAAACCACCTTGCACGACCAATTCTTCGACAAGAGTGGCATGAGAACTTGAGCTTTGAGGATGGTGTTAAATTACTGGAGAAATGCATGCGTGTTCTCCTCTATCGTGATAGATCAGCTATTAACAAGCTTCAGGTTTGCTTTTCCCATTTACCATGCTGGCTCCATGTTTGAATAAAAACTTATAATTTGGTAGGGACTTGTACAGCAGCCGAACTGTGTATGGCATTCTGGTTTACTCCATTAGTTAACAATCTGTCTCTATGGATATTATGAATCTGATAGACTCTTTAACTTCATCATTTGTTACATGCTAGTGTGGCTGTGATTTAGGTCAATGTATTGCTCAGGATAGCTCTCATTCAATTCTATTATTCAGCTCAACGACTGCTGTCCTTTCATTTGATTATCTGAGGCAAAATTTTGCCTATTAGTTAATGTTTCATTTATTTGAAATCGGATGATTGCAGATAGCTAAGATCACTGAAGAAGGCATGACGATTTCCCCGCCATATTCGTTAAAGACCTACTGGGAGTTCTCTGCTTTTGAGAATCCTACTCAGGGTGCTGTAGGATCATGGTAGACGTCGCCATCATTTTATGCTTTGTGGAAACATTTTATGGTACGAGAAGAACATCGATGACCCCACTAGGAGTTGAAATGAAAATCTGATGCATCTTTATGTTTGATTTGGAAACTGAGTTATGAACTTATGATGCATCTTCATGGTTGTTTAAAACGATTAAGTTGAAGGTTGATTGTTTTCATGATTAATGTTAAAGTAGATGCTTTTTCCTTTCCAGTTTGTTGATGCAAGATATAGACCATCCTGTTTGATTATTTAATTAGGCAGAGAGCATCAAATTTAATAGAAGCTGATCATCAGTTCATTATCTACTTTGCTTAAACAATTGCCATGGAAATGGACACCTTAAGAAAAAAATCTAGTGCCACTTTGCTCTAAACTTATCGGTTCACCTCTGTTCCGGTTATATGGTTCTGGTTGAACTGTCAGCCCATCAATTTTTTATTTAACCAATCAATCTGGGGACTTGTGTACGAGGGCTTGTTCTTGATCAGATTGTGAAGGAAATGAATGCTGTGAGAGTGGAAGGGAATGTTCTTCTTGCTCGATTCAACCTCCCACACCTTTGCAGTGGCGGTACTCTTCGGGTTTGAAGTATCTAAAGAGCAATGAAAAGATGAAATAATCATATTGAAACATCGAGCTATAGAGCTATATCCACCTCAACTGAACCGAAAAGAACGCTTTGCTTCGTTTTCTGGTTCATCATCTCCACGTTTTGCTACTTCGATATTGGCAAAATAGATGCTTTTCTGATTCAAAGTAAATAGAACACCTCTCCTTCTGGAAGGTCATAACTAATTACGACTAAATATACTTGACTAAATACTTTACTGTCATATCCGAATGGGTAATAACTTATTATAACATAAAAAAAATTACTGAAACAATCTAGCCAATGAATTACCTAATTGCATTAAAACTTACACATGACAATAGTTCATGATGGGACTCAAAGGCTCATACATTTAATTGCTAAGATGAATCTCGAGTTTAGATATTTAAAACCCATAAACTCCATCTTTTCAACTACACCAAAGCTTCATGATTTATAAAAATTAGATGATATCTTGTGAAGGTTTGACTGTATAATGTTGTTGAATTAAAACAAATTGAGGTTTCAGATTACTGTTGTTTACTCACAGTGATTTAATGCAGAAATGGGAACATAAGATAGACCCACATGTCTTGTAACATTGATATATGTTGTTTTAATAACATCAGACCATCACCGCCTATCAAAGTCTTTATCATTTATTTACCATCAACCACTCCTTTTTTAACTAATGCCGGCCCTCTCATTTTGCTGTGAGAACATGGTAACAGTGACCCTAGAGTTCTTCATGGCCGGCCCGGGCTAATATAAAATTTAGATCCGTTTTTTAGATTTTAATTTGGTCTGAAAAATGGGTTTAAAATTTTATTTAAACTCGACTCAGATAAAAATGTTAAAATTTAAGTTTGGCCCAATCCATCCATATTAAATTTTTTATATTATTATTTTTATATAAAAATAAATTTAAAAAATATAGCACGTCAAATACACTAAAAATATTAAAATAAATATTTTTCAACAAATGATAACAAAATAATGAAAAAATAGTAGCATTAAAAAATGGACCTTTTTTGTCCAAGTTTATTTTCTGGACCTATATTTTTATCCTAACCTTTCCATTTTTCGGAAGGGATAGACAAGCCTGCTGAGTGACCTAGTATATAATAATAATTTTAACAAATATAAAACGTAATAATAAGACACATTATATTTTTAAAATGAAAATATATATTCAAATATTGATAACAATATTATTGGGAGATAATTACAAATCTCGAAAAAGTTATTTTATATATTATAAGATGAGAAATAAAGATAACTTCGATTGAGTCGACCCGGTTTAGATGGTTCCAATTTTCCTTTTGATTTCTGATATCGGTTAATTTCAATTTTGAATTTCAAAATCGTTTAAATTAAAAATTAACCCACTTAACATATATATATTAAACCCAAACCCAATATCTCATAACCCATTTACCCCCAACGGGCCGTGGGCCAACCCAAAATCATAAATAAAAAAAAGAAAATAATTAAAAAGAAATCTTTTTCCTAAATAGTACTGACCCAAAAAAAGTAAAACTAAAACCCCAAAACAAAACCCCTGCTGTAGAAGTTACGTCCGTCGGCCTCTCAACTCCTCACTTCTGCCTCGTCATCGTTGCCGGTCGGCCGTCGACCTATTCTCCTCATCTCTTTCCGTCGGTTGTCGGTCGGAGTAAGGGCTCTCTCGTTTTCGCACTGGTCAGCCAGTTAACGGACGCCTCTCTCAGTCATTCAATTCTCGGTTCTAAGGTGATTTCTAGGGTTTATTTGTTCTTTCTAATCATGTTTGCAGAGATCTGTGGAGGTTTCCTTTGTGTTGCAGTATTTTTAGTATGAATACATAGTGTATATTTCCCTGTTGGTATATTGATTGGTTATAACTTATAAGCAGAAACTATTGCATTTTTCTTCTCTTCATTGAGTATTTTTAGTATATTGATCGGTCATAACTTTTTTTTTGATAATGCTGATCATCTTTTGCTATCATTATTTTATCATGTTTGAAAAAAAAATTAAAGGAAAATGATCTCGGTTCGGTTGGTTGGCCGACTGAACCGACCAAAACTAACTCGGGTCGGTTTTTCGGTTCTCCCCCAAAGTCTGTTTGGTTTCAGTTCCATAAAATGGGGAAGCCGGTTAAGTCAGTTTTCGGTTTTCTGCACCGAACCGGCTAATTGCTCACCCCTACTGAGTCAGGACACAGTAGCGTAGTTTAGAAGTTGAAACTAAAACCCTGGTATTCTACTACAGTGACCACTGGACATTGAGTTGGGCACAGTGGAGGTTTTGACTAAATATTGAAGACATTGACATTTCAGGATGATGGTGGCGGGGACTGAGGTTCCTGTCATTGGTAGCGACTCCATAAAATGGATTGACCTCACGATTCCTTCATCCATCAACCACATTGACAATGGTGGGTTCGCTCCTCCCACGGCGGATTCCGCCTCCGCCACCTACATCGATGGAGATGATTCTTTCTATCTCATTTGGTAAGTGTTTTCTTCTCTACATTAGTTCATCAACGTAACCTTTATGATTTCTTTTTCTTTTGATAAATTCTTATTCATATAATTTTTGCAATCCATCAGCCAAATCCATATGGCTCAATCGAATGTTCTGGAAATCTTCAAGCTCTCGCAGGAATTCCCTCACAACACTGGGCTCCGCCTTAGTTTCTCTCACCCACTCTCGGCTTTCGCTCTTGTTAGCGCCTTTCCAACCAAGTCACACTACTTGCTTTATACCATAACTATCTCCGGGATTGCTTACTTCATTAAACTTTCCAAGGACTTGACTTCCATTTTCTCCAGGGACGAACTTATAGAGCTTGATGTGCGTGCTTATTCTAATTGTAATGAGCCAATTACTTGTATGGCAGCGAACCTTGGATGTCTTTTGCTTGGGAGAAATGATGGATCTGTTACATGCTTCCAACTTGGCTCGCTTCACCAAACTGCTCCTGGTATCTAATCTTTTTACAGCTCATTCTTATTTTGTTATGTTATGGTTGTTATCACATGTAAAACTTTCTGACTCTTAACTTTCTCAATTTAGGTTTTGTATCTGAACTGCGTGATGATTCAGGGGTTAGCCTAGGTCGCTTGTGGGGTTTCATGTCAAGGTATCTTTTTTTCTACTTTGAGTAAATATATATATGTCCATTGTGCAAAAAGTATTGTACTCATCTGGGAATGTATATTTACTAAGCTTGCCTGTTTTAATGATCTATATTTGGCAAAAATTCAGTATGAATCATCAAAATGTGCTTTTAGGCTGTCTTTGAAATTTTGAATCATGGGAAAAATGTGAAGACATTGAAATGTATTAAATGTGAAAGAATTGAAAGTATAATATATGGGAGAAAACATTTTCCAATCTTGTTTGAGTCTGAAGGGAAAATGAGAGAATAAACTAAGAGACTAATTAAAGGAAAAGGAATCCAGTTTTTTCTTTTAAAATACTGTTTCCATCTTGTTTTCTTGTTCATTTTCCTTCACTTTTTTTCTAACATCCAAATTAGCATTAATTTTCTTTATCAAGTGTGATTTGGCTTATGTAGTGTTCGTTTGCATGTTGTCTGAAAAGCTTAAAATTATGGTTGGACAAGATGAATAGGTCTAGTGTTTTACCGTAAACCTGCTATAGTTATAAATGGTTTACTCTCTGTACCTCCAAAAAACTTCTTCTGAATCAACTTTCGTATTGGTTCTTGTTCCATCTCATTGATGGTGGCAGCTACTAGAGTTGTCTACTAACTTCCATACCACAAGTCTTAGGATCTTGGTGGATGCCCAAGGATTGCGTTGGAGAGAGTTTTGGAGTGAGAACTTTTTCTTCTAATTGATATTCTCAGTAAGTTAATTTTCACTGGTATTAGGATTCAATATAGTGCGTATGATAGTCCTGTTAGGAATAGGTTTCTTACTAAACTCTAACCAGGAGTTAGATACAAGCGAGTGTGTATGGATGAATGGATTTGACACGGTTTGACCTAACCCATAATCCAACATAGCTGGAAAAGGTTAAACTTATGTTTTGAATTTTATGCTTGATTTGATTATATCTGTGTCACAATCATTGTTTTCTCTTCTAATATAGGTCAATTTTGCTCATCTGTCATGCAGGGGGAGGGGTGTTGGGGCTGTGCAGGATTTAATAATAAAAGAGATTCTTGGGAAAAAAGTTGTATTTGTGCTTCATCATGATGGGTTTTTACGAGCATGGGATCTTTTATCTCGCAACAAAATATTAAGTCATGCAATGACTGTGCCAACATCACTTGAAGGTTACCTCTACCACTTGACTTCACCATTCTTCTGTAACTATGTCTTAACTTTCATCATGTCCCTTCTCTAAATGTTCCTGTTTTATGGCTTCTCAAGCAATAGGTTCTCCTCCTTGCAAGGAGAATGGCTTTCCTTTAACCTTTGTAATAAAACATAATGCTGACTGGAAGCCTTTTGTGAGAGGGGGAGCAGCAGGAATATTTCACTTGATCTATTAATTCATTGTAGTTTTCATCTATTAATTGGTGAAAACCAGTGTAGTTTCCACCATAGAGGGACCGTTTTCTGATTGTTGAACACCCTATATTTGATATTTACATGTGCCAAATATCAGATTTATACAGTGTCATATGAAATGACCTTTGAAGAAGGGGTTCAACATTTATATGCCTTTAATGTACTCTGGTGAGAGTATGTGCTTAGAATTTTGTTGCTTGCCTCAGGTCTTATTTTTTCAATTTTCTGTTGGCAATGCCAAGTTAAGCCTTCTTGATGGGTGGTTGTTTGAAAGAGGTATTTAATGGAAATAGACCATCTTAATGAAATGTTTTATTGGTGAAATCTGCTGAGTGGCAATAATTAGAAACCATACAAGCCTAAGAATAAGGGGTGCATGACCAAAGGTGTTTAGTTTGTATATATATAACCTTGCCAGGCCTTGGGAGTCACTTTAGATTCCAAATTAACTAGTGGGAGAATCTTTACGATCAATTTCCGTCTCTACCACTTGACCTATGGAATGTATTGAGCACTTCACTGTGAATAGGATATATGAAATGACACTGGGGCTCAATACTTGTGGAGGATTGTTCTAAATTTTGGTAAAACAGGATTAAATTTGTTAAAATAAACTTACCTTTGTAAGTTGAAGATTTGGTTAGATTATATTTAGTTCAATTGAGTATGTAGTGCTGGTTAGCTTCTAGAAAACCAGCCAATTGAGTGTAAACTAATGTTATTGTTTTACTACGTACACTGCATGAAACTCCCTATCTTAAAAGCACAATAAGATCCAATGGACTGAAATTGAGGCCAAAACTGGGAAATGGGAAATGACCAAAGTAGTCATGAACGCCAAGATAGTACTTGACTTTTAATTATTGTATGAATGACCTCTTAACCCTCAAGGGTGCTTACCCTTGGGCCTAAAGGTTTTAATTTATTAAAGAACACGTGACTTAAACCTTTAAATTTCCTAGAGTATGATTCTCTAACTATGGTATCCATGTCTATTGCTATTCATCTGTTGGTCAGTGAACAATGAAAAGATTTTATACGGTGCAATATTAATTGTAATGATGTGACATTATTGGTAAAGCTAGCAAGGGTTGGGTTCCTTGATTTAGAGGATTAGTTTGACAGGTTTCTGAACCGTTTCGTGCCAGTGATAAATAAATAGATGGTAACTATGCTTGAAATATTAGTTATTTTGCAATTGTGGTGGTGCAGTGTTGCCAAGCTATGCGCCTAGGTGAAGCACACTTTAAGTGTGCGCAATTAAGTGTTCTTTGGTTCCCCTAGTTTTTAATTTCTTGTGTTGGCTATCTTTGATTGTTAAATAAGGACAGTTGTAGCTCTACTTATAGGAATAATAAATCAAAATAGTTGATGCGCAATGAAGGCTGAAATAGGGAAATCTTGGAAATTTGTTTGATGGCAATAGTTGTGATAGTTCTTAACCTTTGGAACAACATTAGACTATCTATTTCAGTGAGGTCTTTATTGTTTATTAACAAAACCATATCTTTCAATTTATTATTTATATTTTAATAGATGGATTTCCTTTATTTTTTCATGCATATATTTATTATCTTTAGAAATTTGCACTGTACCTACTTGGCCTAGTGTGCCTAATGCCTTTTATAACACTAGTCATTTGTCAAATGGAAGTGGAGACAAGCGTTAGAGTTTTATCTTGTGCTTTATGGTTTAGAATGAGCATTGTAGTTGTTCACTAAAGTTTGAAGTTATAGCAGAGGCTACATATCATCATCAATAGTTGTGTATGTTGAAGACATAGTTGTAAATAGCATTATTTAGGAAATTTCCTTTTATATAATTGTAGTTGATATTTTAGGAACAACTAGCCTTTTAATTCTTGTAATGATCCAGATGTGTTTGATTATTGATGGTCTTCCAATGTCATCTATTGTAGCTGCATTATGTTTTTATCCTTAATAGTCATTATCTAGTAATTTTCAAAACCTTAAAATTTAAAGATATGGCTTATTTGTTTTACTCATGCATTTTTCACTTCATTTCCATTGTAGTTTATATATAGATTGGTTATTCTTCTAAGTTTAATTGGAGCTTTTGGGGTACTTGTAATTAAAAAAAATTTCCACTATCTGAAGGAATAACCAAGGTTGTTCTGAAACACGATCTCTCCAACATCCACTTCTAAAGGATGTTCTTGGCGGCCTAAAATTACACTGTGGACTTTCTTTAATATTTATGAGCTTTTTCTTATCTAAAGTACATTTCCCATGTTTTTTTGTATCTTGTAATTGCAGGAGCTACATCAACAAGGTTATGGTTGGGTGAATATAATAGTGATTCAAGCATTGTTCCTTTGGCCATCTTGTATAAGAGTACGTTGGTATGTATTTCTGAATTAACTCTAGTTGTCCAGATTTATTTCTAAGCAAATATGTTATCGCATTTCTCTCTGCCCTACTTAATTGTTGAAGTGCACAATCACATATTTATAACTTGTTACAGATATTAGTCACACTTGAACCTCCTAGAAACTTAGTAAACATCTGAAAACTGATCTATGGATCTCTCTTAGCTTGTTTGAATCTCATTTTTTGAAATCCCTTTTCTCTAATTATGGCACAAATCATCATGCTTGGTTTATTCATGAAAAATTGGATTTGGAAGCAATGTTTATGGTTACTCAGTTGTCACTTTTGAGGTCACTAGGCCGCAAATAAAACTCTTATTTTCCCCCCAAATCAATTGGCAACTAGTATGACTGTATGGGCCATGCGTTTACCCTCTGATTCTGGTCAGGGCTTTAGCTTTTGGTAGTAGTACGTGTCTTACTGTTACAAGATACTAAATTTTCATGGATAAGGTCTAAAGTTACCACTAAATATAAGATGATAGATAAAATTTACTGCTTATATTTGAAGGATGCAATATTGTAATGTACTTTTTAGTTTTGTCCAGAAATGGTCGAAGTAAATGGGTAAAATAACATTATGATTGGAAATAAAGAATTAGTCTACCGAATATTTTATTGTTAACCTTTGGCCATTTTGAATTAAATAAAAAGGTACAGTGGTAACTGGTAAGTTTGCATTTGTTCAAAGATAGATGGTAAATGATCCTTTACCTTAACTAGAGTGGCCTTATCCCAAATATCAACCATCTAATATAAAATAAATCTTTATCAATGACCTGTCATAAGGATTCCTTCCCAATCTGCATCAAGATAATCCTAAGTCTAGTTTAGCTGTAATTCTCATTGATTGTACGACATCCTAAAGCTCCCTTGAGAAGCCTCAAAATGTGTATTAGTGCATCCATATCATTAGTTAGTGGAGAATCAAGAAACTAACTAACTTCACTGAGTGCAAAAGAAATGTCTGTCCAAGTAACTATCTAATAGTTTAACTTCTGAACTAATTTGTGAAATTGCCTTGGATCAAATATCAACTTTTGTCAACTACATGTTTGTTGGATCTATTACTTTGGATCCTTGAATTCTGTTACGCATAGTTTGTTTATTCGAAAGGTATGCCAAACGGGATTGAGCTGCCTTGATTTCCAAGAAATGTTTTGGTGTCCCAATTCCTTTGTTTGGAGTTTACTTCGCAAGAACTACTTCAACTCTTGTATTCCAACACTCATCACCTGTTATGACAATATCATTTGCATAAACACTTGACAATAATTTACCTGGGTACTGTTCTTTCTTAGCTCATTGAAGAACATTGAGAACCAAAAACTCACGAAGTAGGACATGCAAATGTTTTAAACTAGAAAGATGGTTGCTATGGGTCATTATAGTTCATCCTTATCATCCTAGAAAATAATAAAAAATACATGCTGCAGGACTACTGACTGCGATAAAAATACGATAGGTGATGGTTTTGAGTGAGAAGCTAATAGATGTTCAGATGATGATGAAGTGGCTGGTGATGGAGCTTGACAAAAGAAATGAAACGCAAGTGAATTATAAGATCCAACGGCATTGAAATGATATTTTTGGGGATTGTGGTCCATTGGTTTTCTTATAGATTAAGCTAAAGGGCTAGGTACTTGTTATGGGCATTGGCTTCTTTGAGTAGGATGTTCGCCTTAAGTTAAATGGATTTTAAGAATTCTATTCCATTTAGTTTCAGATAAGTGTTAGATCTTTTGGTGGTGGTGTTGTTATTTTATTTAGTTATTTGGAATTTAGAAAAATTGATTGAGAATATTATTTGTTGTGTTCTCCTATGTATTTTCCATTGATGCATGCTCATTTGGCTTGTTCTCCAATGAAAATGTGGAAAACATTTTCCCAAAACAAATGGAGCCTAAGTTTCTAATTTTATATTGTTAATACTGTTCACATAAAATAGTGCCAGTAACTTGTTCTACCTTTTGCTTCAATATTGATTGATTTCTTGGTTTACTTTTAAGGAAGTTAGCATGGAGGTGATTTATGTTTATGGTCTCTGCTGTTCTACGGGGGACAGGATCTCCTTGTCTGTAGACTCTTCAGGAAAAAATTTTCCTGTGGATGAGGTAACAAACAGGTTTTCCATTTGTTGCTCCATATCTCCCTCTCTTTTTCTGTTTTTGGTAAACATTCGCTTAAAATTGACATGTTAAATACTTTTCTGGATATCTCATTGTTTCAATTTTGTCAGGGGGGATGCATTGATGTCAAACTTACGTCAGACAAGATCTGGATATTAAAGGATAATGGATTGGCGTATCACCACCTTTTCAATAGTACAAATATGTGAGATTTAACATGCCTAACCAATGAAAGGTCTTTACTATTGCATGGTTCTACCATAATTATTGTGCTGTATGATTTTGCAGCACACCTGGTTAGACATAGTGTGGCTATAATTGTTGAAGCATATTGAATTCAAGGATATGGTTGTTATATGTGTCCCCTACTTTCATAATTCGTGGTCTGTGTCTTTGTTTATACATTTAGCATAAGTACTTACTATCATGGATAGGGATAAAATACATACAAACTATCTAGAATTGTTAATTGGGCGGGTCAGGTTGGTTTTGGGCTGGGTTAATCTAATCTAGGTCAATTTGGGTTATAAATTTTTTGGCTTATTTCAAGTTCAGGTTATTTTGGATTTGAGTTAGTTTCGTGTTCAGATCATTTGGGTTTGTCAATTGGTTTTTTCAAGTCAGGTGTCTTGGGTTCATGTCTTTTCGGATTACTTGTTTGGGTCATATTGGGCTCAATTTAATTGGGATTTTCAAGTCGGGTATCTTGGGTTCATGTAATTTTGGGTTACTTGTTCGGGTCATATCGGGTTCAGGTTATTGGGCTTGGGTCATTTTTTTGTTTGGATTGTTTTAAGGTCTGGTGGGCAGGATCGAGTTGTTGATTTTGTATGGTCAAATCAAGTTGTGTTGGGTTTTCGGGTTTGGGACAGAGTTGGCAAGTCTAAAACAAACACATATTGGTGCTGTAGTGATTTTGCTTAGCAATTTTGTGGTTCCTAATTTTTTTCCGAAACCTTTCTTCTAGGGAAGAAGCATACTGCTATGCTTTACAAGAAGAATTTATTGCAGACCAGCTGTTTCAAAGTTCAGAACACACTTCAGATGATCTTATATCAATAATTAGTTCAATTTTGTCATCTGGAAAGGTTCTCTCATCAATGTTTCTTTCTTATACTTCTATGGATTTTTATTTATTTATTTATGTTCTTTGACTGCCAAGTGCATAGTATTTGTCTCATTCAAAGTTTGTCCACAGCTTCTGAATAGGACATAGCTTCTTACTTTAGCCGCTTTTATATTGAAAATAGAAGTAAATCAACCATGCATTTGTTCTACTTCTCCTTTCAGTTCTTTGCTGTGCATGGTGTGATTTTCATTTTTTATTTACTTGTCTTTGTACTGAACAGAAATGTTTGTGAGAGGTATGTTGCTTATTACATCCTTTCAACCTTTGCAGGATCAGATTGTGCCATTTGTATCTTCTATTTTCTTACGCAGGCTTCTTCATCCTGGGGTTTACCATAATAAAGTTCTTCGTTCAACTTTTCTAGATTACAGCAAGCACTGGACTGATAATGAATTTCAGTCATTAACTGTGGACGGACTCAAAAAGGAGATTCTTTCACTTGTTGAACATGAGGTTTTCTTTGCTTCATTGCTTTAGTTGTTGTTCCTCTGGCTACTTTTATGTTCTCTGGATAGCTGATCTAACTTTTGACTTTTTTTGTCAGAGTATGGCTGAAAGTCCTATATCTATATTTCGAGGGTGGAAAAATTTTTGTTGTCGCTATTTTCAATACTGGTGTAAAAAGAATGCTCCGTATGCATTGATTATACAGTCCACCTCAGGTGCTGTTGGTCTAATCAGAAAACATTCTGTCTCTTTGTTCCGTAGTTTGGAAAATACTGAGCTGCTTACTGATGGTATGATGGAGATCCTTGCTTTTTGTGAAATACAGTATTGAACTGGGTTTATACACAGCATGGACTTATTTTAACTGTTTAAATACATACTCTCTTGTTTTTGTATTCTGCTAGGGCCGTCAGAAGATATTGGTGATCTTGCTAGCTTTGGATTGGATTTATTTAATGACAACTCTGATCGCGAGATTCTTTTTGAAGTTCTCAGATGTGTCGTAAACATCAGCCAACAGTTGGGAAAAACTGCTTCTTTTGTCTTTTATGAATCATTTGTTGGAAGACAGAGTATCTCATCTGAAGAGATTATTCCTCGCTTGCTGAAGATTTTAGGAGCTGGATATGGTCCATCAACAAGAGCAGGCTATTTATCTGGTCTTGGATCTGATGTTGCTTTGGAGAGGGAACAGAGAGATCATAAAAATCTAAGAAAATTCTCTGTTGACATGCTTTTATCACTTCATGATCTTTGCAAAAAAGCTGCCTCATGGAGAAAAATCTTGGATGTCATAGAGAGTTATCTACAATTTCTTGTCCCTAAAAAATTTACACAGAATTCAGGTGCTGAAACATTATCTTGTCTCAACAATTCCATCTTGGTTCAGGCTTCCTGCCAGATTGCAAAGGTGATGTTTGAGTATGCATTGGACATCCTTCTTTTTGTAAGCTATCTGATGAGCATTGGTGGGCAGGTGAGTTATTCCTTGTTATACTTGATTCTATATTAATTTGTTATGAAAGAAAATAAATTGGATACATGTCCATGCTTTTCTATGTTTGTGTCAGACTTGGTCATAGTTCCATATCGAAGGGAATATACCAAATTATGCATCTTTTGAAGGGGAAAATCTGGTATTAGGGGAATTCTGAGTCGTGACATGGTTATATGTGATCATGTTAAAGTTTATATTGACCTATGTTGCTCAGTATTGTGTCAAATGACACGATCCTGGACATGGACATGATATGGGATCTGTGCCTGACGCAGGTAAACAATGCCACCAACTTGGTAGCAGAGGTTTGTTTGGTATTAGTTTCATTAGTGTTTTCCTAAATTGCGCTTGCATTGGGTAGCCTATATGCTGGAAATCTAAAAAGAGTGAGAAAAAGATAACAGAGAGAAGTCTGATATTGCAAATTCAAAAAGAAAGAAGATAATAATGGGAAGACATACAAAGAAAGAAGGGGGAGAATGAGAAGGATTAGTGGAATGAGGCGTTGCTGGAAAGTGAGAGTAAATTGCAGCTGTGGAAAGATGTTGTAGTGGATGAAGATTGCAGAACTGGAAAGGTGATGCACAAAGGGGGACAAGTTATGGAAAAAAATGTAGGGTTCTTGAAGTTAAATCTTAAGAATAGTGGCTTATGGGCCTTGGGCTATCTGGGCCCAAGATAAATGATAAAGCCTTTGATACCAAATTTTGATACTCAAAATGGTCGGGTCCCTTCCAGTACTTTTCCTTCCATTACTATTTAATACAACTTTTATCATCTTGTGCGTCATTCATGTAGGATAAGGAAAAGAATAGTAGTAAATAGGTCAAGCCTTTCTTCATACCAAATTTTGGTGGTTTTTACTGATAGCGGTGAATAAAACTTATTAAAAAGGACATTGTATATGCTTCCTAGTTTTGACTTCAGTCAACTTTTGAGAGGACAGTAAGCACAAGCATTTGTGAGATTTGAGTACAGTATTTCTATGAAGATATCATTCTTGTTTTGAACTGTCTCCTTTCTTAACAGTTAGTAGTAGATTATATATTTATATGTTAACATTGTGTACTCTTGATAGTTTAGGCACCCTTTAAGAGGAATTTACCGCTACCAAGTCTGACTTTTGGAAGCATTATATCTATATCAATATTTTTCTCATGTTAAAATATCACCTTCTTAAACTAATCTTTTGGTTTATATTATGTGCAAAATGAGTTGAGTTGTTTATTTAGTCTTCTTTGTTTGACATATTGTCTTTCCCTTTTACAAGTGAAAACCATTATTTGCAACTTGCCCAAAATATAAGTACTCAAGTCAGATTCTTGACTTTGTGTGCATATTTATACATTTATCTTGTTGTCTCTTTACGCAGAATATGAATTTTATTTTTTATTTTTTTTGAATCTGTTGAGTTTTAGATATGTTAAAGTTTTTTTTAATACAGATTAACTTGGTGCATGATGACATAACTAGAATACAAGTTGACTTGGTTCCGATGATTGAAGAAATTATTTCTGAGTGGCTTATCATTCTTGTTTTCTGCACAACACCATCAGAATCCCCTGCAATTGAAGATTTCAGTTCTCAACTTTCATTGCTGCAGATTGGTAAGTTTCTTATGGTTTCTGCTTATTTGCTTTAGCTAATCGGAACTGTTACATACTATGGTATGGAGAGAGGAATTTGTTATTACTTACTGGTTGGCTTGATTGGTTTCTGTTCTTGTTAATGTTTCAGATAATAAGATCAATAAAAGATCATGGAGGGAGAAACTTGGGAAATGTGATTTCACATTAGCCTCTTTACTTCTACTAAATAATCAAAGTTCCTCTGGATATGAGAGACATCTTTCTTTGGGATGCCTCCTTAATCCACATGAAATTATTACCTCAGTGCAGAAGTTTGCTAGCTGGATAGTATGGGGAAATACTGGGGACGTTTCTTCTTCCTTCTTGAGGCGCTCAACTGAATTAGCAATTGTCCTTCTTAGGAATGGCCAATATGATGCCGTTGAGGTTTGTCATTCATTTCTCACGATTGTGACTTTTTACATTAAAATATATAGTATCTGAGAGTTTATCTAAAATTCATATCCTGCCTTGTTTTTTGGGGGCCAAAATTTTTACCCTGTCAAAGTACCTACTTGCTATTTTTGAGGCCAATGCAAGAAGGGAGAGGATATTCAGAAGTATTCAAGATACTAGTGGTGATTGGTGCTTACTTCAACATCTCCTTGGATGCTGTCTTGTTGCTCAAACTCAGCGTGGGTTACATGGAGTTCTGAAAGGAAGGAAAGTCGGTGAAGCTGTTAGCTGTTTCTTCAGGTAATTAGTAATTTAGTCATATCCTGGTCCTCCATTTTAATGCTACTTCATCTTTCTGATTTTGAACCTATTTTCCTCTTAATTCCATTTTATAAATATTTTAACTTCCTATACTTTTTAGCCTTGAAGTATAAACAGTTGAAATTCTATAATATTAACTTACAAGTATTTCAATATTCTTAGAATTGAAAATTTTATTAACTATAGCAATTGATATAAATACCACACCTTTACCAAAGGGTGATGATAAGTTATACCTTTCATCCTTTTAAATTAATTTCTATTATATTAGAAGTAAATTTCTCCTATGAAAGTAATGCAGTGCAATACAAGTCTTTCTTATCTCCAAAATAAGTCCTATCATTGATGAATATTTATAGTTAACAATGTAAACAGGAGTTGGAGCCTGTTTGGATTTGCTTTGAGTATTCAAAATTGTCTTTTACAGGCTTTTCCTCGTTTGTTAAGACTTGGTCATTTTATTTATGTCTCAACTGAGTTGGCACTGCTTTGTCCTATGCAGAGCTGCATCAGGAGAAGGAGCTTCACAGGCCTTGCAGAGTTTGTCTGATGAAGCAGGGTTGCCATATCTTGGTTTTAGTAAGTTCATCTGTAGAATATTGTTGTTTCCTAGAAAAAAGCTGGACAATTTAATTTCTTGCGCAAATAGATGATTTTAAAATTTTCTGGTTCAGATGGTCATGTATCTGCTGCATGGAAGCTTCATTACTATCAATGGGTAATGCAGTTATTTGAGCAATATAACATTAGCGAGGGTGCTTGCCAATTTGCTCTTGCTGCACTGGAGCAAGTTGATGATCTTGGCCTTGGAGGTGATGGCTTTGAGAGAGATTCATCTAATGAATCCACTACTACCATCAAAGGACGTCTTTGGGCAAATGTTTTCAAGTTTACTTTAGATCTTAATCTTCTGAATGATGCATACTGTGCAATAATTTCCAATCCAGATGAAGAGAGCAAGTACATCTGCTTAAGGCGCTTTGTTATTGTTCTTTATGAATGTGGAGCAATAAAGGTTCTTTTATATATCCCACTTTTTGTTTGTTCCAGTTATTCTGCCTCGGTTCAGTGTCATGCATATTTTGTCATGGCTTGCATGTGGTTACTTACAAGCTCAATTAAAGCACAATGCTTGATGAGTAGTTTCGATGCCATTAACAGCATCCTAAGAACAAAAATCATAAAAGAATTTAGTAAAGCAAGAATTGACATTTCTTTTTGTTTGAAAATAAAGGTGTTGAAGCGAAATAGAAATTAAGGAAAGGATTCATGATAGTTATCAGCTGTAAAGGATGTAAATTTCTGTAGGGAATTGCAACTTTCCTTCTTGCTGTTTTTACCATTTTGCTTGCTCTGCATCACGGATCGGCATCTTCATTTACCATACTTATTCTTGCAGTGCTTGCTGTATTATTTATTTGGTCATTTATATTCTGTGCCTGTGGGTAATAAATCAGTTGACATGTTACTTATTGGGAACTTGTTCTCCTTTTTCATGGCAGATACTCTGCAATGGTCAATTGCCCTTAATTGGTTTGGCAGACAAGGTTGAGCGAGAACTTGCATGGAAGGTATGTAATACTTTCTAGGAGGTGTTATCTTTACGGCTGCTTCTTGATTTTATTTTCTTGCAGACTGATCTCTTAGGCATCCTTTTATGCTGTAATTTGTAGGCGGAGCGTACGGATATCTTGGCAAAGCCAAATCCATACAAATTGCTTTATGCATTTGAAATTCACAGGCATAATTGGCGAAAGGCAGCTAGTTACATGTATCTATATTCTGCTCGATTACGAACTGATACAGTTCAGAAAGATCAGCAGCATATGTCAATTACACTGCAGGAGAGGCTGAATGCACTCTCTGCTGCTGTTAATGCCCTGCAGCTTGTCCATCCTGCTTATGCTTGGATTGATGCCTTGCCTGAGGGATATTCTCTTCGGAATGAGCATTACCCACATAAAAAGGCTAAAACAACAGTGAAAGAACAGTGTAATTATTACATCTACAAAGAGCTTTATTATTCTGTGATATTCTCATTTTGTTGTCATCAGAAGAAGCATGCTCTTAATCTTATCATTATAGGAAAAATGAACCTATTCGATAGTTTGATTATGTCTATGTATGTGCTCAGTTCTCCAATCAGTTTCAAATCTGTGCGTGACCTTATTCAGTGTTGTCAAGGTGTGTGCCTTAGTATTATTCAACAAAAATGCCTCAGACACTTCCAAGCAAGGCCCTTTTGATTAGGCACACGGGTGTGTGCCTTGGCATGCTTTTATGTATCGCGATAGGCATAAAAAATTCCCTCCTGATTGAAGTTCCCTTTAATTTCTTTTATTTTTCATGTTTCTCATTTCATATATCTTTACTAGTATGAAAAAGATCATGTCAAACCATGTACTTCTCCATATTTGAGCATTCAGCAACAGACATTGACTATAAGGAAATCATGCCTATTGATCAATAAAAACATTGCATGTTCTGTAGATAAAACTAGACCATACTTTAGAGTTTACTATATATTTTAAGCTTTATATATTATATATAGTCAGACTTGCAAAAACTACGTACATATATTACGCTTCACTTCAGTCAGGCTAGTGCTTTTTTTGCGCCTAGCACCTGGACTGCACTTTGTGGTCTTGATGACGCTGACCTTATTAATATCTCCTTCTTTCTTCTGCAGCTGTTAATGATGTGCCATCTCAGAGGCTGCAATTTTGCATTGATATTGAGAAACTTGAATATGAGATTGTGCTAACATCAGCAGAATATCAGCTTTCACTGGCAAACATAAAGTGGACATATTCTGGTAATTTTCTTTTTCTTTTTCTGAGAGTACTTCATTTATTAATGCTTGTGACGTTTAATTATCATTTTATGGTTGTTGTTGACTACCAACTCTGTAAATAATTAAGATATAGGTGTAAATAAGCAAGATTGCACTCCAGCGAGAGGTGTTCATGGGCTTGGCCAGGTTTGGTTTTGGTTTAAGCATGATATTAACACTCTTTATGCTTGCTCAAGCCAAGTTTAAAATTTTGCCCAAGCTTGTCTATATTTGTAGATGGCTAACCCAAGCTCATTTTAGCCTGTGCATATTTTTTTAAAATCTTTTTTGAAAAAAAAAATTATATTATTTTTAATTTATCATTTAATAATTTTATATATTTTTTCATTTATGAAAAATTTATATATAGGCAACTTAACCTTTTTTTAATGTTTACATTATGGTATTGTATATTATTATAGATTTAATTTTTATGTGTTATATTAGAAAAAATGGGTAGGGTCGGGCTTAGGCCTTGAATGTTTGAGCTTGAGCTTGGCTCATTTTTTAAATGTGCCTAGTTTTCTTGCCCAACCCCATTTTCCAGTCCAAATATTTTTGCCCTGACCCTCCCAAATTTTGAGCAGGTTTTCGGGTTTGGACAGGTAGCCTGGCCCAGCCCTTGAACAGGTTTAACTCCAACCAATTCAACCAAACAAGAGAATTTGACATAACCAGTAATTTGCTAAGTAATCTAAATAGGGGTAATCGTATTACCAAAGTTAATCAAACAATATCCAAATGAAATGCTCCCTTAGGGTTTGTTTCGAGTGCCAAGATTGTTAACTCTTGGAGTCTTAAGTATTTCCTTTAAAGTCCTATTTGGAATACTTAGAATAGTTCTTAGGATTAGGGTTGATAGTAGCCTAGATAGTTATCCATGTACTCTTCTTTTGTGGACAGATTATGATGAGAATTCTTAGTATTGTTGCTATTTTTACGTGTGATGCAATCAATTTTAGGTTTGATCTCCTAAGGAACCCTCATAGTGAGGCGGAGGTTTTCTTTCTTCTTAGTTATGGTCAAGCAATCAAGCAGTCAAGCAACTCTAATCTTGGAACTAAGAAATATTGTGTTTCTTTATGTAGTTTTACCTATCTTAATTATTTTAGATTGTTATATTTTACCCTTGCCCTCCAATCACTCTTGTATTCTGAAGTGGCACAGTCTAAACAGATATCTAATCAGACTAATTTTTTTTAGTGTCTTATTTAGGGTGCCTTTCCTGAATAAGACATTCAAAGCTGAATAGTTTATGCTTTTGATGCTATCCTAGTTTCAGTATACAAACTATTAAGGGCAAACAAGTTGTTTTCCATTTCCATTTGACTCGGTTTCAGAAAATTAGTCTTTCATGTTCAGAATTCTCATGGGCTAAATTGCTTGAGTAAATTATTCTTCCAGGTTGGAAGATCTCATGAGCTACTTTATTTTTTCTTTTCATTTTAAAAGAAAAATAAATTTTCTACTTTTAGCTGTTGAGTTATTTGTTTTGTACATTTTTTAAGTCGTTTATTTTTTGGGTTTTTTTTCTCACTTTTTTGGAGTTATGTGAGTAAACGAAAATAAGGGTTCGTTTCTTTCCTTGTTTTAAATGAATAAGAGAAAGGAAATTGGTAGGATTATCAAAATCAATTGTTTGGTTATGGAGTGGAAAGGAAAGGAAAGAAGGAGAATGAGAAAATTTTCTAGTTATACCTTCTTAGCAAAATAATAATGTAAACGATAGATATATTTGGTACACAGGGTACGATGTGTAGTTCTTAATATATTAGAAAGCTAAAATAATTTTATCTCAAACACTAAAATCCAAATGTAACATTTACTTTGTTGGCAGCATTTTAAGTAATAAACGCAATATACATATTTCATAAAGATCTAAGAGAAAAATTTTGTAACATGTCCCGTTGTCTATACATGTCCCACTATGTCATCACATTTCCTCCTTTTCCCACATCAACCCAGCAAAACCATTTTCATTTTCATCCCTTGTACATGGACTTGAAGCTTCTATATGCTTTTTCCTTTTACATGTTGAGAACTCCCTTACGTGCACCATGTGATGGCCCATGTATTGTTATTTTACTTATAACTTTTGGTTCTTATATTGTAAGTTTCAGTCAGGAACACAATTCAACTTTAGACACAAAAAGGTTCTTGTTGCCATGAAAGCAAGAATTTCAGTATATAACCTTTTCTCTTTTCCTTCCCTCACCTTCCCTCTAGCTTTCGATGGGAAATGGCAGGACTCTTCCTTTTCCTTCCTTTTATTTCATTGATTACCGAGCAAGGGAAAGGGTTCACTCTTTTCTTTCCCTCCCTTCCTTCCAATCTGAACTCCTCCAAAACTTGTGGCTTAGTAGTTTTAGGCTTATGTAAATGTTGTGACATGCTTCACCTTATGCCTTTTTCCTTTTTAAAGGTCTAATAAATGTACTCAAATGGGTGGTTTGTATATCAGTTGTTTCTGTTATGGATGTGACATATTTCTGTAAAGATGTGCGGGTTTAGTAATGATAAGATTTGTTGATGGTTGACCAATAAAGAGTTTCAGGTGTTTGGTATTCTGAGAGGTTCTCTGTTTGTGGAATTGTTTGATTTCTTTGGGGGAGTATTTGAAAGATGAAAGAGCCATGAAAGTCAGTTAGGTTGTTTGGACACTAGCTTGAGGTACAACCTTTTGTGTATCATTTTAAAGCAGAGCAAGTTATTGCTCGTCTAAGAACATTAGCACTAGTGGGCAGTATTTAAAATTTAGTCTTATAGCTTGGAAGGTTCTAGTTGCTCTGCATTTAAATTGGCTTGGGTAATTTGGGGTACACCGTATAATTGTTGCTTTTCTACATGCTTGGAAAGGCACTTTTGAAGAAAAGGAGTTCTTGGATGATTTAGCTTAGTATAGTTTGTAGAGAACGGCCTGGTAGGTATGAACGGATAAGGCTGCTATTATTGTTTTTAATATTTTTATGCAAATTGAGAAGTTCATTATATTTTTTTCTCCATTAATTTGGGTTTTGAGATGGTTTTGTTTTCTCATTCTTATTTCAATTTTAGGTGTATGCTCTTGTATACAGATGGTGTACTATGCTTATGATATTAATAAATGGTTTTTGTTTGAAAGAAAAGTGAAAAAACTGGATTCTCCATCTCAATTTTTGTTGAGTGGAGCTTTTATTATGCACTTCTAATAGTCACTTCTTTTTGGATGATTTCTTAAACTTTTAATTGCTTTCCAGGGATCGGAAAAGCCCCATCAGATCTGGTTGAGCTTCTAGTCCTAACTAATTTATATGACACGGCCTTCAGCGTTATTTTAAAATTCTGGAAGGATTCAGAACTGAAGAGGTGGAAATATTTACCCTTCTGCTGCTTCATTGTTTCTCCTGGTGGTAATATGTGCTTCTGGTATGTCTGTTGACCTTTACTTGATGGTTCTTTTTGGTCAGGGAACTGGAAAAGATCTTCTCTGCTATTGCATTGAAGTGCTGCCCTAGTACGGTTAGCTCGTCTTGGACTAGGTAAAATCAGTTGTCCTTTCCACATCATATGTTTCACATTTTCCTTCTTTTGATTTGCCTATGAAGCAATTAATCTTCATTACATAATGTGGCTTTACCTTTTTGATTGAATTTAGATCGCAGAGTCTATTATTGACTTCATCCAAAGATGAAGTGGTTGTTCACGGTTCACCTGATATGGAGCTCACCAGTGAACAAACTAAGGCGAATTGTCACTGGGAAACTCTTGAGCACTATCTTGTTCGTATCTTCTGCCTGCTTCTATATTCTTTATTTTGTCTAGTTCTGAAATTTGTCGTATTTTGCTTGTTTCTTTTGCTACTTGCTTTTTGTCACCTTAATAAAATATTGCTAAAAGGCAAATGCAAATAGTAAAAAGTAAAACCATACTAAAAGAAATGAATAAATACAATCCCAATCTAACATGATTATTCTATATAATCATGCTTTTTGTTCAAAAAGTACTGATTTAGTTTTTAGTTATTCAAACACATTAATTGTTTTTTATTGCAATGCAGCACTTGATTTTTTCCATTGAATACAAGCAAATCATACTTAGTTTTAATTAAAGATAATATGAAAGAAAGGAAAATTGGCATCAAGGTTTTCAGATTGGGGGCCTAACATCAGAAATTATGGTTTAACCTAGGATAAAAATGATGCTAAAAGCGATGCTGGTTTCTCATGTAACAATTTTTCAAAATTGTTTTTCTTTTTAGTGCATGTGCTAGAGGTTGAGGTTGGTTATCAGTAGTCCTAGCGACTTTTGACATGACACACAAATGACATTTAAATGTGTATGGGTTTTATGTATTCGTGTTTCATGTCATAATTGTGTCGACACGCAAAGGGTCACAACTAATTTCCTTTTCTTGGGGTAAAATTCCTGAGTAATTTTGAATTGTGATAACGTTTAAAGATGTGGAGTAGTAATTACTTGTGTCAGGTTTTCTGAACTGACCATTGAAAGAATAAAGAACTCAAAAGCAACCTTAAAATTTTATCCTTGTTGCCCTTTTTGTTTTCCTTTTCTTAGCCTCTTTTTCCATCTAACACATCTGAGATGTTTATGCATTGCAGGAGAAGTACAAAAACTTTCATTCTAGATTGCCAGTAATAGTTGCTGAAACACTTCTTCGTACTGATCCTCACATTGAATTGCCTTTATGGCTGGTTAAAATGTTCAAGGTAATACTTCTACGCAGAAGATGAATCTTCAAAATCAGTTGCTCTCTTGATACAAGAAGCTGTGAATGGCAGAAGTTGCATGTTGCTAGTTTTGTATAGTGGTCTCTGCTATGTTTCTTTGACTCTCCGTATTCATCTATTTTCTTGTCAAGAAACAATATCATTTCTAAGATGTGAGATAGTATGATATAATATTCAGGCAAAAACCGTATGCATGGCCTATATTGGGCCTATTAAGATAACACAATAATACACAGGTATGAAAAGGAAAGAAAAAGGACAAGGCTGTAAGTTGATATATAATTGCTTCACATGAAAGTTCATCAAGCTAGTAAATTCATTCTTGTGAAAGCCATATCCAAGCAACCAAATATTCCTGGAATAATCGTTTTCTATTTGTTTTCTTTGAGATCGTATAAATGGTCTGGTAGGAGAAATACAAAAGACCAAGTAGGGAAAAAAAAGGAATGAAAAGAAAAAACCCCAAAATGGGTTTGAAAGTTTACCGTCAGCAACCATTTGTACCAGTTGAATTCAAGATAACTTTCTTTAAATGAATGTAGTTGATCTGCCTACAACTGTTTTTAATATTGTCTGGATTAATGTTTGCTTATTCTTAAACTTTTGCTTATCACATTCTGTCGGATTTGATTAGGAAAATCAGAGGGAAAGGCCTTGGGGAATGACTGGTCCAGAGCCAAGTTCAGCATCCTTGTTTCGACTATACGTTGATTATGGTCGATATACAGAAGCAACAAATCTGTTTCTTGAGTATGTAGAAGCGTTTGCATCAACAGTAAGTTACAAAATTTCGGTATTTGTCTGTTTTCCTTGATGCGTTTTTGTATATAGTGACTCTCCTAATGTCAGAAACATCCATGATATTTCAATCCATGTTTTACTTAGATATCTGACATCGCCCATTTTAGTCAAAAGTCACTGGAGTTGCAAGATGCATCTTCAAATCATCTTACAAAATTAGATCAGGACTCTCTGGTTGTGAAGAGATACAGGGAAGAGGATGGATCAATTGTGGATGCCTTTCTTTATTTGATGGTTAATAAATTGAAAGGAGGCAGCTATTTGTAACTGATATTTTATCAAATATGGTCCTAATGAGTGGGAATGACAGAAGGCCATACATGGGCAAGGAAATTGCACCCCTTTCCTCCCATTCCTACCTTGGTCAGTACGTTAGGAATGGTGACCTTGTTTCGTCAATATCCTCCCCCTTTTTTGTCAATAATAATAAAAATCCTTACCCTATTGGGATGGGGAGGTGGGTTGCTTGTTCGGTAATAGTCAACTGACATCCCTGCTAGTCAACCATGTTCTTTGCAGCTTTAGCTTCTACTTGTTTCCTAGTAAAAACAAGGAGTGGAAGATATCTGCCTTTAGGTGCAACCATGGAAAAACTTCTATTTATTTTTTATCATACAATTTTAGTTTTATTTTAAGGGGCAGGATATTAAAGTTTTGCATTTTTTGTAACTTAGTATATTCATGCAAGTTAATCAAGTTTAGATCATGCAAAGAGTTACTAGGACATCTTGTTGATTTTCTGACTATAGGATTGTGTGTGTGTGTGTGTGTGTGTGTGTATGTGTGTGTGTGTACTATAGAGTATCTACAATTATCATCGCTTTAAATTATATAAGTGATGGTTAGAGTTGTAACCGACCTGAGCTTAGTTCAAATAGAGAAAAGCTCAAGCTCGATTCAGAAGACACTATTTTTCCTTATTTGGAAGTCAGGGAAGGGGAATGTTTGGCATTTTCGGAGAACCTTTTGTCCTACTTTGAAATAGTTCTTCCCTCCCCTGTGAACATATTTATTTCACAGGCAATATGCATTACTGAACTGTTGCTTCTTTGTTTTTCCACAAATGCTATTAGCCGGTTCACATGTCCTCATATGCTTTCTTTTTGCTTTTGATCCTGATTTTTTTTTCTATTATCACGTATAATGTATTCACTCTACATTCTTACTTTCCAGTTTTAATGTCCATCGGGGCAAATTTGTTCTTAAAATTCTATTTTAATAGTGTATTTTCTAAAATTGTATTAATTTTATACCATTTCTCTATTCTACGAAGACTTTGCAACCACATATTGATTATGTTTAGTCTGATAGGAAAGAGCTCTTAAAGAACGTGAATCACAGAAGTCTTCTGAATCTGGTTGTTACCATGTCGGTTGATTCTACATCCGACTCCTAATGTTACATTGGAGATTTACCAAAAAACATTATGGAGTCCGAATGAAAAGTCAAATCACTAGGATTTTTTCGCAAATTATTGAACCACATTTTATGCTTTATGTATAGTTCTCTAAATACGAACCTGTTCATTTGTCTGTTACCAGTGAAAGTTGTACACTGCTAGTTTTGCTGATTGGTGTTACTGTTATATTTTTTTGCAGAGACCAGTAGACATAATTAATCGCAAAAGATCGTCTGCAGTATGGTTCCCATATAACACAGTAGAGCGGCTTTGGTGCCAACTAGAGGGGTTGATCAAATCAGGGCACATGGTTGACCAATCTGATAAGCTCAAAAGCCTACTGTATAGATCTTTACTAAATCATCTAAAGCAGGTAAGTTCTATTGAACGCTGGTGGCTGTTTTGGATTATATTTGTTTTTGGCTTTTCACTGCTGACCATTTGGCACAATTTCACTTGTTTTCAGCTGAAGGTGGATTCAGTTGATGCGGTTTCTTCTGCAGGCTAAAGAAAATTTCATCACATCTAAGGTAACATTTCGAACCATCATGCAGAATCCTTGAAAAACTTTGGTTTGGTTAGGGTTCTGATTGCAGCCCATAAACTCGTTGTAAAGAAAAATTACCAAAATTTTCCATGTTTTGTGTTTACCTTTCACAATTAGGTTCAAGTTTAGTGAATGCCAACTGATACAAATCTAGTGCCAAGCTTTTTTTTAAGAAAATCCAGTATTGGACAGACAAGTAAGAAATTTGTATGCACTAAAAAGTGACAATTGTAATCTTAGACAGGGACTTCAGCCACCTACCGTTTATCAATTATTTTTATTTGTTGTAAACTTGTAAGCCCGTTTAAAAAATTATATATTTGTGGTGTTCATGTATCTTTTCTTATATGTATTCATTTTTCTATACATTAATATGCATCCTATTCATTTTTCAATTTCGAATTATTGTGGTAGGCTGTGGAAATCTGGATTTGAGTTTTTTTACTTTTCTGGTACGTAAAAGATGACAATCCTCTCTTTAAAAGTAGTTTTATAAAAAAATTACAAATCAACTATAATTAAAATAAGGGAAAAGTGCAACAGCAATAATTAAATTTTAATTAAAATAACATTTTTTGAAAATTGTCAAATCAGTCACTTGAAGTCATTTTTCGTTAGACTTAATGTGACAGCTGAGTGGTTCGTTATGGTGTAATGTTAGACATGATTTGATGTGATGTGTAATTAATTTCTACCGTGTAATTAAAAAAATTAACTTAATGCGCAAAGTAAAAACGAATTAAAACTTGAGAAGAAACTGAGTAGGCAAAAATAATTTGGTTAAAGAAAAAAAAATCATTCAGTGAAAAGGGAGGCCATTGAAAATTTTAAGGAATCATCGGGGAGGGATTGGAAATATTCGAAATGGGAGAATTAATGTGCAAATTTTCAACATTGTTAGAATGGTTAATAGAAGAGAACCAATTAAGGTTGTTCCATCATTGTAATAGATAAGTTTATTTTGGATTTGAGTTATTTTTGGGTTTAAGGACATGGTTTTAGAATTGGATTTAATAACATTTCTAATTTAGGTTTTTGATTTTTTGAATTTGTTAGTGCAAATATGTTGCATTCGCCGGGTCTAACATGGGGTTATGCTTTTGTGCTATTAATTGTTTAAATTCTTGGGAACTGTCACAAGTTTTTTTTTTTTGTGTAAGCTATTGAAATTGGAATTTGTTTAAAAAATTGTTTAGGGTTGTAAGCTATTCGAATTTAATGGGAGTGAAACATGTTGTCTTGATGTCATTTGTTTTGTGTGATGAAATAAGCTGTGGGTGCACGCAAAATTTAGATAGTGCACTGTGTATGTTTGTATTGTGTAATTGCACATGTGTTGCTTGGTTATTGTCTGCCATGTGCATAACAGAACTGAATATATTTGTATTAAATTGTCTGACATGTATATCTAGGTTGTGGAAGCTTGTCAAATATTAGATGAGATTAAATATTATTTGTCATTAGTGTGTATGAAAAAGCCAAAGATCTCATTGCCTTTATTGTGACTTTTGATATTAAATTTGTTTGGCAGGTTAGTTGATGATGAATTTAATGAGAGTGAGAGTGAAGAAGAACCAAGTGATTTTGATAGATCTGATTGTGCAATAGGTGATGATGTGTTTAATAATGTTGGAATGAATATATGTGGTAGGGGTAGGGTTAATTTAGATGGCTTAAACATGGATGATCTACAATTAGGGGAATTGTCTGATAAAGATAAATCTGAAACATTAAATAGTGCACATGAGTCCGACTCAAATGACAAAACTTGGCCTGAGTTCAACATGGAATTTGACATGAATAATTCAAAACTTGAGATTAGATTGTTATTTCCCAACAAAGATTGTCTAAAATAAGTTGCCAGACAGTATGGTAAGGTGAATAATCACTATGTAAAGTTCCCAAAAAATCACCACAAGAGGTTGAAGGCAGTTTGCAGTCCGCACTGTTCATGTAAATATGAGCCTCTAGAAAGTTTAATGATTGATTTGTCATTTTTGAAAGTTTAGTAACTAGAATGTTATTTTAATCAAAGTTTAACGACTATTGATGTTCTTTTCCCTTAAAATAAACTCAATATAAGTTAAGAGTTGAGAATTAGAATATATCTAAATTTAGATCGAAATAAATTTAAATAAAACCCGTACATAGTAAAAAAATAAATATAATAATTTGAAACAGAAATTAAAAAAATTTGCTCATAATAGAACTTGAATCACTAAGTTCTTAAATTTTCAGTCTTACTAACACAATCAAGTGATCATTAGCTGCATATATAAAGAGATAACAGTGTATATATATATAAACTACTAAACTCTACTGGGTCTAGTACCAGGAATAAAAAATTTGTCATAATCATTTTTTTTTTGAAATTTTCTTGTATTCGATATTCATATTAAAAATTGATTAAATTTAAATTCGAATTAAATTAAATCTTTAAGTATTAAATTAAACTCTATCGATACTATTTTTTATTCATAAAATTTAATCTCGAAACTAAAAAATATCCAACTCTTTACCAATCCAACAGTGATGGTAAATGTAGAACCATTGCTATTATAAAAGCAATAACCATTACACCGTTGTTGCAGCCAAGGCAAAATTCTACACCGCTTGTTTCCTTTGATATATTTTCTCCAATTTAATCCTACTAAAATTAAATATACAATAATGTAAATATTGAATTTTTTATTTTTAAAACTTTAATAGAAAATTATATAATATACTATTGCTAAGTATTAAATAAAATATTTATTTTTAAAATACAAAAAGATACGAGTGGATCTAAACGGGCTTGAGTTAATCATTTACAAAATGGGCAGTATTTGGGAAATTTTGAGACTCATATTTTGGGTTGGGCTAAGCTTGGGCAAATATGTGTTGTATTGATACCGTGCACAGGCCCAACCCATGAGCACCTCTATTCATAAGTTGCAAATGTAGTCTTCGTACTGTAATTTAACCAATTTCAGTCCATGTAATTTTGAATTTCGAACTTTCAGTCTTGACCCAAATGGTAATCATTAAATTTGTTAGGTCAAATTTTGCTATTAGTTTTGTATTATGCGTAAGTCTGATAATTTCTAGACTTTTTTAATTTTTGAAATTTTAGTCATTAACTCAAATTATAACCATTAAATCCCATAACTAAAATGACGTGACATTTTTGGTGAGTATTATATGAAAATAACAAACTATCGTAATATTACACGTATGATTATATATTTGACATTTAGAAATAATAGAATTGAACTGGACAAATTTAATTATTACTGATCGAGTTAAAATTGAAATTTCAAATTTTAAAAAATAAAAAAATAATAATCAAATTAAAATATAGACTAAATAATTACTTGTATATGGTACAGAGACTAATATTTTAAGTGGGACTTTCTTTTCTTCCTAACAAATTTTCAAGAGGACCACTTAATTATTATGATGCCATTCATCTTCATATAAAAGAGTCACAAAGCCTTTTAAATGATTGCAAAACCCTTGCCCAAAACAAGCCAATCACCGCACTAAAGAAAAAGGCTTTTTCCATAATTCAGTGACAGAAACAAAAAAATACGACATAAAAGAACTTTTGAAATCAAATTAAATTATAAATTTTTCTCATAGTAAAAATATAATTATAATTTTTAGAAAATTAAATTAAATTTTTATCAATTTTAAAGGATCAAAATATAATTTTACTATTACTAATTTAAAATTTTATAAATTATAAAAATCCGCATGCCCTAGATCCGCCCCTGCTTGCATTATCAAGGCTACATGCAAAAAGTTAAACAGATTGATGCTCAAAAGCATAATCACCTCACCAAAAAAATAAAGCACTCAAATACAATAATCATCTTTTAATAAATAAAAACAAAAACTTATATATATATATTCAACATCTACATGATTAAGGGGCCATCATCCTTTTTTTTCTTTCTTTATGAAAAAGGTCTATAATTTGATGCCAACAAGCCGGTTTTGTTTTTCAGTGCTCTACAAGGTGTCAAACAGGGCCAGTTCCAGGTCCTCCTAGTGTTAGAACCACATCTCTTAGATCACTTCTTAGCTTTGGGTCTTTTGCTGTTGCTAATGAAGCAGCACTAGTTGCCAAATGCCGAGAGCTGTGACCGGATTCTGGCGTGATACGCATTGTTGGTGGTGGCTGAGATGGGTTCAAGGGTTCTAAATTGCTCGAGTTTAGAAATGGCTGAGCTCCACTGACCTGGCATGTTGATGACGGACTTTGAGCAAGCATTGGCCCTCTTGAGATGACACCTGACCCCTAACGTCAGATCGAATGAAGTGATGGTAAGGAATAGTTGAACAAATAATATATTAGGAACTTTCATGGTAAAGAATACAAGGCCTTACAGGCGCAAATAAGACCCCTCTGAATATCTTTCCATTAACATTCGCTGTCACCAGGAAACCGGAGTCGAAGGCCCCATCGACCTTACCTCGAACTTCAGCACCAAGCTGAGGATAAAAATCTCCCAATGTGAAGCGTGAGCAAGTGGACATACATAGAATATAAACCGAAAACCTCGGAAAAGAAGAGTAATAATGCTAATGCGATCGAAAAAGGGATGCTTTACCAGGTTGTGAATAGGCCCTGCTTCCAAGTGTCTCTGTTCAACAATGGAGTATTGTGTTCCACTTCCTTGTCTGCCAGTATCACCAACATGGAGATATTGTTCAGGTTTCCGAGGGTTTTGAAGTTCTCTTGTAAACTGGGGATCTTGTTGCATTGTATGGACAGTATATCTGGTTTGCTTATGGTTATTTGAAACATTGTAAGGCTGACAATTGCTTGGAACATGATGGAACTGCTTAAACAAATTAAGGCCTTGGGGCATGGTGGAATCAGGGGGCTTTTGTAGCGGAGCTTGTTCTTGATCAGATTGTGAAGGAGACGAATGCTGCGAGAGAGAAAGGGAATGTTCTTCTTGCTCGAATTCAACCTCCCATGCCTTTGCAGTGGCGGTTCTTATCCTCTTCGGGTTTGAAGTATCTAAAGAGAAATGAAAAGATGAAATGATCATATTCAAAACATCAAGCCGTAGAGCTATATCCGAGGCCAGAGGTAAGGTAATTTGATTCCAAACCAACCTGAACCGAACCGAGAAGAATGCTTTGCTTCTTGTTCTGCTTCATTATCTCCATGTTTTGCTACTTCGATATCGGCAAAATAGATGCTTTTCTGATTCAAAATAAATAAAGTACCTCTTATTCCATAAGGTCAACTAAAAACGACAAAGAGGAGTACAAAGTTTGTGGTTAATCTTCTGTTTATACATTACCAAGTTGCCAGGTGCTACTCTTAAGAATCTTCTCTTTTCTTGGTTCCAATGGCTTCCGAAAGTTTTGCACATTGAAATGTTGTATCGACCATTTGGATGTTGCTTTCCGAGTTGTAAAACCAGCAATTCGTTGATCGGACGTTCATCTTCCCCACATCTGTATAGATCAAGTAAAGTTCAATGGAATTACAAGTGGAACCCAATGTCACGATGAGAGACCGGGAGATAAACCTATAATGTAGGCAAAGGAACTTACCCTCCATAAATGGCAATATCGGACTCCGCTAGAATAGCAGTATGAGAAAACCGGCCTTGAGGCTGCTGGCCACATATATCAAGCTGTGTCCAACAACAAGCAATCACATCTAGTACCCAAACATCATTGTAATAGTGTTTATCTCCAACCCCTCCGATGATGAAAACCTTCAAAATCACAAATTTGTCTCCGGTTGTGAATCCGTGATATTCATTATATGAACATTAAATTCGAAACAAAAATTGTTGATAATTAGCAAAATGTGCTACCTTTGCTCCAATATTAACTGCAGCATGACCTGCTCGGACACCTGGTAATGAGCCTTGAACAGCCAACTGCAAAGAACACCGGAATTATATTTCATAAAAGCATAGATACAAGAAAAGCAGTTCGAATGTTTTTCTTATTAAAGAATTTGGTGAGACAATACCCTTGACCAGGTCGAAGTATCCATGTCGAAGATGTCAACATCTCCAAGGTATCGATCACCGCAGTCCCCACCATGCACAACAAGCTTGTTTCCTATAGCAATGGCACTATGACTATCTCTAGGGACAGGGATATGACCTCTCACCTGAGGTGAAGTCCATCTCATAGTCCTAAGGTCCAAAACATGCAAATCATTCAGGTAATTCGCTCCACCTTCACCACTTCCTCCAAAAATCACTACCTTGTCTTCACCAATAAGTGTTGCTGTATGGCTTTCGCGAGGTGATGGCGCGACGCCCTGGCATTCAGCTCGTATCCACTCTTTCGATACAAGGTCCAGTACATGAAGATCGTTTACCTTCTTAGAACCATTAGTGCCCCCAAACACCATCATTTTAGTCCCTACAAGAACAACACTGTGACTGTCTCTAGGACCAGGTCCCTGCCCTGTGGTTTCCAGAGTTTTCCAAATCATTGTGGTGAGATTTAGCATGAGAACATCACTAAAATGTAGACCACCGCAACACCCCTGCAATGAACAAAATCCGGCAATCAACTTTCGGCATTTAAACAGAAATCAAGACCATAATCTTCTAAAACCATTTCTTGATCCTTTCCTATGGTTACTCTCCTCCTAATATAAGTAAGCATCAAAATATACAGAATTCAACAACATTGTAGCTCAATATACAAGTCAAAGAGAACATAACCGTCTCCAACATAGCACAAATTCCTCCAAAAAGATTGATTAAAATGAACCCCAAAAATATACATATAAAAAACCAAACTTTCCACAAGACTTAAAAGTAAAACATATCACCTGATATTGTTACAGCATAACAGTTAAACCCAAAAAGAGAAGCTTAATAGGCATCCTAGTTATAGTCATGGCCTTACTAATTAAGGAAACTGAAACCAAGACAAATTTCAAATAACCTTCCACCTATGAAGGATCATAGAAAATAGTAAAGAACTAAAACCTATAAAGAACGTTATATGTACCCTTAACCAAACATAACCATGTAGCATTGATGGAAGGCCAAAAAAACCCACCAAAGAATAATTAAAGTTAATTTAACATACCCCAAATACATAAACAACCCCATTAGAATAGCAAGCAGAGTGCCCCCATCTCTCAGAAGGATTAAACCCAGAGACTTTAGGATAAAGCCACATTGCTTTCCTCTTTGCCATTTGAGCTCCAAATGACTCCATTACTGTCTGCATGTTGTTTGTGTTTTTGTTCTCTCTTTAAAGGGTTGGTCTTTGTTTTTGGATCAGCCTTAAGTTTTTACTTCAAAGCAAGCAAGGGAGAGAGAAATAGTGAGGACCAAGAGAAGGACATGAACAGGCCAAAGTTGATATATATCAACTATCAGTGTCAAAATTGACATGAAAAGATGGGTGCTTTCAAGTCTATATATCACTGTGGCAACCACAAGGTGAAAAAGAACCATCTTTTTTCACGCTCCATATATTATGTTATATGTACTACCAAACCAATACGTTGTTGAGACCCTATAAACAAACAAGTGATGTAAAATCAAGCAACTGCGACTGTTTGTTATTTAAAAATAGAAAAAAAAACCATTTTTATATATATTTTTCATACATTTGTCTAAATGAAAATGATGGGGGTGTGGGGTTTACTGGGGGTGTGGAGAACGATGGAGAAAAACCCAAAATTTTGTTCATTTGACAGTGATTAAACCAACGAGAAAAGATATTTCGAATTTAACATTTCAATGAGCAAAGGTTTATCTTTTTTTTTCTTCTATGGTTATTGTTGATTTTGATATTGGGATTGCTGTGGATGAGAAGCTTTAATTTTTTTTTTTGTTACTCTGAATCCAAGTTTCAAGGTCGGTTTATTTGATGATGTCGATCTAGAAATGTCTCTTCAAAAAGTATGGGACTTTGTGCTGTGGAATTTCTTTTCTTTTTTCTAGTTTTGGGAAATGGAGTGCTGCTCTCCCTGTTGTTTCCAATGCTCTCAAGCTGTCAAAAGGTTTTCCTCCAAACCCAATATCCATCACCTTCAACATGTCCACGCCATGAAACATATATATATGGTTTAATTTTACAAGAAATCCTCATTTTTCAAAATATTTTAATTAAATCTTTAAAAATATAAATAGTATATCAATAAATATTTTTTTAACTTGAGTATTGGGTTAAATTAGGCAAAAATACCAAATTTTAAAATTAATTTAGTGATTAGTCCGATTTGGAGTAGATATATTGATTTTGGAAATAGTAGAAAATGTGGTCAGGTGTTTGTTTAAGGTTTGTGTTAAGTTTTGTTAGGGTTCTTTAGGGCAATAAATGGATTTTAGGATTGGAAATAACGGAAGACCGATTTATTTGTGTTTGTGCTTGAGGTAAACATTGTGAAAGCTCAAATGCATATTTCAATTGACGACAATGCGACAGCGCTCGGGACCCATACATTTTATCTGGACCCGGTTTCCCCTCTCTCTTCAAAACCGACCTATTTCGGTAAATATGCTCTAAATCGGCCTAATGACTTAATTAATTTTAAAATTTGGCATTTTGCCTAATTTAACTTGAGTATTGAATTGCAAACTCAAATATGTCATTATTATATTTACTGTACAGGCTTGCAAAAGAACTGAATAGCCCTCCTAAATTTTATTGATGTCGTTTGTTTTTAACATATCATATTCAAGTTGTTAATATATTTAATTTAGTTACACTAAATCATATCCGAACAGATAATATTTAACATCTAAAATTGATGACTATGCTAATAACCTATTAGCATAATAAATCTCGAACCCAGATACTTACAAAAACATAACCTCTGTTTTTCAACCACACCAAAGTTTGATGATTTATAAAAATTAGATGATAACTTGGGAAGGTTTGACTGTATTAGATGATAATGTTGTTGAAATGAAACAAATTGAGGTTTGAGATTACTGTTGTTTACTCAAAGTGATGTATGTAATAAAGAAATGGGAACATAAGGTAGACCCACATGTCTTATATGTTGTTTTGATAACATCAGACCACCACCACTAATCTAACTCTTTTCCATTTATTTACCATCAACCACCTCTTTCTCAATTAATAGGTTAAAAGGTTATTCGAAATGTAAAATTTTTTAACCATTAATCGAATCAAAATATTTTGAAACTAATTGAATTAACCGAAATTTATATTTTTTTATCTTTTGATTAAAATAAATATAAAAAATATATATTACTAATGTTTATTTTCTCTTTTTTAATAGTTCAAAAAATATATTGTTAATATATAAAATATATTTTATATAACATATATGATTTATTTCGGTTAATTCAATTAATTACCCAATTTCAAATTGAATTAATCGATAATCGAAATTTTTAAAAAATTATTAATCGCCCTCTAATCAAATTAAATTTGACCATCAATCGATTAATCGAGTTAAATCAGTTCGATCAATTAATATAATTTTAACCCAACTATAAACGCCCCTAAATATACCTGCTGTCTCCTCATTTGCTGGGAAAAACTTGGTAACAGTCACCCACTACATAATAATTATTTCAACAAATATTATACCTAATGATAAAACATATTAATTGTGTAAATTAATGATTCAAACGTTAATAATAATTTTTATTAAAAAAACATCTACGAATCTAAAAAAATAATTTTTTAAAATTATAAAATGAAAATAAAAGATACCCTTTAATTTACTAATAAAAATAATGAAATAAAGTAAGAAACAAATTAAAAAAAAAAGTGACAGACAAGAAAAACAGGGCATAAAATACTAGTGATGGAGATGGTGAGGGGATGGAATAGTACACGCGAAAAACACGGGAGAGTTTTTGAGGTAATGGCGGTAGAACAACTCTCTAGTCTCTACTGTTACAACAATATACCGCTGATGTTCCCTGTCCTCCCCTTTCTAACTTGTGAAGCAAATATGTGTAATGGGTAATCGGAGGAAGCTAGAAATTTTATTTAGGGCCGGAATTAAATTTTAAATTTTTATAATTTTTAAAAAATTAAATTAAATTATTATTATTTTTATAAATGTTAAAGTGTAATTTTATCATTGTTAATTTAAAATTTTAAAAATTATAAAAGGATCTAAATAATTTTTTTTTAATTTTAAGGAGAACAGGTCACGTGGTAGATTGTCACAATAAGGATGTTTACGTGAACTTTGGTTCGATATATTAATTTTGATTTAGTGTAATTATATATATTAAACTTTAATTATAGTTCGAATGCATACATGAAAATTTATTTTTGATTTAAATGTACACATTTAAAGAAATAAATATACTAATTTATTTTTATATTAAATATTTATAATTATTTGTGTGTGGGATATGTTAGTATAAAATGATATTATATCAATAATTGTGTTAGTGATTATTGAAAATTAAATTAACATTTAATGTATAGTATTGTACATTGAATTAAAGTTCATGTTTAGTTTTGTACATTATCTTTTTTTTTAATTGGGTAAACTGTACCATTAATCACTAAACTATGGATATATTTTTATTTTGGTCACTTAATTAAAAGGAGTTACAATTTGATCACTTAACTATTCAAAAGTTTCCATTTAAGTCGTTGGACTATATGGCTTTCTTTGTTCACAACGTCTGCATCAATCGAAAGCTTTCTTCCCCCTTCAATCTCTGATGTTGACATTTAGATTGATTTGGATTTAAGATATGCTCTTCTATTCATTGATAAGTATTGATCCACTATACCAATAATTAAATCTGTCACTTAGAGCTTTTTGACGTAACTTTAAAAAAAAAAACCTCAACAACCCAGAAATTTAAATAAATTTTTTTGAATAGTTTAATGACTTAAATAAAAACTTTTGAATAATTAAATGATGAAATTATAATTTTTTTAATTAAGTGACCAAAATAAAATTTATAAACTAAAAAAATTCAATTTAATCTATTTTAATATAATTTTTTTAGCTCTGGTCTTTCAACTATTTTTTTCTTTAAATTTTATATCAATCTTCTATTACATAATTTTGGGCTTCTCACCTTCTATGATATGAATTTTTTGTCATTGTTTTTGGTCATATAGTCAAGGAAACATAAAACAAAATCAATCAATTATATTCCAACCAATAATTGATTTACGTATTAACATACTTGAAATAAATAAAAAGTAAATTATAAATTTTGGGAGGTGTGAAAACAATTTCACTATTGTATCACTTATAATTTTACATTTTTTAAAGAGATTGAAGTAAAGTCTCATAATTTTTGAGAGGGCCTAGTGTGACCACTCCCAAATGTTTAAAGTTGTTAAAAAAAAAATCTATGTCATCACTTCAACAACAACAACTATATATATATATATAAAGCAAGATATACAACCTTTTAAGAAAGAACCCTAAAATTGTGACACGTGAATAGAGGTGGTCATGAGTCAGGCCGGATTTGAGTCGGGCCTAAATATGATATTAACATATTTTTTTATTGTCCAAACTTGACTTGAAATATGGGCTTAAAATTTTACCCAAATCCGCTCATATTTGCAAAAGACTAGCCCAAGCCCATTTTTAATTTATCCTATATTATTAATTTTAAAATTATTTTAATCTAATATTTTAATATTTTTTATTTATTAAAAATTTGTATATAGTCATCTTAACATTATTTTAATGTTTACATTAGAGTAGTATTATATATTTAGTATAGTTTTTTAATGTGTCATAAATTACATAATATAAAGTATTGTAAACTTAAAAATAGATCGGGCTAGGCTCCTTGAATGTTCAAGCCCAAACTTGATCCATATTTTAAACGGATCTAATTTTTTGCTCAAGTCCATTTCTCGAGCCTAATATTTTTACCTAAACCCTCTCAAATTTCTAATTATATTTACTTTTTTTTGACATAATATCTAGAATCACCTATAACCTCTCTCTAAATCATAAATAGGAGTATACTGCACTGTAGTGCATTCAAACCCACATTCTCCAGCATTGACAACAATACTCATACCAATTGAACTAAAACTCAATTGACAATAAAATTTAATTATTAAATATAATAATATTATATATTGTTTTGAAGTTACTAATAATATTATAAAAATGAAAAAAAAACAATTCAAGTTAAAATTATTATTATTTTCTCTTTCTCTTTCGCTTTCTTTTCAATGAATGAGACGAAGGAAAAGAAAGGAAATGAAAGGGCTCCCCATCCCATCTTATCGAGAAATGAATAACACAAACAGTGTTTTGGATTAAAGTAGGAAAAGGAAAGGAATAATGGAAGGTCTTGTTTTTCTATTAGATGTGAATAATTTGGAATGGAAAAAATATTGGTTGAATTAATCAAATTAAATTAGTATTAAACGAATTAATTAAAATTTTTAAATCTTTAATGGTTAATCGAATCGAAATATTTCGGTTAATTCATACAGTTGATCGAATTAACTGAAATTTATGTATATTTTTGTTAAAACAAGTATAAAACATATATTTTTTTTGATAATGTCAATTTGACCAATTTATTTGAATTAAAGCTACATATAATTTGTATTATTAATTATTAAGTTTGGTTAATTCAGTTAATTATCCGATTTCGAACCGAATTAATTAATAACTGAACTTCCAGAAAATCATTAATCGACCTCCGATCGAATTAGATCAGTTAACTGACTGATTAACCGAATTAGATCGGTTAATTCGATCTTAACCAAAATTTGAACACCCCTAGGTTGAAGTAGTAAAAGTGAGGTTTTATAAGTACGGGTGGCATAGGTTCTAATATTGTTATATGTGCTAATTGGGATCGGTATTGTTATTAGTACAGGAAGACGTGAGTTTGAGTGCACTAAAACGCATTATCCTCTTATTTAAGAGTTGGAGAGGAGTTATGGGTAGTTTTAGACATTTGTATTGAAAATAGGATATATAATAAGAACCTATAATAAAATTTATGTTAGAAAATATTATTATATGTAAATTATATTAACAAGAGTAGAATATGATGGTGAGGTACATTGCATTTTAAAGAAAAACCGAGGATTCAAACTTAATTTTTGAGAATGACAATGACAAACTCTCAGTATAGATAATAAATTAATATGGAAAAAAATGATTAAATTCTGCTATGCCCTAAGTTTTGCAAAAGTTGTGAATTTAATCTTTATACTATAATTTAATAAATTTTAATCTTTATGCTTTTCAAATTTAAATTTTCGGTCTTGACTAAGGTTGTAAATGAATTGAGCTCGAACGAATGGACCTTTATTTATGTTCGTTTGTTTATTTTTAAGCTTGTTCGTGTTCAATTTATATTTGTTAAAAATTTCAAAATTGTTGTTTGTGTTCATTTATTTAAAATTATACGTGTTCATGTTCGTTCGTTTAAGTTAAACGAACATGTTCATGAACATATATTTGAACACACTCACACGAACAATGTTCTTGAATAATAAACAAACAAATAATAAATATATATTATTTCTTAGATATAAAATAGTAAAATATAAATATCAATGATTATATATAAATAAAAAATAAACCGTAATAATTTTAATAATATATACTAATGGAACAATAAACGAATTTTAAATGATTTATTAAACGAGCTTGTTTTGTTTTTCACACCCTTATTTCATATATTGATATACAAAATGGATCTTTCCATTTCCTCTTTTTGGTCTCATATCATATAACAACCATATAATGAACAATAAATGAATATTTTTAACGGGAATTCTCAAGAGGAAAGGGACCTATTTTGTTTTGCTGTTTTATGAAAGGGAAAATCTTATCTTTCGAATCATTGTACATTTAAATTTGAATTTTGAATTAGGAATTTCGGGAACAAATAGACAAATCCAAGTGGTCTTTAACCACACATACATGCGATTATATATGTATTACCATAATGTAATACGATAAAGAAGGAGGATTTTAAATGCGAGATCTAAAAACATATCTTTCCGTGGCATCGATACTAAGTACTCTCTGGTTCGATTCTTTAGTGGGTTTATTGATAGAGGTCAATCGTTTCTTCTCGGATGCATTAACATTCCCTTTTTTTTAATTCTAGTTATTGTCGCGGGATGGGGCGAAAAAGATTAGATCGAGATACAATCAAATATCTGTGACTACTATCTCGCCCCCCCTTTTTAGTTTTTTTCGAATTAGATAAGAATTAGATAAAATAAATAAGGAAGGTATAACGAAAAAAATGAATTCAACCTCACCGAAACTCAGGTTCAAGCTCAATTTAAATTACTAGTAGAGCGAAAAGAGAAATGTGGCTGGAACAATAGTATCCTACAAGATACTTAAAGAAAATACCGTACGGTGGTTTGATTCTAAAAAGAGTTCGAAATCGTTGTATTACTTATTCTTATTATTTACTATTACTATAAATCTATATTGAATTACTATATTGATTGCAACAAAATCTTTCAAGATTTGGTTTTGAATTAGCAACTTTTTTTTTCATTCATTTCTTCTTCGCTTTTGATCGAAAAATAGAAAAGTTGGGTGAATTAAAAACTCAAACGAGGTTCATGGCCAAGAGTAAAGATGTTCAAGTAACGATTATTTTGGAATGTACCAGTTGTGTTCGAAACGACGTTAATAAGGAATCAACAGGTATTTCTAGGTATATTACTCAAAAAAAATCGACACAATACGCCCAGTCCATTGGAATTGAAGAAATTTTGTCCCTATTATTACACACATACAATTCACGGGGAGATAAAGAAATAAATCGAATCAAGTGCTCGTATGTCACTACTTCCCGAGAAAATGAAAATATGACATTAGGTATATAATATATTAAGTATAAGTATATAATTAGTTCGATATAGCGCATATTTTCTTTCTATATTATTATATTATTAATATTATTTATATATTATTAATATATTTAATTTATATATTTAAATGATAAATAATAAAATAAAAAATAATAAAATAAAAAACTAAATCCTATTTATTATATTAATTCTATAATTTGAATTTTTAAAATAGGATTTTAGAAATAGAGATAAGATTCTTTTTAGAAATAAGGAATAAAGAAATCATGGATAAATTCAAGCTGACTCTTTCTTAAATTCAAGCAATCTTTTTGTAGCGTTTGTGACAAGGACTAGAATTTTAATATTTAAAAAACAAAGAATGAAAAATGATCAAATTAAAAGTATAACTTTCTTAAACTAGGAGGACTAATAGCAAAATTTACCAAAAAAAAAGATTGGAAGAAGGTGTATGTTGTTAGTTTTGGGATTGCGTCTTAGATACCGTGCAAGTAATTGGAATTTGAGGCCGAGGCGGGCCCTTGCCCTGCCCTGCACTGCCCTGCACTGCACAGCACTGCGTGACGGGTACGTGCCGTTGACCGTATACGAAACCCAATACCCCATGAGCGACGCCACTTACACTACTTGGTTAACGCAATTCAGTACTGTTTGTGTTTGACCATTTCATCTTAAAATTTAACTGTGATATTCAAATAAATAATCTCGGGTCAATCCATTCAGTTGGGTCCTATGAAATTGAGCTCTTACCATATGAATTTGAGCATCCTTTCTAGTCGGATGTTGGTACACGTTTGATTTCATCAATGATTTTAAATTTAGTTTAAGTTGGAAGATTCCTTTAAAATTGAGAGAATTTGAATAAAGGAAGTTTTTTTAACATTAATTTTATTATAAATTATTATCATATTTATTTTTTTATATCGTTATATTAGTGGAGAGATTAATTGTATTTAATCTAGAATAAATCGAAAATGATATTTCAGTTTGAGACTTGCATAGGTAAGGGATTTAGGGTTTTTAGCAGATATCTATTCATTGAAGAATTTATTATTGTGAGTGTATTTTTGTAAGTAAACAAGTAAGTCACTTGGTTTATAGATGTAGTTATTTAGGTGCAAATGTGAGTTTGCTAAACAAGTGAGTATTAGGAATTAAATCACTTGTATGAGATTGAAAGATAATGGATTTTCTCTCTAGACAAAGCCTCACAAATGTAAAGAAATCGAACTATATAAACAATTATTTTGTGTTGATCGTTTTTCTTGCACAGTTCCAAAAGCAGTTGACACTACTCTTAGCATTGTTCAAATATTTTTACAACTATAGGCTAGTTTCTTCAAATTGTTATCGGTAGTGAGTTAATTGGAAAGAAAAATATTTGTTCATTCTAGATACTGATGTGTGGTAATTTCAATCATTTTTAGATGATTGTTATAAACACTTGCTAAGTGGTTAAGAGAGCAAAGTGTTAGAATTAAAGTTAGATCGTATAAAAGTGAAGTTACAATTTGAGAGAAATGAGTTGAGTTTAAATCATTGTTTTTTGTGTTGCGAAAATTTTAGCGGATTGGTTCACTGTGCAATACTCTGCAAATATAGGTTTAGTCTGAACTGCGTAAGCATTTCTTGTATATACTATTTACTTTTAGTAAATTATCCAAATAGATTGTCAATGACATTTAACATTCAAACTTATAGTTAGACCCATCAAAAGACTTGAATGGTATGATACAAATACTTTTAAGACTCAATTAGATCGATTTAAAGTTCGAGACAAATTTAGAATATTGGGGATAGTTCAAGGAGGTCTAGTGAAATTAGCCCTTTTTTAAGTTAGAGGTTAGTGGAGAATTGGCTAGTCTTGATTCAATGCAACCTTAGTGCATATACCAATATGCAAGTACCAGTATGCCTTTGCCATTGAACCTTAATGGACCTGACATTCTCAATGAATGCTTCAACACCTTAACTGTTTAGAAGAACTGCAATTGGCACTAGAGGGCCCAACAACCACGACATTTTATAGCACATAAACTCACAAAATACATATACATATACCATATTTCAAAACAACCCTTTTTTCCAGTTACAGCTAATTAAGTTGGTAGGTTAGTGGAGGATGGGCTGGTCTTGATTCAATGGAACCTTAATACACAACATTAGAAATTAAACGGCAGAAGGAAAAACAGTATATCTTCTGGCTTTCCCAACAACATACATACATACATACATTCTGATACCATTAGTGTACTTGGTAGATGCATCAATTCCATACACACCCTGTATTATACAAAGTCGGGTAAGGTATCATGGAGGCTTCTATACTAGGAGTCAGATTGCATTTTGATCCCTTTACTTAAAAAAATGGGCAAATTAGTCCTTTTATATTAGATGAAAGAGCAAATTAGTCATTTCTGTAAAGGCCCAATTTTGGCCCAACTTAAACCAACCTAATCCCAACCCAAACACAAAAAATAAATAAATAAATAAATAAAAACCTTGGCCACCTACTCCACCACCTTTGTTGGCCACCCACCTTAGCCACCAACTCCACCCACCTTAGCCACCAACTCCACCACCCTTGGCCACCTAAACCACCCCAACCACTCCACTTGTAAAATTTGGCTATAAAAGCCATTCAAGACTTTGTTTCTAGGGGTGGGTTTTTGGTTTTTTGGAGAAGGATTGTTCTTTGTTTTGGAGGAGGTTTTTTTTGTTTTTCGGAGGTGTTTTTTTGTAAAAAAGGTTATTTTTGTTTCTTGGAAAGGCTAGTTTTTGGAGATTAATCAAAGATCAAAGCAAAAGAGGTTTCTTTTGTCTATTCTTATCTTTAGTTCTTTGTTTGTTTATTGTTTTCCTTTCAATTTTATTTTGTTTTTTTATACGAAAGTAAAAATAAAAGTAAGAAGCTTACCCATATTTTCATTATCGAAAAAGGTTTTTTTGAGGTCCGGCCGCCGTGTACGGTGGCGCCGATGGCGGCCCGTGGGGGTCCATGACCGAAGCAAAGCCGGACCAACGGCCGGATTTAGAAAAGAGGGAGAAAGAGAGTTGAGAGCTTTGTTTTATTATTTTATTATTTTAACTATTATTTATATTATTATTATTATTTCTCATGTATATATTATTTTTATATTATTATTATATTATATATGCCCTCTCCATATTTATTTATATTATTACTATCATTATTGTTACTTTTATTATTTTTTATTTCTAACTACTATTATTATATATATGTATTATTGTTTGTATTATTATTATTATCACCCCTATTGTTATTACTTTACTTTTGTATTCTAATATATTATTAATATTACTTATATTTTTATTATTTTTGCTATCACTATTACTATTATATATTAGTGTATATTTTTATGTATATATATATTTTATATATAGTATTATTTTTATTACTTTAATTTAATATTTTTATTATATTTGCTTTTTGTATTTCTATATTTATTATTATTATATAGTAGTGTGTATTTCTATTATATACATATATATATATATACATTTATATATAGTATTATTGTTTACTTTACTTTAATATTATTCTTATTATCATTATATCCAACCCAATAATAATTCTTTCATAAAAGTAATATTCCGTATTTGGTAATTCGAGACAATCGTGCCCTAACTTATTGGGTTTCGATTTTTCTCCTTTAACCTAAATAACGGAATACTCTTTTAAATCGTGACATGAGTTTTGAAAAATGCTTATTCTCGGAGATACGAGGTGTTGTTCCCTAACTTACTGGGTATGGCATTTCGTTACCTCGAAATAAGATTTTTGCAAGTAAAGGCAATATTCGGTGTTTGGGAATTCGAGGAAACGTGCCCTAACTTACTGGGTTTCGATTTTCCTCGTTCACCTTAACTAACTGAATAACCTTTTGAAATACACGAATTTTTATATAAAAGGCAAGCTCGTTCTCGAAAATTCAAGATGTCGTGTCCTAACTTACTGGATGTGACATTTTATATTGTGAGACGAGAAGGTCCTTAACATTTGAGCATTTTCTTTACAAAGAGGGATCGTATTTTAAATTCTTTCAAGTTTTCAAATTTTCGACACTAAGACACTAATTAATCAACTAGGTACCAATTTTGGGCGTATCGAGGGTGCTAATCCTTCCTCGTGCGTAACCGACTCCCGAACTCATTTTTCTGAATTTCGTAGACCAAAATCGTTGTTTTAATAAAATTAAATCATTTATTAAAAACAATCACCTTTTGAGGTGACCCAATCACACCTCGTCAAAAAAGGATTGGTGGCGACTCCCGTTTTCATTCTTTTTTTTCAAAATCCAAGTCGACCCCGTTTTCATCCAAAAAATGGTGTCAACAGCTTGGCGACTCCGCTGGGGACTTTTTCAAAATAAGTGAGTCAAGCCACGAGTTGATTATTTTTTGTCTTTTTGTCGAAAGTTGAAAATTTGATTTAAATATACGATCTTCTCATTGCATTTCATTTGTTTTGAGCTATAGTTTTCATCATGTTTCGTATTTTAAACTTTTATATCTTTGCATTGCATTGCATGACCGTTGGTCACACCTTTTAAGTGGGAGTGAGAAGCTACTCATTCGTGAGGTTTTCACCTTCGTGCAGGATAGTGGATCGCTTTCGGGATACATCCGTACCTATGTCTTCGTGAGATTTTCATCTCCGTGCAGCCATAGGGAAATGTATTCTCCTGAACCGAACTCGGTCTATATGAGCCTATAATGGGTGAAGATCGAAGAATCTGCTGGTTCGGGTACCTTTGCTTTAGAACCAAACCCCATGTAGTAAACCTTAGGAACTCACCTTAAGTAGAACTACACCAAACCCTAGTAGATACCCTGATGTGCTTTTATTCTTTTTGAATTGTCTTGGATTATATGTTTATATCTGGTACTGATATTTGTTGTTTTACTTTGGATGCATGACATTTCAACTGCATGGCATTTCATTATTTCAAGGCGTTGGTTCATATTCGGTTTCTAGAAAGAAAGCTTATCATGGAAAGAAGGTTTCTTGATAAGGTGGAAGATAATGCGGCAGTCCGAATTTGGTCGGAAACGACACAGCAAGAGAAAGGGGATAGTTTGGCTGAAGGATATATATCAGAGCTATGGGACTTTACCCGCATTAGCATAACCCAGAACGATTTACAAGAGTTGAAAGGAATTTGGGACCATTGGGACGAGGAGGCCAGACAGTTGTTTTATTCCCATTACGGGGACTTGCCGTACCTGCTAGATATGAAGGTAGATAAGCACCTATTCCGGGCTCTCGCACAATTTTGGAATCCCGCCTATAGTTGTTTTTCGTTCGGGAAAGTTGACTTGGTGCCTACGATAGAAGAATATATGGCTTTACTTCGGTGTTGAAAGAGTCAAGTCGACAGAATCTACTCAAGAGCCGCAAATGTACCCTTTTTGAGAAGGTTAATGAACATAACAGGCATGAGTGAGCAGTGGGTTACGGCCCGAATTAAACAAAAAGGGGATAACAAGTGCATTTCTTGGAGGAGTTTGAAAGATGTGGCTTTAGTGCACCCGGATATAAAAAAGAGGGTAGATATCTTCGCCCTAAGCATATATGGCTTAGTTATCTTTCCTAGAGCTTTGGGGCATATTGATGAGGCGGTTACTGATTTGTTCGACCGCCTTGATAAAGGAGTTACCCCGGTTCCAGCAATTTTAGCGGAGACATTCAGATCATTGAGTACCTGTCGGCGAGCGGGCGAAGGCAGGTTCATTGGATGTGCATAGTTGTTACTTGCGTGGTTCCACAGTCATTTTTGGAAAGTGGATAAGGTGTCATATCGGGTCTTCTCTGAAAACTATTCGCCGCTAAAGGAGATGATAGCTACACCGAGAAGGGACGACATTTCAATGGAAAAATGGATGGCAATTCTTCAAAACTTGCATGAAGAAGACATTGAATGGAGAGCTCCGTGGTTACTTCCAGACGAAATTTTGTACCGATGCGGTAGTTTTGATTGGGTCCCTTTGCTTGGAATCTGGGGAGCTATTGGCTATGCCCCGTTATTAGTGCTCAGACAGTACAGATCAAGACAGTTTATACCCGCAACCCAGGGGCTGGCCGAGTGTGAATTCTCGTATGGGGGTGATGGCTACAAAAAGAGGATTCGAGAGATATCCAATGCGTGGAATCAGACTCGCCAAATGAAGCGATTAGCTGTAGGACCAATGACAACCCCCGAATATGAAGAATGGAGGGTCAGAAGAATCAATGACAATATCCCCAAATCAAGCCCCGAAGGCAGTCATTCGATAGAGGAGCACTTACGGGTCATCCCTTCTGAACTAGAAATTTTGAAGCAAGATTTTGAAAGAAGAAGTGCAGAATTGGAAAAACAGATAGAGCAAATGGAGGAAGAAAAAACAAACTTAAGGTTGGATGTAGATGTCCAGAAGCTCGAGATGGAGCGATTAAGAAAAGGAAAAGCTAGGGCTGAAGAAGATCTGGACAGTCTGAAAACAGATTACAAGAAGTTGCGATCATCAATGAGAACCGCCGGGTTAGGAAAGACTTCTGAACAATGGCGCAAGGAAGTTCAAGAAGAAAAGAACAAAGCTGATAGATGGGAAACGAGGTTTCAAGAAGTTCAAACCCAGAACGAGACTTTAAAGAAGAGTCTGTCAGAGAATCAGAAAGAAAAAGGGGAACTAGAAAATAGAGTGTCCGAGTTAGAAGAATCTCTCCATCGGCATCGAAATCGAAATTCTGTGATGGAATTAAAAGCAAGCCTAAGTAGAATTGAAGAGATGAAACGAAGAATTGAAGAGTTAGAAGTAGCATTGCGAAGTTGCGAGATGCGGATTGAGCACATGAGATCTAATGAAGATCGTCAAACCGAGCAGTTGCACTACTTTCAGAACCAAGTAAGAGATAGAGATCAAATCATGGGAGAAGCCGTGCTTCAAATCCGAGAGGTGGCTGATCACTTGCAGACGTTAGCAGTACAAGCTGATGTGTTAAGTGTGAAGTACGAATTAGAGTCGAGTCGAGGACAGGAGCTAGCCTCGTTGCTTAGGAGGATTAGAATTTTGAGTTTTAGGGCTAAGTCGTATATATAATCCACCTTATGTAAAAAAGTTTATTTTCTAGTAAAGTTTTCATAATGAAATTGAACTAGAATTAACGCCTTTTGCATTCATTTCATGCATTGCATTATATGCATTAATGACCATTAAAAAACCCTAACTAAATAAAATTATTTCAGTTAACCTGGAAAACCGTCACTCTTACGGAACTTGAGCGAAGTCAAGGAACATGGATCAAAGACTAGAAAAACTTGAGCAGCTCCAAAGAGATATGCAAGATCAGATAGAAGAGCGGTTGGAAAAGATTCAGCGAGAGATGCAAGAATCCCAATACGACATGATGGCAAAGTTAACGCAACTGTTGAAAGGAGGAAAAGACAAGGGAAATGACCCTATTGTTAATGTTGAAGAAGGAAATAGTGATGAACCCCTTTACCCTCCAGGCTTTACCCCTCTGCACGCGCATACTCAAGCTGAAATGTATCCACAAAGACCCTCTGTTACAATTAGACCCCAACAATTCCAAACGAGTCCTCCAATCGGAATAAGTAACAATTCCGGAGAGAATCCCACCAATCTCATAGTCCCTGACCTCGATGACGTGGCAGAAGTGGAAAAGACGAAAGTGGATCTGTCAAAGCAATTGGAAGACCGATATAAATGGCTGGAGGAAAAGTTTAAGGCCATGGAAAGTGCTGATTACCACCGAGGAATGGACGCTAAAGATCTGAGCTTGGTGCCTGATTTAATCCTCCCTCCTAAGTTTAAAATACCAGAGTTTGAAAATATGACGGGACAAGTTGTCCCGATGCTCATATCACTATGTTTTGCCGAAGAATGACCGGGTACATCAACAACGAGCAGCTGTTGGTTCACTGTTTTCAGGATAGTTTGATCGGGTCTGCGGCTAGATGGTACAATCAATTGAGTCGAGCTGAAATCCACTCTTGGAAAGATTTGGCGCAGGCCTTTATAAAACAGTACAGACATGTGATGGACATAGCACCCGATCGAATTGTATTGCAAAATATGGAAAAGAAAACTAATGAGAGCTTTCGCCAGTATGCTCAAAGATGGAGGAAGGTAGCAGCACAAGTTCAACCACCACTTTTAGAAAAGAGATAACCATGCTTTTTATCAATACTTTGAAAGCTCCATTTCTCAATCACATGCTGGGTAGTGCCACCAAAGCTTTTCAGACATAGTGATGTCTGGAGAAATGATAGAAAATGCCATAAGGAGTGGCAAGATAGAAGCAGGAGAAAGTGCTAAAAGGTCAGCACCGAGAAAGAAGGAGCATGAGATAAACAACACAAGCATGTTTAACAAGGACCATTCTAGATCAATCACGGTGGGACAAGCCAGAGCAACAACCACTAATCAGCAAGGTTCTTCGAGACGGGAGTCCAATTCAAGGCCAAATATAGAAAGACCTCAATTCACACCCATCCCGGTGACGTATAAAGAATTGTATCAGAATTTATTTGATGCACATGTGGTATCTCCATTTTACCTAAAACCCATGCAACCTCCGTACCCCAAATGGTATGACACAAACTCCCAATGCGAGTACCACGCGGGGATTAAGGGGCACTCGATTGAGAACTGCACTGCATTCAAGAAGTTAGTGGAGAAACTTATCAATATGGGGATCGTAAAGATTGGCGACTCATCAGGGCCAAATGTAGCAGAAAATCCGTTGCCCAATCATGACGATAATAGGGTAAACGCGATAAGTGAGAATGAAGGAAGAAGAGTCAAAGCCAACGTGGCAGAGATAAAACCCCTCTTGGATGGGTTTGGAAACAAATGGTAAAAAGAGGTCTTATCAAGCAAGATTCGATAGAAAGGCCTGAACAAGCAAAGAGATTTTGTGAGTTCCACGCAGAAGAAGATCATGACATCCAGGAATGCACCGAGTTCAGAATCGTGGTGCAAAACTTTATGGATAGCAAAGAAATGGAGTTTTATGAAGAAATCAAAGGGTTAAAAGAGGAAGAAGTTTGTGCTACAGGAGAAGGATCTGCAAGGAGAACCCAAAAGCTTCGTCATCCAGTGGTTATCATTTCAAAGCCAATGAACAAAGAATCTGGAATACAAATAGGGCCAAAAGTTATAATCCAAAAACCTGTATCCTTTCCTTACAAGGATAACAAAAAGGTTCCTTGGAGTTACGATTGCAATGTGATGATTCCAGGAAAAGAGAGCTCGGTAAATGCTTCAGAAAAGAAGGAAGGATTCTATACACGAAGTGGAAAGCGCTATGATCCGGCAGACGCGATAGTGGAATCTGGAAAAGAAAAAGCTTTAGCAGTTGAGCTAGGAAAAACAAAAACAGACGAAATTGAATCGAGTGTCAATCAGCCGGTAACTGAAATCAAGCCAAAGAATTTCTAAAATTCTTGAAACATAGCGAGTACAGCGTGGTAGAACAATTACATAAGCAACCGGCTCGTATCTCCGTACTTGAGTTGCTTATAAGTTCAGAGATACATCGTAATGCGTTGATTAATGTGCTAAATGAAACTTATGTCACTAAAGATATCTCGGTGAATAAGTTGGACCGCTTGGTTAATAATATCAATGCCGATAATTTCATCTTTTTAATGATGATGAAATACCGCCAGGGGGAAGAGGATCTACCAAAGCATTACACATCACTGCTCGTTGCGGGAGTATATGTTAGCTGGAGTGCTAATGACAATGGATCAGCCTTGAATGTTTTACCCCTATCTACCTTAAGTAGGTTACCGGTGGATAACTCTCACATGAGATCATGCCAAAATATAGTGAGAGCATTTGATGGTACCGAAAGAAAGGTGATAGGAAGAATAGAAGTACCTCTTTTAATTGGCCCAAATACATACGATGTGGACTTCCTAGTGATGGATATCAAGCCGTCATATAATTGCTTATTAGGAAGACCCTGGATTCATTCGACAGGGGCGGTGCCTTCATCATTGCACCAGAAGTTAAAATTGGTAATAGAAGGCCGGTTAATTACAATTGACGCCGAGGAAGATATCATTGCATTGGTAACCAATGATACACCATATTTGGGAATAGACGACGAGGCAGTTGAATGTTCTTTTCGATCTTTGGAGTTCGTAAATGCAACCTTTGTCATAGGGGAAAGAAGATTCCGACGCTCAGCATGTCTAAAGCCACAAGATGGATTACAAGCGACAGTTGGGAAAGGAGCTGTGCCTGGAAGGACTTGGAAGATGCCTTCAGGGAAGGATGGGGGCACCAGTAGTGAAATACAAACAAGATCGTTTTGGTTAGGATTTAAACCAAATACCAAACAGAGAAGGAAAGAGTTAGAAAAGAGACAAGATAGAAGGAAGGCGCGTTTGAACAGAAAAGAAGTCGACTGGGAACCTATGGCTTTCCCCCACATATCCAGGACATTCATGTCGGGAGGAACTATGTATTCTAAACTGAGGGCTCCAAGAAAGAAGACCGCAGAGGAAATGTTAAGAACTTAAGCATCAATGCCATATGTGAAGAAGAATTTGAAGAGGAAGTACGTCAGGCATCTATCCCGTTGAACCTGGGAGTGTTTAAACAATTGGACTGCGGAAGAAATGCCTGAAGTTTTTAGAGCTTTTCCAGAGTAATATTCAAACATTAATTGTTCTAACTAGAGAAAATGAAAACTTTGTGAACTGAAATAGGCTTATATGTGGACATTGTGATGAAATATATCTTCGCATTTTGAGTATATATTCTTTTCAATTCTTTTTTCATACATTCATGGTCATACTAAATAAGAATCCTTAAATTCATACATTCCCTGTACATTTTTTGATACCTATAACAGGTCCAAGATATCAATGATATGAGTGACTCTACTATGGACTTAGAAAATCTTTTTGAACGAGATATGTGTCCAGAGGATCTC